>NW_020172676.1:1004057-1008652 GCF_003031525.2 Neophocaena asiaeorientalis asiaeorientalis | reverse complement strand
TTTTTTTTTTTTTTTTGCAGTATGCAGGCCTCACACTGTTGTGGCCTCTCCCGTTGCGGAGCACCAGCTCCGGACGCGCAGGCTCAGTGGCCATGGCTCACGGGCCCAGCCACTGTGAGGCATGTGGGATCTTCCCAGACAGGGGCACATACCCGTGCCCCCTGCATCGGCAGGCAGACTGTCAACCACTGTGCCACCAGGGAAGCCCCTATTGGAAGATTTTTAATCACAGTTCAATTTCAGTGCTTGTGATTGGTGTTGTTCTATTTTCTATTTTTTCATGGTTCAGTCTCGGAAGATTGGGCTTTTCTAAAAATTTGTCCATTTCTTCCAGTTTGTCCATGTTATTGGCATATAGTTGCTTGTAGTAATCTCTCATGATCCTTTGTATTTCTGCAGAGTCAGTTTTTACTTCTTTTTCATTTCTAATTCTGTGACTTCAGTCTTCCCCCTTTTTTTCTTGATGAGTCTGGGTAATGGTTTATCAATTTTGTTTATCTTCTCAAAGAACCAGCTCTTAGTTTTATTGATCTTTGTTATTGTTTTCTTTGTTTCTATTTCATTTATTTCTGCTCTGATCTTTATGATTTCTTTCCTTCTACTAATTTTGGGTTTTGTTTCTTCTTCTTTCTCTAGTTCCTTTAGGTATAAAGTTAAATTGTTTATTTGAGATTTTTCTTGTTTCTTGAGGTAGGATTGTATTGCTATATAGTTCCCTCTTAAAACTGCTTTTGCTGCATCCCATAGGTTTTGGGCCATCGTGATTTCACTGTCATTTGTTTCTAGGTATTTTTTGATATCCTCTTTGATTTCTTCAATGATCTCTTGGTTATTCAGTAGCATATTGTTTAGCCTCCCTATGTTTGTATTTTTTACAGTTCTTTTCCTGTAATTGATATCTAGTCTCATAGCATTCTGTTTGGAAAAGATACTTGATACGATTTCAATTTTCTTAAATTTACCAAGGTTTGCTTTGTGACCCAAGATATGATCTATCCTGGAGAATGTTCCGTGAGCACTTGAGAAGAAAATGTATTGTGTTGTTTTTGGATGGGATATCCTATAAATATCAATTAAGTCCATCTTGTTTAAGGTATCATTTAAAGCTTGTGTCTCCTTATTTATTTTCATTTGTTTGATCTGTCCGTTTGTGAAAGTGGGGTGTTAAAGTCCACTACTATTATTGTGTTACTGTCAATTTCCCCATTTATGGCTGTTAGCATTTGCCTTATGTATTGAGGTGCCTCTATGTTGGGTGCATAAATATTTACAATTGTGTCTTCTTCTTGGATTGATCCCTTGATCATTATGTAGTGTCCTTCTTTGTCTCTTGTAATAGTCTTTATTTCAAAGTCTATTTTATCTGATATGAGAATTGCTACTTCAGCTTTCTTTTGATTTCCATTTGCATGGAATATCTTTTTCCACCCCCTCACTTCAGTCTGTATGTGTCCCTAGGTCTGAAGTGGGTTTCTTGTAGACAGAATATATACTGGTCTTGTTTTTGTATGCATTCAGCCCGTCTGTGGCTTTTGGTTGGAGCATTTAATCCATTTACATTTAAGGTAATTATCAATATGTATGTTCCTATTACCATTTTCTTGTTTTGGATTTGTTATTGTCGGTGTTTTCCTTCTCTTGGGTTTCTTGCCTAGAGAAATTCCTTTAGCATTTGTGGTAAAGCTGGTTTTGTAGTGCTGTTTTCTCTTAGCTTTTGCTTGTCTGTAAAGGTTTTAATTTCTCTGTCGAATCTTAATGAGATACTTGCTGGGTAGACTAATGTTGGTTTTAGGTTTTTCCCTTTCATCACTTTAAATATGTCCTGCCACTCCATTCTGGCTTGCAGAGTTTCTGATGAAAGATCAGCTGTTCACCTTATGGGGTTTCCCTTGTATGTTATTTGTTGCTTTTCCCTTGCTGCTTTTAATATTTTTTCTTTGTATTTAATTCTTGATAGTTTGATTAATATGTGTCTTGCCATGGTTCTCCTTCGATTTATCCTCTGTGGGACTCTCTGTGCTTCCTGGACTTGATTGACTATTTCCTTTCCCATATTAGGGAAGTTTTCAATGATCATCTATTCAAATATTTTCTCAGTCCCTTTCTTTTTCTCTTCTCCTTCTGGGACCACTGTAATTCAAATGTTGGTGCATTTAATGTTGTCCCAGAGTTCTCTGAGACTGTCCTCAATTCTTTTCAATCTTTTTTCTTTATTCTGCTCTGTAGTAGTTATTTCCACTATTTTATCTTCCAGGTCACTTATCCATTCTTCTGCCTCAGTTATTCTGCTATTGATTCCTTCTAGAGAATTTTAAACTTCATTTTTGTGTTGTTCATCATTGTTTGTTTGCTGTTTAGTTCTTCTTGGTCCTTGTTAAACATTTCTTGTATTTTCTCCTTTCTCTTTCCACGATTTTGGATCATCTTTACTGTCATTACTCTGAATTCTTTCCAGGTAGACTGCCTATTTCCTCTTCATTTGTTAGGTCTGGTGGGTTTTTACCTTGCTTCTTCGTCTGCTGCATATTTCCCTGTCTTCTCATTTTGCTTAACTTACTGTGATTGGGGTCTTCTTTTTGCAGGCTGCAGGTTCATAGTTCCCATTGTTTTTGGTGTCTGCCCCTTAGTAAGGTTGGTTCAGTGGCTTGTGTGGGCTTCCTGATGGAGGGGACTGGTGCCTGTGTTTTGGTGGATGAGGCTGCATTTTGTCTTTCTGGTGGGCAGGACCATGTCCCGTGGTGTGTTTTAGGGTGTCTGTGGACTTAGTATGATTTTAGGCAGCCTCTCTGCTAATAGGTTGGGTTGTGTTCTTGTGTTGCTAGTTGTCTGGCATGGAGTGTCCAGCACTTGAGTTTGCTGGTCATTGAGTTGAGCTGGGTCTTAACATTGAGCTGGTGATCTCTCAGAGAGCTCTTGCTGATTGATATTACGGTGGCCAGGAGGTCTCTGGTAGTCCAATGTCCTAAACTTGGCTCTCCCACCTCAGAGTCTCAGGCCTGACACCTGGCCGGAGCACCAAGACCCTGTCAGCCACACGGCTTGAAATATGTTAAGCCTTCCTGCCTGACAAGGATGCAGGGCATTGTTGGGCAAGATCAACCACTGTGCATGGAGGAGAAGAGGGCTGTGCAGGATTGTAGAAGCTCAGCAGACCATGTGTGCAGCGCATCTCCTTTGAAGGTCTTGCTTTCTTTTTCCATGGACAGTGGCCCTTTCTCCCGTCCTCATATGTGCAGAATTTTATCTACTGAACAGAAGGAACAGCTCATCCGAAGATCCAGGTAGCTTCTGGGAAATAAGACTGCCGTAAATTCCCTCTTTGGGGAAGGTCTACTGCAGAGCCCCTTGAGTCGCTTTCTCACTGCCTCTGGAGGAGGTGGGTAAGTTCACTCCAATCCTCCATCCATAGCTTGTGTGTTAAGAACTTTCAGACTTGGAGCACTTTTTTCCCCCTGGGCTGGGTTCTGAAATTTGCCGGAGTTGGGCTGCATCAGACATAGAGACCAGACTTGTGCATGTGGTTTTTGACAGAGTAAACTGAAATCAAATTTATTGAAATACCACATAATAATGGGAGAGCTAAATCAAAGAAGGTGTTACAGCTTAGAGTAAAAGAGACTATAATTCTTTGGGATATAAAAAAATCCAAGACAAGGGAAATAAAAAAGAGGTATTTTGGAAAAGAGATAAAGCTCTTGTTATTTGAGATTTTAAACACAGTAAATACAAAAGTATCTGTACAATAATAAAATTAAGGATTAATCTAGCAAGGTTGGTGAATTATTCATTAATTTATTTCCATATATGTATAGAAAAATAAAATTGATATAAAATACCATGTGCAATAATATTTAAAACATTGTATTCCTCTGCATAAGTATAGCAAAAAGTTGTAAGATGTTTATACTTAAAAACTACAAAATATCATTGAGAAAAATTAGAGAAGAACTAAATAAATGAAGGAACATACCAATTTATAAATTGGAAGATTTAGTAATATTATCATATCAACACTCTCAAAATTGATCTTTAGATACAATGCAATTCTAATCTAGATCTCAGCATATTTTTTCATGGAAATTGACAAGTAAATGGAAATGTTAAAGACAAAAAACTGTCAAGGCAGTCTTGAGGAAGGACAACAAATTTGGAGAATTTACCCTACCAAATACCAAAATTTACCATAAAGAAAACTACACTATAGAAGTAACATATTGTAGAACTAGCTATTTCATACCCTGGTGTATGCCAAGAAGAAAGCATGCTTATTATCACAAAATATCATATATCAGATTACTAATAGCAGCACTATTAATAAGCACTGAAATATAAAATATCCATATCTTTTGACAATAGAAAGGAAAACACATTTTGGTGTATTCACAAAATGGAATGCTATGCAGCAATGGAAAGGAATACATTATAACTATATAAAACAATATGGATGAATCTCACAAACATAATGTTAAGTTAAAGAAACATGAGAGAAAAGAATACTTTATTGATGATTCTACTTTGGTACACTTTACAGCCCATAAGGGTGTTAGAAATTAAGACAGTGATTTCTTTTCGTAGATGTTTTGGGGGGGGGGTGG
>NW_020172676.1:993047-1003985 GCF_003031525.2 Neophocaena asiaeorientalis asiaeorientalis | reverse complement strand
AGGTGATTGGAGTAGCCTGTATTCTTTTTTTTAACATCATCTTTATTGGTGTATAATTGCTTTACACTGTTGTGTTAGTTTCTGCTGTATAACAAAGTGAATCAGCTATACGTATACATATATCCCATATCCCCTCCCTCTTGCATCTCCCTCCCACCCTCCCTACCCCACTGCTCTAGGTGGTCACAGAGCACTGAGCTGGTCTCCCTGTGCCATGCATGGAGTAGCCTGCATTCTTGTCCTTAATCTCATTGGTGGCTACATAGCTCTTTTCTCTTTTTAAAAGTTTGCTAATTTGTATATTTATGAGATGTGCACTTTCTGATGTGTAAAGAAAATTACAAAATAGCATATTGGGGAACAGATTTAGGCAGAGATTTGTTGAGTGAAGTTAATAGAATTGTCTATATTACCATAGAAAAGGTCCAAAAATATTTGCTTCTGAGATATCTAGAACTGCAGTTTAAATGAGACATTACCCATGGATTCATTATTTACATAGGAGAATATATTTTTTCCATTGTATTCTACAAAGATATTTTCAACTAATATTTACCATATGCATTGAATTTAGGTAAATGATTCTATCATTTCATAACCTAATGAACCGAAAGAATCCAATAATTAATAATTTAAGATAGGAATTGAGCAAATAGAAAAGATAACAGAATCAACTTCTTCATTTCAATGTCTTGCCATGAAAAAGTATAGCCAAAATCACAAATAATTTTTATTATATATGATAAATAGGTACCAAAATACCTATTAATAATCTGTAAGATCATTTTAAATTAACAGTCAGTAAGCTTCTACATAATGAGATTATTGAGGGTTTTAATTGCTTGGGTTGGCAGAGGGTGAGAATGTTATATACAGTTCTTCAAAAAAGCATAGATATGTATGAGGACTCTCAGAGAGTCAACTCTATGAATCTGTAATGTGATGCTTTGTTTTGGAAAATACTGGTGACAAATTATTCCCAACAAATCACCATGCATAAATATAAGTGTTGACTGTTAAGTAGCAAAACTGATTATGTTTGTCACTTCTGTCTTCTTCTGAATGTCATTTCTTATTTCTTAAAAAATCACGCTGTAGCATCCTAACTTTATCACTACATATTTGCTACTGAATCAACAAATAATTTTATTTTTTAAATATTAGATAGTTAATTGTCAAAAATATATTTATACATATATTTATCTATATTAGTGTGTATGTGTGTGTCAGAGTAAGATAATATGTCAATAATAAATAGTGATAGGGATAGGATGTTCAATTGTTTGTGATGTTTTAGTGAGAAATACCTAGTCTGAAATTTTTTCTACAAGCCACCAAATGGATAAACGGACATAGAACAGCAAAAGAATTAAAAATAGTGTTTTGATTATTTCAGGCTGTGTTATAAACTATCCCAATGTTCAGTGGCTTAACACAACCATTTTATTTGTTTGCTCATGATTATGCAAATTTCTCAGGGTTATATGGAGATATCTTGTCTCTCCTCCACTTGGCAGTAACAGGGGTGCCTCAGATAGAGCTGAAAGATCCACCCACAAAATGAATTTACTCATATGGTTGGCAGATTGGTTCTGGCTGATGGGTGAGACCTCACCAGGGACTTGGTCTGGGTTTCAGTTCTTTTGCATAAGGATTATCAATTTGGGTAAATAAGGTTTTCACAGCATAGCGTTCCCAAGTGGATTATACTTATTACATGTTGGCTGGTTTCCCACAGCAAGCAAAAGCAGAAGCTCCCAGACCTTCTTTCTTAAGTCTTAATTTAGAAACGGATACAGTGTTGTATTTGCTACTTCCCATTTGTTAAAGAAGTCACAGGGCCAGGCCATAATCAAAGGGGTAGTTTAAACCATTGTGTGTAGACCCTGAAGCATGTCTCCTAGGGGTCAACAAACCAACAGTCTGCTGTAGGCTGAGATACAGCCCCTAATGATTCATGTTTCATTTACCTTCTTTCCAATATCCCCAAAGCAGCAACCCATTATGGCATCAGCTCAGGCTTGAAGCCTGTGATTTCATCATTTAAATCAGGTCTAGGTATACAAATGAAGCTCCTCAAGTACAGATTCTCTTGCCCTAATGACCAGTAAACTTAACAGGCAAATAAACGCCTTCTAGAAACCCAAAACATAGTGCTGAGCCAGTAACAAAGACAACAAAATAGCTATTTCCACTCAAAATGGCAGATAATAGGAGGTATATAGTATAGTAGTTACTGCTGCACAAGGATTCTGAAAAGCAACCAGTCACCAATTCTTTTAATTCAGACCCAGTTCTGTGGCCAGGCAATTGTTCTTCAAGGTTCCCAGATTTAACCTCGGAGTGATCCTTCATTTTCTGAAAGAAATGACCCATGTTTCCAGGTGAATAGCTTTCTTAACCTGTTCTGTTTTTGCCAGTAGAAGTGTTGGAGAAAATCTAGGTGATCTTAGGTTTGGCAATGCATTTATAAATACAATATCAAAAGTATGATCCATGAGGGAAAAAAATAATGAGTTGGACTTTATTAAAATTAAAAACTTCTGCTCAGTAATAAACACTGTTAATAAAATGAAAGCCACAGAATGAGAGGAAATATTTGGAAAACATGTATATGATAAAGAACGTATGGCCAAAATACATACATAGAAAAAATATTGAAAGCTCAACAATAAGAAAACAATCCACTTAAAAAATGGGTTAAAGATTTCTTGTTTGGCTCCTCACCAAACAAGATATAATAGGCTCCTCACCAAACAAGATATACAGACAGTAAATAATCATATGAAAATATGCTAAAATATTCATTATTAGGGGATTACAAATTAAAACAACAGTGAGATACCACTATAACCCTAATAGAAGGCCTAGAAGTTAAAAAAAAAAAAAATCACAAAAAACCGTGACAATACCAATTTCTGGTGAGGATATAGAACAACCTGGTCAGAATAACAAAGGAATATTATGAACAACTTTATGCAAATCAAGTAAAAAACATAAACAAAATGGATATATTCCTTAAAGAAAATGGATGGATTATCTGACAGAAGATCAAACACAGCATGAAAAACGAAACCTTGTAAGAATTTACCTCATACAATATGCAAACATAAACTTGAAAAAGATTAGTTTAAATGTACAATCTAACATAATAAAACTTCTAGAAGGAAACACAGGAAAAAATATGTCTAACCTTGGGGAAGACAAAAATTTCTTAGTAAAACACGATAACCACAGAACACAAGTCCTCTGTGTTCCAGATATGTGGTTGAAAAGTTCAAAGTAATGTGCATTAGTCCCCCAACTCATGACGGGGGATATGCTCCAAGACCCCCAGTGGATGTCGGAAACCTCAGATAGTACCGAACCCTATACATACTGTTTTTCCTATACACACATACCTATGATAAAGTTTAATTTATAAATTAGGCACAGGAAGAGATTAACAGGAATAACTCATTATAAAACAGAACAATTATAGTAACATACTGCAATAAAAGTTATGTGAATAGTCTCTCTCTCTCAAAATACCTTATTGTACAAATGTAATGCCTTTTCTATCTTAAGTAAACACTTATAACACACTAGCCATGACTTTTGCAGCTTGAGGTGTGACAGTAAAACTAGCATGAATTTCTTTTTCCTTCTTCACAATTTCAGGAACAGAACATTCATTCTTACCATAGATCTTAGCAACCTCAGCACATGATTTTTTTCTCTTTATTAAGTCGAGAACTTTCACTTTTCACTTAAAGGAAGCACTTTACGGCTTCTCTTTGGCAAATCTGAATTGCCAGCATCACTACTCTTGCACTTTGGGGCCATTTTTAAGTCAAATAAGAGTTACCTGAACACAGCGCTGCCACAGCGATACCTCGACAGTAGATCTGGTAAGCAAGATGGCGGCTGAGCGACTAACAGGCGGGCGGGAGCAAGACAGCGCGAGATTTCATCACGGTACTCAGAACAGCGGCACAATTTAAAACCTAGGAATCATTTCTGGACTTTTCCATTTAATATTTTCAAACTGTCGTTGACCCTGAGTAACTGAAACCACAGAGAAAAGAATCGCTACCAGAGAGGACTACTGTATATGTGATTTTTCCCTCGCCACTTTTGCTGGAATTTTTAGGATATTCTTCAGTGTTCAGGAATGTCAGTGTCATGACTTGATATGGGTGTATTTTCACACATTGTGGTGGATTAAATGGATCCTTTCAATCTAGAAGTGCATGTCCTTCAAATCTGGAAAACTTTTTTGAATATTTCTGTGAATAATTCTTCCTTTCCATTTGGTCTGTTCTTTCAAATCCACATGAGTAGGATATCTGACTTGTCGAATAATTCTTTTACTACTGTTTTCTCTATTATTTTCCTTTTCCTCATTCTGTTTATTTTCTGAGGACTTCCTCAACCTTCCTTTTGAGTTATTTTTTTCATATTAATTTACAAAATATATTTCATATTCTCAGATTGTTCTTTTTTCCCGTAATATCTAGTTCGTGTTTAATGGACACAGTATCTTTTTTAAATCTTCCTGGGCAAATGTCTAATAGGTTTTTCAGGGTTTTGTTTGTTTTGTGTTGTTTCTCCCTGTGTAGTCTATGATCCCTCCAAGTTTTACTTTTTTACTGTTTGTTTTGTTCTCTGTCAGTATTAGAGGTTTTCCTCAGATGTTTGGTGATCTTGGATTTGTGCTCATATTTAAGATCATGGTACTCAAAAGTCTTAAATTCTCTGTGCACACTGGAGGGCTGCATGAGAGGTTGTGCAGAGAATCATATGCTTATTTGAACAGACCAATTCATGGGGAACTTTTAATGTCAGTGGTCCTTTTTATAGTGGTCAGAGCCCACATGGAAGAATCCACACATTTCCTGCCTAGATAATATGTCAGACAGCCAGGATTTTGTTAGCTGTGGTAGAAGGGGGGATTGAGCATTTAACACACACTTTCCTTTAATTTCATTCTTTTAGAATTACAAGGCTGCCCTCAAAATTTTATGCTGTCTCCTAGGAAATTGACCCTTTGTTTTACCATCCCTAGTTAATAGCAGTTACTTTTCTGCTATCTATTATCCAATATTTACTTTTATCAACTCCCCTGTTTTCTGTCCTTCAGATTTATGCTTTAAAGTGTCCCTTTATTTTTATTTGTGTTGACATTGGGAGGAAATAAGAGTAAATATGTGAATTCATTCCATCAATTTCAAGTAGGGGCTTGAATTTTCAAACCAAATATTATGAGGAAATATAAAAATAGAAGAAGAAAATAAATGTGACAAACAAGGTAGAGGAATGGAAAAGGATAGAAATAAAGTTTAGCAAAAATAAGCTTCTTTTCAAATCAAATTATAAACTAACTTACTTCTAAGCAGAGATACTTATTCCTACATTTCATCAAGTGATGATGTTCCAGTGATTTGAGTTAGACTATTAAAATAAAGAGGATATTAGTCAAGATAAGATAAATTCTAACAAAAGACAAAATCATTTTTACTATAAATGTCATGAGAATTTTTTTGATGTGGATCTATTTCTCAAATGATTACCAAAAAGAAGTGCTGAAATATTCTCTAGATACTAGAAGTATTTGCAAAAGTGTTAACATGCTTGTTTTTGAGTGTGTGTAAAGCAAATCAAAATGAAAATCTGCCCATACAAACTTGTTTTTAAAAAGACCACTAGACCATTAACATAGTTCAATTTGGGATTTTCTAAAAAAATGTATTCACATGCATATTTCAATACTGATATATATATATATATATATATAATACTATATCAGCAAAATATGGACCTTCCAATACTCAATTTTGTACATTCAAGAGAAAGATCACTCTGCATATCACTCTTTACTAGCCATATTACTATAGAATAAGTAAACAACCAGAGTTCACTTTTCTTTGGAAGGCTATATTAATTCAGGAAAGTTAATTTTAACAATTTTAGTTCATTTTTCTCTACTAATGATATATAGTATTTTAATTTTCACATTTTAATTAAAGTCAATAATGAGAGCTTGATAATTAAATTATCCCTATTTCCAATATAATTAAATTCTACACTCTGTATAATAAAATTCTGTTCATTCTTCATGCCGTTAAATACTTTTTCCCCCCAGACCAGTGAATATAGTCACTGTATAAAAGTAAAGAGAAATTATCTTACTGTCTAATGTTAGACTGTCTAATCAATTGTCTAACATTTATATATATAAACATATATATATAAACATAACCCACCTAACCTAGTAATTGAATTCGAAAATATCTACCTTACCATTTCCACTTGGAGGAATATATTTTCATGACCCAAAAAAGAAAGAAAATAACCTTTGGTAGAATACTGTTCTGAAATGTGTATATGAAATGGAAAAGTTTTTTTTCCCTCCTACCATAGCCAATTAAAAAAAAAATCTCTTAAGATTTCTTACTGTTTATTCCAACTCTTTACATATCCCCTAGATACTCTTCACTAGGGATCGGTCTCTTGATGCTTCTTGATATCTCCACGTGTGAATTGCTGCTCATTTCTTTTAAACATTCCTTTATACAGGAATCTCTAAGTCAAGTCAAAAAAGGGGCTAAGTTTGTATAAGTCTATAGGAAATACTATCCCTTGGAAGGGCCTAAAAACTCTAGGAATAAATTGTACAAAATTGATTTTATGAGAGTTAAACTAAGAAATAAGTAGTGTGGACTAGAGCATAAATTACAGGGTCACATTAGAATACAAGACTTTAAGTAACTTTAAATTTAATGTTATATAATTCACATATCTGAATGAAGATTAAGTTATTGAGAAATTAAAAGGGTTTGATCAGGGAAAGAAGCATAAAAGAATCTGTGTCAGTGCTTCCAGTACTGTGCAGAGGAGAGGAAGTGTATGGGACTTTGTAGCAAATAACACTTTAACTGAGGGCATTTGGTGGTTGTATCCTGGTGTCACTCTACATTGAGATTACCTCACTAAATCCTTTGTTCTGTTTCTTTGTTCACCACATTGTCAGTTGCAGGTAAAAGAAATTAAGATCAAACTATTTTTGGGTTTAAAAAAAAAAAAGGAGAGAAACAATGTCTCCTAACAGAAAATCTGAGTGATAGGCTTCAGGAACAGCTGGATCCAGTTGACTATAATTGGTTCCATTTAGGCAGCCTCATACTATGTGGCAGCAAGAACACTAGCTTACATTCGGTCATTTAAACAATGAATGGAGTGGCTGAGGTCATTTTGTTTTCCCATATTTCTATCAGAAATCCCAGGGCTTCATTTCATTTGGCTAGCTTGAATCACTTGCCCATCCTTGAACCCCATGGCTAGAGCTGAGGGCAAGGGGGAAAAGTAAAATGCACATGTATTCTACTACAGTGTATTCTTCATGAGATCAGTGGCCTTTTCTGTCTTATTATATCATTGTATTCCCAGCATCATAAGATACTGCTTGTCACATTATAGGCACTCCATAAATATTATTATAAGGGATGAAAAATGTTAAAATTATTGTCCAAGCCTAGGTAAGGACTCACTTATGGATCTGGAAAATGAGATTGGTTACTCTTATAATGGACTAAGAAATGGTAGGGTGTTTTCAAGGATTCAAAACATTGGCATGAATAGCAAAATGATTTCAGCCTTCACAGAAATGATGTAACAAATGTTCACTAAAGGAAGCAAACCCCATAGAGATTGTCCTATGCGGAGAGAATGGACTGATCATTGGAAAAGAGAACACGTCCATTGCTTATATTTTTTAAAAGTCTTTCATTAAAATGCCAAATTAGGCATTTCATTTTTTCTTTTATATTACTATTTTTTGAGATTGGTTCATCCTGAATCAGTTCCCAATAATTTGGTCACCTGTGAATAGATTAATCATCAACTGTCTAACATATATCTCAACCTATCACAGTTGAGACACTGACATTGGACCTGCAATAATGAGTAGGTAAAGACTAAAGTCAGTAACTGCATTATAATTCAACATAAATAATAGGAGATAACTAAAGGAAGTTAAGCTCAATATGAGTTACCAAGTATTGCAGTAAAATTATTAAATGTTTTATTTATTAACGCTAAAGATAAAATTGTCTCTGTGACCAACTTTTTCCCTTTGTTTTATGCTTAAGTAGATTGGCTCAAGAAAGGAAAAACAAGAAAAGAAAACTAATTTTATAGTAAACGTGTGTATTTATGTAAGTATTATAGTAAATATAATTGTGGAATAGAAAAATTATGGATATTTTAAAATTCTGCATCTGAGCTTCATGATATTTGTAAAGTTTAATTTTGTTGTCAGTCTAATCCCCAATATGATGGGATTTGGAGGTGGGGCCTTTGGGAGGCAATTAGGCTTAGATGAGATCATGCGCATAGTGCCATTATGATAAGATCTGGTGCTCTTATAAAGGGAAGAGATAGGAGAACTCTCTTTTTCTAGATGCACACAAAGAAAATTATGTGAACACACAGTGAGGTGGCTGCCATCTGCAGTCCAGAAAGAGGGCTCTTGCAAGAACCTATTCTGCCAGCACCTTGGTCCAGGCTTCCCAAACTCCAGAGTTGTGATAAATAAATGTCTGTTGTTTAAGCTACCTAGTCTATGGTATTTTATTATACTAGCCCAAGTTGATTAAGATGCTCACCAAATGTATACAAGAACCATACAGTTCTGATTGTTATGAGTATCCTTTTGTGACCATAAGGGAAGCCAATCTCATGTTAAAATTAATATATACAAGAGGGAAAACTGAAATAATTAGGAAAAAAAGACACAGAAGTCCTGATTGAAACTGCCTGAAATTTGTACCACTGTTAGATTGTTTGCCACAAGTCAATAAATTCACATATTAAGACAGTTGAAATTTTGCAAAATTCATTTTATACTATCCCAGATGAGAAACTTCCATCACTCTACCAAAATTATGTCATCTATTTGTTTACACCATTCTGTACTTGTTCCGATATAGCAATACATTGGGAACTTCTTGCATACAAACTTACAGTTTGTATGAATTCCAGTTTGGGTCAGCTACTTATATTTTTGTTTTATTTTGTTTACATTAACCAATTCAACTCATAACTCTTTTAACTATAGCAATCTTTCTTTCTGTTTCTGTTTTTAAAAGGTTCATATAATTTTCTCCAGTAACATATTTCAAAATACATGTAATGGTAGATTGTTTTCAAATATGAGTGAAAAAATTCCCCTAATGATCCTTTCCAACGTGACTTTGCCACACTCCTATCAAGAAGTGGAGTCTATCTAAACTCCCCTTGAATCTGGAATGGTCTTCTGACTTACTCTAATACAAAGTGGCAGAAGTGAAGTCATACTTTCTGGCCTAGGCCTTAAGATGACTTGTAGCTTCTGTTTTCGATCTCTTGGAATGCTGCCCTGAGTATTAGGTAAGGAGACTGGCTAGACTACTGGATCATGACAGGCCACATGGAGGAGAACCAACGCTCACTATCTGATAACCGGCAACAATTGCCAGACAAGTGAGTGAGGACATCAGAAATCTTGTCCAGCCCAGCTGACCCTTTGATAAATGCAGGAAAAATAGCAGAGGAATCATCCAAGGAAATCCTCAGAATCGTGAGAAATAGTGAATTGTTGTTATCTTAAGCCAGTAATTTTAATGGTTGGTGATGCAGCTGCTGATACCCAAAAAAGAAATATTAAACACAAATATCACACCAGCTCAAAAGAAGCAATGACATTTGTGAATCTAATGGACTTACATATGCATCTGCATATGAACATTTAGTTAGCTGTTAATGCATAAAGGATTTTATGGAAATAAAATATTCTAAAACACTATTTTATTAATATATATCACATTTATTTTAAATTTAACTCAGAAAAACAAGTAAAAACAAAAAGAATGATAAATACCAGATAACTGGGTCTATTATATACTTTTTTAAAATAAACTTTTATAAATCAACTTTTTTGCTAAACATACTCTACTTATAAACGTGCACAGTACAAGGACTTAATACATATTACAGCTAATTTTTTTGTCAGTAATGAATATTCCATTTAATTTATTTTATTTTTTTTTACATCTTTATTGGAGTATAATTGCTTTACCATGGTGTGTTAGTTTCTGCTTTATAACAAAGTGTCATATCCTCAAGTCCATTCTCTAGTAGGTCTGTGTCTTTATTCCTGACTTACCCCTAGGTTCTTCATGACATACTTTTTCCCTTAAATTCCATATGTATGTATTAGCATATGATATTTGTCTTTCTCTTTCTGACTTACTTCGCTCTGTATAACAGACTCTACGTCTATCCACCTCATTACAAATAGCTCAATTTTGTTTCTTTTTATGGCTGAGTAATATTTCATTGTATATATGTGCCCCATCTTCTTTATCCATTCATCTGGTATGATCTATCCTGGAAAATGTTCCATGAGCACTTGAGAAAAATGTGTATTCTGTTGTTTTTGGATGGAATGTCCTATAAATATCTATTAAGCCCGTTTGTTTTATGTGTCATTGAAAGCTTGTGTTCCCTTATTATTTTCATTTTGGATGATCTGTCCCTTGGTGAAAGTGCGTTGTTAAAATCCCCTACTATGATTGTGTTACTGTCGATTTCCTTGTCTCTAGGTCTGAAGTGGGTCTCTTGTAGGCAGCATATATCTGGGTCTTGTTTTTGTATCCATTCAGCCAATCTGTGTCTTTTGGTGGGAGCATTTAGTCCATTTACATTTAAGTTAATCATTGATATGTATGTTCTATTCTCATTTTCTAAATTGTTTTGGGTTTCTTACTGTAAGTCTTTTCCTTCTTTTGTGTTTCTTGCCTAGCGAAGTTCCTTTAGCATTTGTTGTTAAGCTGGTTTGGTGTTGCTGAACTCTCTCAGCTTTTGCTTGTCTGTAAGGTTTTAATTTCTCCATCAAATCTGAATGAGATCCTTGCTGGG
>NW_020172676.1:973657-992898 GCF_003031525.2 Neophocaena asiaeorientalis asiaeorientalis | reverse complement strand
CTTGGCTTTCCCACCTCAGAGGCACAGCACTGACTCCTGGCTGCAACAGCAAGAGCCTTTCATCCACACAGCTCAGAATAAAAGGGAGAAAAAGTAGAAAGAAAGAATTAGTAGAAGTGGACAGAAAGAAAGGAAGGAAGGAGGGAGGGATCAAGGAAGGAAGGAAGAAAGGAGGGAAGGAAGGAAAGAAAGAAGGAAAGAAAGAAGATAAAGTAAAAATAAAGTAAGTAAAATATAATAAAGTTATTAAAATAAAAAATAATTATTAAGAAAAAAATTTTTTAAAAAAAAACAGACGGCTAGGACCCTAGGACAAATGGTGGAAGCAAAGCTATACAGACAAAATCTCACAGAGAAGCATACACATACACACTCACAAAAAGGGGAAAAGGGGAAAAAATCATAAATCTTGCTCTCAAAGTTCACCTCCTCAATTTGGGATGATTAGTTGTCTATTCATGTATTCCACAGATGCAGGGTACATCAAGTTGATTGTGGTCCTTTAATCTGCTGCTTCTGAGGCTGCTGGGAGAGATTTCCCTTTCTCTTCTTTGTTCTCACAGCTCCCAGGGCCTCAGCTTTGGATTTGGCCCCGCCTCTGAGTGTAGGTTGCCAGAGGGTGTCTGTTCTTTGCTCAGACAGGATGGGGTTAAAGGAGCAGCTGCTTCGGAGACTCTGGCTCACTCAGGCCGGGGTGAGGGAGGGGCACGGAGTGTGGAGCGAGCCTGTGACGGCAGAGGCCGGCGTGACATTGCACCAGCCTGAGGCGCACCGTGTGTTCTCCCGGGTAAGTTGTCCCTGGATCCCTGAACCCTGGCAGTGGCGGGCTGCACAGGCTCCCTGGAAGGAGGGTGTGGATAGTGACCTGTGCTCGCACACAGGCTTCTTGGTGGCGGCAGCAGCAGCCTTAGCATCTCATGCCCGTCTCTAGGGTCCGCGCTTTTAGCTGCGGCTCGCGCCCATCTCTGGAGCTCCTTTAAGCAGCGCTCTTAATCCCCTCTCGTCACACACCAGGAAACAAAGAGGCAAGAAAAAGTCTCTTGCCTTTTCAGCAGGTCCAGACTTTTCCCCGGACTCCCTCCCGGGTAGCCGTGGTGCAGTAACCCCTTCAGGCTGTGTTCACGCCGCCAACCCCAGTCCTCTCCCTGCGCTCCTACCAAAGCCTGAGCCTCAGCTCCCAGCCCCGCCTGCCCCGACGGGTGGGCAGACAAGCCTCTCAGGCTGGTGAGTGCTGGTCGGCCCTGATCCTCTGTGCAGGAATCTCTCTGCTTTGCCCTCCGCACCCCTGTTGTTGTGCTCTCCCCCGCGGCTCCAATGCTTTCTCCGTCCACCACCCGCAGTCTCCACCCGCGAAGGGGCTTCCTAGTGTGTGGAAACCTTTCCTCCTTCACAGCTACCTCGCACTGGTGCGGGTCCCGTCCCTATCCTTTTGTCTCTGTTTATTTTTTTTTCTTTTGCCCTACCTAGGTACGTGGGGAGTTTCTTGCCTTTTGGGAGGTCTGAGGTCTTCTGCCAGTGTTCAGTAGGTGTTCTGTAGGAGTTGTTCCACGTGTAGATGTATTTCTGGTGTATCTGTGGGAAGGAAGGTGATCTCCGCGTCTTGTTCTTCCACCATCTTTCCCTCGTCCTCCTACAGCTAATTTTAATGATGCTAATTAATCTTTTGTTCTTAAGAGACCCTAAGATAAGTATAAACTCTATCCTCATTTATTCTTTTCCTATCAAGTGTAATTGATGTTTTTAATTAATTAAATATAATACAGTCAGTTTTCCTATAACCCTACGTATGTAGTCCTAAAATTGCTGGCTGTGAAATATTGAGCAATAAAATACTCTGGGTTTACAGAGAGGAAAATAGAAACTTAATAACAATGGTAGCACAGTTTCATATATGTTAAATTCTTAAGAAGTACATAAATACTATAATAAATATGTCTCTTTGCCTTGAAAAAGAACTGTAATTTAGTTGTGGAAATGGGCATCAGAAGAGATGAAACTCCTGAGTTACTGAAGTGGTGGAAGTAGGGTAATCTGAAATCAGAATGAAAGTTATGACACCTAATATGGATGGGTGGGGCTCATAACACATGTGGTACCCTGAAGTAGCTGGTAGATGTGTATGTTTATGTGTTACTATGCTGTTGGGTTCAGCTTTTTTGCAGTTTTCTGTGTTCACCTCATGTTTCTCATGAAGAAAATTATAAACAAACATAAAATTCATCCTATGTTTAAACTGTTCCCATGATATCAATTGCAATGGAACAAGTTCCATTTTCCAAACGAGCATTATAGTGGAACTAATTGTACTTTAAATTACTCATCTCTTGAAACCCATTCTCTTAATTCATTTACTGAGTTTAGACAAAAAATTCCGTTCTTGTTTCTTTGATGCTTATAACATATTTGACCCATTATTTTCAATGTTGAGCTTCAGAAACCACACTTCTAGATTATGAGACCAATGTGAATCCTTCAAATTAATAGAAAGTTTCTAAAAGAGAACTGTCCTGCTGTTTCAGACTGTTTCAGATCATATAATTTTAATTTCTTCTCTAGGGAGCAAACTTGGAAATGGACAAAACAAATGAAGATATATTTACTAACAGGTTATTGTTGGAATTAATGATCTAGTGCCCTTTCACTCCTGTGGAAATAAGAACCACAGGATCCTAAAAGGATCCTTTGCTAACCTACTTTATTGTATTTACCTCCAAATGTCAACCTTTGTCACTGTCCCAGGCTTATTCTCTAAATGACAGATTTGTGGTATTTGAAATTTAGTGCATAAAATAAAGAGAACCCAGGCTAGTAATGGGCAGATGTCAATACTTCACTGTCAAATGAGTGGAGGAAAGAGATTAAAGGAGGTCTTGACCATTTACTGCAACCATTTTTAATTGTCCACTATTCTTTAAAAGGTGAATAGCAATCCAATATTTTTATCAATTCATTTTAACAAATAAATAGTGTTAAACACAATAGAGATTTTATGGGACTCAATTCCTTCTATTCACAATTGTCAGTTCTTCCCAGAATTTAAAGGTAGATTATGAATATATCCTGTTAGCACCCTCATTGTACTAGCAACTGATTGCAGGGACCAATGAAGCCCTTCATGATAGCTGCTTTGCAGTTCCAGTTTGTTCTGATATCTGGTTAAAGAAAAGCAAATAAGACATCAAACATCATTAGTATTTTATATAAATATATGCATATGTTGTATGTATGTTTTTTAAATAATTGCTTTATTTCAGGGTCATGGGCAAACACTGTAAGGTTCCAGCATTTTTACATTTCCCCCCATGCAATTATCTAACTTAAACAACTGAAAGTTTGCGTTTATCATTTACTCAAAGATTATGAGCTCTGTTCTCCAAAAGGAAAGTTAAACCATGTCAAATCCAGTATTTCTTTCTTATATAGGTTAGATGGAGTTTCAAATAGATAGCTGTTGTAGATTGAATGTTTGTATCTCCCCAAAATCCATGGTAGCCACGTAGGGGATCTCGAAAGCAGACACCAGATAAACAAATGCACTCTGGCAGCTCCAGGTTGATATGCAGGTAGGACACCTGCTGGTGGCGCTCCTGCAGGCTGTGTAGCAGCAAAACCTGGCTCAGAATCTCCCTGGTCCAGCCTCTTGAGTGAATGTCCAGCAGGGCATTGTGAATATCCTTCAATTCATCCTAAGTCTCACCTTCAATGTTCTCAGAAAAGCCTTTCCTCATCCCACAAGCTTTTCATATCAAGAACTTTTCCTTTATAAGCATGTATCATACACATATAAAAGAGCAACAGTTCTTTGTTTATCACTTTATACCTAGTCCTGCAACAGTACCTGGAATAGTAACTACTTGTTGAGTTAATGGAATGGGGTCACTAATTATTGAACTACTAAAAAGGGACACCCAGGATGATTTCTTAGTGGTATCAGTCATTCTATGATGCATACTAGGATGGACTGAATTATGTTCCTCCAGAATTCATACATTGAAGCTCTGTCCTCTTCCATGTGACTGTATCAGAGCTAGGGCTTTAAAGAGGTGATTTTTGTTAAATGAGGTCGTAAGGGTGGAGCTCTTGTCTGATACAATTTGTGTCTCTATAACAAAAAGCACCAGAGAGTTTGTTTTTTCCACCTCTTCATACACACATAGAGGAAAGGCCATGTGAGCGCACATCTAGACAGTGGCCATTTGCAAGCCAAGAAGAGAGCTCTCATCAGAATCCAACCATACTGGTGCCCTGATCTCGGATTTCTAGTCTTCAGAACTGTGAGAAAATAAATTTCTGTTGTTTAAGCTACTCAGTCTATAGTATTTTGCTATGGCAGCCCAAGCTGACTAAAATATTACCTTATGTCCATGCAAATCTTCTAGGCGCTAGTAGACAGTATTTTCAAGATTATATTGGACCAGTTATTTGAAGAGATTTTTATCTTTGGGAAAGTAGGTTAAGCCTCCTCACCTATCAAATGATTTATAGGAGGATCATAAAGGAAAAAACCCACAAAATTCACAAAGTGCTATTGTAATGAATATAAAAGAACATAAAGCTTAATGAGCTGCATTCAGCAGACATAAGAATTAGGTAAAGCCATTAATTTAATGGGAGATGTTAGGTTATAACCACCTAGTTACCCCTTCTTCCCAAGATTAAAAGTAAAGTTGTTACGTATGTTTTTGCATTTTAGATATAGAATAATGTTGAATCTTAAAACTTGTATTTGTCAGCTATCTGGTATTATTATTTTTAAAAAGGTAGTCAGCTTAGGAAATGTCAGATGTAATATTTTGTAGTTTCAAGTAAGATAACCTAAATATAAATGATATTTGATATAGGATTTTATTTTTGAATAATTTTTCAAACTTAAAATGAACCAACATGTTCACTATTTAAATTCTAACAAATTCAGGCAGCTCTGATGAATGTTGTTACTCTGCATTATTCCTCACTTCCTTAAGCATACCCAGTGATGAAAAGAAATTATAGGTAATGTTATGCATAAAAATATAGGAATACACAATTAATAAAATTAAACACTCTCAGTTTTTTGTTTCTTAAGGCACATTTATAATAAAAGTTTGAGAAGGCAGGAATATGTTACATTGTATGTGTACAGGTAGCTTCTTATGGTAATATGTTCATCTTTAAGCACATTACATGATTTTAGCTTCCATCACGTAATTTATTAATGCTGCATTTCCCAAAATGATGTTATTAATCCATTACACCAAGACAAGGTAAAGAGTGCTATATCCAGTAGTGATGTCTGATTTGAGACACCTGCCCTTAATTAATTTTTGGCCACATTGAAAAGTTAACTGACCTATAAAAGAGTTGGGGGTTTTTGTGGGGGGAGGGCATGTTACAGAGACGTGGTCTTGCCATACTAACATGGTTGCCCTAATACATTATTTTAACCAAACACAGGTAAGAGCTCAACAATGTAAGAGGAACACATTCTAGTGGAAAAGAAAGGAAAAGAAAGAACAAAATATACCTTGACAGGATATTAAGAATAGGCAATGTTTAATGCTCCTTTACTGTATGTACTAGAGTTATGGCCAGCTATCAGCTGCTAGGCAACTGTCTCGCTGCTGTTACACCTACATTTGCTATTGCCCAATTGATTAGAAATTCAGACCTAGGAAGGTCCAATAAGCACAGCATGAACCTGAACAGACTTTGCATTAGACTTCAATATAGTAGAAAATATTCTTTTTTAAAACTGACATGATACTAGAAGCAATTTTCACAACTTAGTTATTATTCCCAACTGTAGTGCCTCGCTGATCAAATAACACATGTTGTCAACTCCATAAAGAGGATTTAAATCACTCCTCTCACCCACCCTCTCTCATTCCCTCAACTGTTTGCTTTCTACCACTGCATATAGATGATATAAACAAATATTTATTTATTTATTGTTTATTTTGGCTGCAGTGGGTCTTAGTTGACGCATGCAGACTTCTTAGTTGCAGCATACAGACTCTTAGTTGCGGCATGCAGATTCTTAGTTGTGACATGCGGACTTCTTTGTTGCAGCATGCGAACTCTTAGTTGCAGCATGCATGCAGGATCTAGTTCCCCGACCAGGGATTGAACCCGGGACCCCTGCATTGGGAGCACAGAGTCTTACCCACTGCACCACCTGGGAAGTCCTGATACAAACAGTGACAGAAATAGAAATAGAGATAAGGATTTATCTTTTTCCATCTGTAATGCTCAAATTTCTCCTCTCCCCTGCTGTCAGATACCTACCTTAAACAACTCAGTTTACCTTTAGTTTTTTATTATTTTCACATTTCCTTCATATGTCTCTTCTTTCTTCTGTCCTCTGACCAAGATCTTTAACAGACTCATGAAGAAAACTGAGTATATGTTGAGCAGGGGTAAGGCTACTTGCTACCTAAGGCAGCCTTCCTGCCAAGTTGGCCTACACCATAGAAGAAGCTGTTTAAAAGCCACTGGATAAATCAGAATTTTGTATTTATAATAAGTTCCTTTTATATTTTTCTGATTTAATTCTATATCCATATTGACTCTTCTCTTTACTTCAAGAGTTTTCCTCATCTAGTACTTGCTTTGATCTCTGCTGTCATCATGTTGCCTACTTGCATACTTGACCTACCCTTTACACCAATGACCCTCAAAATTTCAAATTTGTATACATAAATTTTCCCTGTGACACCTGTTAAAATTCAATTCAAGACACATTCCTAGCAATTCTGATCCTGAAATACCTATATTCTCAGTCTACTCTGAGTAATGCTTAGCAATTTTTATTTAAATTAGTTCAACTTTGTCCTTTGAATTAGGAATAACGAAAGGTATTCATAACATCATCTAATCCCAGGGGAAGATATGCTTATGTGAAAGAAAAAAAAACACATTCATATACACTGTATATTTTATATCATTGAATCCAGATATATGTATATGATTCTAGACACTTATGAGCATATTTTCTTAATAAATAATGGATAAAGAGATAGAAACCAAAATCATGACTGAATGGATGAAACAACATAAATCCAATCTGAAATAGATAATGGTCTCATAAGATAGAATACATATAATGAGAGTGGGAGAATGCCATTTCTATACTACAGTTTTTTCTCAGTGTTCAAGTAGATTTGTAGCATGTTACAACAATAAAAATTGTTGAATATTATTCAGATACCAAAAATAAATGTAGAGTAGTCAAATGAAATTGGTTGTGTAAAGCAGATGAGATATTAGAAAGTTATAATAGCTGTCATACACTGGGATAAAATATCTGTATCTTCTTTCCTACTTGGTAAATGAGCAAGACAAACTTTTATAAAATGTTTCTTTTCATATGAGATTTTAGTTAGTCTTATTTTTTTGGCATAACCTCCTGTTGCCTCTGACAGTGTCCATTTAATTTGATGAATGTGTGTTTTTGTTCAATGCAAAATAGCTGAAATAACCTAAAAGGCCTAATCCTCCTGATGTGCTCTGAATTTACAAAAACTTCTAAAAACACGATGGATGAAGCTAGGTATATTCTGTGTAATTGAAGCTGTCAAAATACAGAGTTGGAGACTATTTGGCTATTGGAATAAAGGAATGGAGTATGACAACTGAAGAGTATAATACATCCTTCTAAATAGATATGCCCCCTTTTGGAGACCTTACTGGGCATAAAAATGGAAGCCCTACAATAACTGTGAAAACTACACTGTGAAATGTACCTATAAAATTGATTCAATAACAGATGGTCAAGAGAAAGATTATTGAACCCAATGTGAGAAATTGTATCTATTATGATATTTAAAATATGACAGGTAGAGGGAAATGATGTAGTCCAATAATTTGTAGAAGAATTTTCTTTGTCATTTAAAAGAAATAATAAGGAGCAAACATTATAGTGTATTAAATGGTATTTCTAGTTCTAAAAGGTATTTATTCAATTGCTTCTCCAACAAATATTTATTGAGCACCCACTATCAGTTAGCCACTGAAGGAGGCACCAAGGATGCAAAAATAACTGGGATACAGTCCCATTTCTTGAAGAATTCAACTAGGCTAGGGAGAACAGAAAAGTAAAAAGTCAAATATTGATATAGATATAAGATAAATATAGGTAGATGATAGACAGAGGTAGATAGATAGATAGTATATATTATCAAAACTAGACGTTGAAGGAGCTCTTAAATTCATACAGAAGGAAGAGGGCTCAGAAAAGCTTTTGCAGGTAATACTTGAGCTAAATATTGAAGGATAAATAAACACCCCATTGAGGACCATCTATTTGAGGGCAAGGCAAGTTCAAAGATAGTTCAATATGGCTGGCATATAGAGTGCAAATGGCAATAAAATACTCCTTGGTTCTTATCCTGCATTTGACCTGCATTTGATAAACAAATACTATTTTTGCTTCCATTCACCAAAAAGTAACACCCTGAAAAGGAAATTAAGAACACAATTTCATTTATAAGAGGATCCAAAAGAATAATATACCTGAAAGTAAATTTACCCAAGGAAACGAAAGTGTTATAAAATGAAATCTACAAAACATCACTGAAAGAATTCCTAAATACCTGGAAAGACGTTTCATATTCATGGATTGGCAGACATAATATTGTTAAATGGCAATACTAACCAATTGATCTACAGATTCAATGCAATTTCTTAAGATTCCAGTGGCCTTTTTTTTGCAGAAAGGCCAGTCCTCAAATTGACATGGAATCGCAGTGAGCTCCAATAAGCATAAGTAGTTATTAGAGTGTTGAAAATTATCACTCCACACCCACTAAGATGACTGTAATTTTAAAAAGTAACAAGTGTGGTAAGGATGTGGAGAAGTCAGAACCCTAATATATTGCTGTTGAGAATGCTTCATCTACTATTAAAAACATTTTGGGGTTTTCTCACAATGTTAAATGTAGAATTATCATATGGCCCAGTAAGTCTACTCCTAGGTATATATGCAAAATAACTGAAAACAGATACTCAAACAGATACATGCACACATGTATTCAGAGCAACACTATCCCAAAATATAGAAACAAAACAAATCCATCAGCAGGTTAATGGATACACAAATAGTATATATGTGTGTGTCTGTGTGTGTGTGTATATATATATATATATAGAGAGAGAGAGAGAGAGAGAGAGAGATTTATTTTAAAGAATTTTCTCACAAATTTGTGAAGGCTTGGCAAATTCAAAATCTGCAGCGTAGGCAGGCAGACTGGAGACCCAGGGAAGAGTTGCAGTTTGAGTCCAAAAGCAGTCTGCTGGCAGAATTTCTTCTTGCTTGGGAAAGTGAGTCTCTTTCTGTTAAGGCCATTAACTAGTTGGATGAGGCCTACGTACATTATAAAGGATAATCTGCTTTACTCAAAGTCTACTGGTTTAGATGTCAATCTCATTTTAAAAATTCCTCCAGAAACATATAGAATAATGTTTGACCAAATACCTGGGTACTGTGGCCCAGCCAAGTGGACACATAAAATTAACCATCATGCATACAATGGGATATTATTCAGCCATAAAAAAGGACCAAGTACTGATTAATGCTGCAACATGGATGAACCTGGAAAGCGTTTTACTAAGTGAAAGAAGTCAGACACAAAACCACATATATTCTGTGATTCCATTTATGTGACATATCCAGAACAGGTAAATCCACAGGACAGAAGGCATATTGGTGGTTGACAGGGCTGGGTGGAATGGGGACTTGGGAGTTACTGCTTAATGAGTATGTAATTTGTTTTTGAGGTGATGAAAAGGTTTGAAATTAGGTAGAAGCAGTAGTTGTGCAACACTGTGAATATATTGCAACTGAATTATACACCTTAAAATGGTTAATTTCATGTTATATGAATTTCAGCTCAATTAAAAACAAGATAAAATTTACATGCAGAAAAACATATACATTAAATATTTATATTTCTGTGTTTTTCACTAACAGATTCAACCATACAAACAATACCCAAATCAAGAAATAAAATACTTCTTTTCTCTCAGAAAGTTGCCTTGGGTCACCTCTCCAGTCACTGTCACCACAAACAACTACTCTTATGGACTATAACTTAGTTTTGCCTGCTTTGGAACATCATATAAATGAAATTATACAATACGTACTCTTTTCTATCTGACATCTTTCAATCAGCAGGAAGCTTTTAAGATTCATCCAGGTTGTTGCATTCACAGATATTTTCTTCTTTTTTTTATTGCTGAAGAATATTCTTTTAGAGAAATCTATCATATTTTGATTATCCATTCTTTTGTTGATGGATATTTATTCTTTTCCATTATTTGGAAGTTATTAAAGTTGCTCTAAACAGTCTTGCATAAATTCTTGTGCACTTGTTCATTTCTTTTAGGTAAATACCTAGGAATGAAATTTGGGTTATACAATAGGCACAGTGTTTATTAGAAATTGCCAAAAAATTTATGAAGAGGTTGTGCTTATTACACTCACACAAGCGATGTATGAGAATTCAGATAGCACTCCATCCTTATTGTTCTTTTTAATATAACTTGGAGGTTAACCATAGTTTTAATTTACATTTTCATTACAATTAATGCAGCTATCATGAGTTTTAGCGTGAGTTTTTTGGCCATGTATGTATTTGTTCCTTGTATGAAAGTTCTGTTCAAATTATTTGCTCATGTTTTAAACGAATGTGTTTGTATTTCATTTTATTACAGATTTGTAGGCTTTCTTTATACATTCTGAGTACAAGTTCATTGTCTGACATATGGACTATAAATATGGTTTAACTTTTTATTTTACCAGTGTTGTCTTTTAATGACAAGTAGTTTTTAATGTTAATAAAATCTAATTTTTTATGGTTAATATTTTTACTATTTCACGTAAGACGTAGTATTTTTAAGAGGGCTTATGATTTTAGCTTTTACGTGTAGATCTATATTCTACCTGCCATCATTGTGTGCATGTGTTTGTGTGTCTGTGTGTGTGTGTGTGTGTGTGTGTGTGTGTGACTTGAGGTAGGAGATCAAAGTTCATTTATGCAATATGGCAATCCAATTGTTCCAGCAAGATTTGTTGAAAAGACTTTCCTTCCTCCATAAAATTGTAGTGGCACCCTTATATTGCATTGACCTATTTTTGAACTTACTCTTGGGTTTCACAGATCTACATATCTATCCATTTGCCTATCTCACACTGTCATTTCTACAGTATCTTAAAAGAGGATCATAAAATCAGTCTCTGTGATTCAAACTAGTATCCCAACTGTCTGGAAACTACAGAGCGCAGGAAAACACCCATCCGCAGATTGTGACATTCAATCATCTATCCCTGCTTTTTTTCTCTCTGTCATGTTTCTGAGGATTATGCTTGGATTGTTGACAGGAGCAATATATATTAAAATATATTATTGTATATTTATCCTTTCCATTTCTTTTAAATGATCGCCTCTCAGCGCCATCTGCTTATCTTCCTGAGGGGATGTGCTGTGCTTATTTTTTTATAGCAGAAATATAAAAAGAGAGAATGGGTCAAGCTTTAAATTTAATTACAAAAAAGAGAGATTTGAAGAGTTTCAAAAGTGAGGTTTAATGGACAGATATTTTCTAAATGCTTTATGCTACTTAGGATACCATGAACCAGGATTGGAAGTATAAAAGAGAGAAGTATGCTATGGTCAAGATTAGGAGTTTCATTTTAAAATATGCCTGCAAACCGCTTGGTACTTGTCCATCAAATAGTGGAGACTAATTCTCTTCCACTTATATATAGGCCAACTTTTGTGAACCTCTGCAAATAAATAGACTTAATATTAAAGAAACTGCTTGACTTTTGATGCTAAGTTAGAAAAAATCTGATTCTTTCTCTTAGGATGTTCTTCTTGGCAACCCAACTATCATATTGTGAGGTGACCAAGACACATGGTGAGGCGACCAAGACACATGGTGAGGCACAAGTCAGATTACCCAATAGCACTATCTTAGTTAACAACTTACAGCCAACATCAGCCAAGAGATATGTGATTGAATCAGCCTTCAGATCATTCCAGCATCCAGCTTCTAGCATCCAATAATCTCCACCTAATGCCAAGTGAGACAAAAATAAGTTGTACCCTCAAAGCCCTACCCAAGGGCTTCCCTGGTGGCGCAGTGGTTAAGAGTCCGCCTGCCAATGCAGGGGACACGGGTTCGTGCCCCAGTCAGGGAAGATCCCCCATGCCATGGAGCAGCTGGGCCCATGAGCCATGGCCGCTGAGCCTGTGTCTGGATGCTGTGCTCTGCAACGGGAGAGGCCACAACAGTGAGAGGCCCGCGTAACGCAAAAAAAAAAAAAAAAAGCCCTACCCAAATTACATATTTGTGAGCAATAAAAAACAAAAGGTTTTGTTCTGAACACTAAATATTGCACTGGTTTGTCTTAAAGCAATGCATAGCTAAAATAGATTTGGGTACCAGGAGTGGTGCTTCTACAGTAAAACACCAAGAACAGGTTAGAGTGGCTTAAGCCCAGGTGGTGGGAGAAACTGGAAGGACATTGAGGAGAGCGTTGGTGACAGCCTGAAGAGCCTAAAGAGACTGTTAGTGGAAGCTTGGTGGCACTTCAGGAGGGTGTTGGTGGGAGACTAAAGGAACATGAGAAAAATGTTATTGGAAGGTGGAAAGTTGAACGATATTGTCACCTTTGTTAACATGAAAAATAGAAAAAATGAACTTGATGATCTAATTAAGAATATTCCAGACAGAGTGTTAAAGTTGCCATCTGGCTTCTTCTGGTTGCTCATTTTAAAATATGAAACGAGAGATAGGATTTAAAAAAAAAACAAACACAGTTTTTTTTAGCATAAATGAACCAGAACTTTCAGGGTTTGACAATAAAGCCATTTGTTATCCACACACTCTGCTATTAGCAAATGACTCTGAAAAATTAAAAATATTTTCTGAGCTGAGATCAAATTCAGGGCACTGCCAGGAAAATACAGTCTTGAAGACTAAAGCCGTGACTATAAAACCCCTTGTTACAACCACAGAAATATGCATTGGTACTTCAAACAGACAACGCTTCCTCTAAACATCTTAATGTCACACCCCACTGATCCTCGTTATTAACTAATAGAGACTCAAAATCCTGAGGACTTTCTCCATACAACCTTACTGGAAAGCAGTGTTAAAGTAATTAAACGTGGAGGCCATTAGACTGAAGTGGTAGTCAATGCCTTGGTAGCCCCAGTAAGCAAACCAAAACCTAAGCCTGAGAAGATCTGCTCAAATACAAGAAAGTGAAAATTAAGAACAACCAATCACAGATTTTCTCAAATAAGGCAACTGCTTAAGCTGTAATCAATCAAATAACTTCCTTGCTTTGCTTCTATATCTTCTCTATAAAAATCTTTCCCCTAACTCCTGTCAGTGGAGTGCTCCTAACCACTTTCCCTTTGGTGCTTCCCAATTCAAATTCCTGTTGGTCAAATAAACTCTTCAGCGTTTTAATGTGCCTCAGTTTACATTTTAACAATAGAGATGGACTTGTCTTGATGAGATTTGTGAGTGTGGCTTTTGTCTAGTCGAACAAATACTATTAATACTCATGGAAAACCTGCAAAAACTTTAAGAGAATATATTTGCAGAAATATTGCCAGCTTGGACTAAGAGGGACAGAGGCAGAAGAAAATAGTCTATTAGACCTTTGAACTTGTATGGGCAAAGGAATATGCTGAGAAAACTGTCCAGCTGCAAATACCAACCATTTAATGGAAAAGAAACGTGAATTCAGATAGTAGAATCAACAACCTTAAAGGTGGATCCCAGAGCCATCCAGAATCATGCCCAGGCCATAAGATTAATTAACTAATCAAGAAGTTGGCAGCACGGTCTTCGCTGGATTTCAGTTGGTTAATACATGTAATTTTTGTGTGCCTCACTTCCTTCCCTTTTTGAGTGAGATGTCATCCTAGGCCAATATCACCATGATGTGTTATTTGTGTTGAGTGGGGGATGATTAGGTAGTTTGTCTTTATAGCTCACAGGTCTTCAGGTACAGGAGAGTTGTCCGGGAATGGCTATAGTGGAGGAACTGTACCTGAAAAAGACTCCTCCACATCTGGACTTAATTTAGATAATGAAATGGTGAACTTTAAGCTGAACATGATTCCATAATATATGAGACTTTCTTAGGGTCATGGGAGAGGGAATTGTATTTTACATGTGAGAATAATATATAAGTAGTTCGCAGATTATGGTAATTAAAAAACATGTCTGCAAACTCATTGGCATTTCTTCCCATCAAAAGGTGGATTCTAATTTCCCTCCTTTTGAATATGGCCTGGTCTTAATGACTTGCTTCTAACTAGTCAATGTCATGGAAATGATGATTTGTGAATTTCAAAGCTACCTTCAAAAAGACAAAGCCACTTCTGCCTTATCCTCTCCCTCTTGGAATAAACTTTGTACTCAGCCATGAAGTTTTAAGGAAGTCATGTCAATGTGGAGAGGCCAGGTGTAGGTGCTTTGACTGGCATCCCCTCCACTTAAGTTCCCAGGCAATGGTCAGTACCAATCACTAGTCACGTGATTCACGTCATCTACCTTCTGCCATTTTGGAGAAATGGAAAGGATAGAACTTGAGAAGTTGACTACATAACCAGTTATCCAAAAGAATTGTTTACGTGGAAAGAAGAATATTTCAAATAAAAAGATTATTTAAAACACCAAGGACATATTTCTCCACTACAGAGCACTGTGATGGCTTATAAAAGAGATCAGCTCAGTTCTGGAGAAAAGAAAATGTTCTTTTTTCTGCATATATCTGAGTTTATTTCAGTAGAGCTGCAATCCCACTGCAGTTTTTGAATCCGTATTTTGAATGTTCAATGAAGAGTCACAAATACATTTTGCAAAAATATGCCTATACCTTTTGCTGTTCAAGATTTTATGGTTCATTAAACTAAAATTGTGTTATAATTATGCAACATAAATATTAAAATTATGGCTCTAGTTAAATACATATGCTCTATATTACATAAATAAGGAATCAAAGGCTAAGAACATTCATTGATCTGAAGAATATAAACAAAGTATTAAAAACACAATATTAGCATGGAAATAAAGAATCACTATCTTTTCTAATGAAGTGAAGGAAATATCCAGGCCATAGAGCCTGTAACATAGGAATAAAAGTACAGAAATGGCTTCTTGTAAACCATTAAATAGTTTGTAAGCTCTTTGATGGAAGAAAAAAAAAGAAAAAGAAATGGATCTTCTACTTCTTGTATATGTTAGAATACTAGTTCCGTTGGAAATATGAAGCTTGCTATCTAAACAGTCTCCCTTTTTTAATATCAGTGTTTCTCCCTTTCTTTCCTGCCATTTACCTAATTTGTAGACTCTCATTTTTTCCCGCCATTGCTGTTTTAAGCTTGTTTGGAAATAGGGCAAAATATACAAGGTAACCAGAATAATTTGTGTGCATATAATTTCAGAGGACAGTTACTTAAGAAGTTCCAAACTCCTAATGCCTTTCATTTTCTATTTTTGCTATTACTGATTGTTAATAAAAGGATGATGGGTTTCAGTTGCACCTTGTTCTTTGAAGAAAACAGTAAGTATATAAGTAGGAAGGAAACTTGACTGGCTTTAAAAAGGACATTCAGATTTCAGGTTATGAGGAAAATGAAAAGATTATTCTGAAGTATAAAAAAATTTCATTAGCCCCCAAATCTCTAGGTGCTCCCTCCCCTTGAATCCATCTTTATGTATTTGAGGCATTTCAGAAGTACCCACTTCTCCCATGTCCCTGTGTATGTAGATCTGTCATTAACTTGGGGAATGCTACTAGAATGAATTTATGTACCATTACATAGTCCTTAGGATGCACTGCATTTCAGATTCAACAAAACTGCTCAACTTAAAAGAAAGAAAAAAGCTAATTAGCAGACAGTTGTAAATGGGTTTATTTACTTCAGAACCCTTGATTTCTTCCTGTTGTTCTTTAGCTTCCCTGCACTGATTTCTACATCCATCATATTTCATTTCTCTGAAATCAGCTTATGTACTTAATGGTCCAGACTGGGCAATCAATGTTGATTGAAATCAACTGTAAATTGATGCATGAGGTCCACCGCTACTCCAAAAAACAGCTGTGTAAATCTAAGAGAAAGATAACTGTCAGCTTTTTCCTTAATTATGTATTTCTACATTTCCTTAAGCATACTGCTGTTATAATGACCCAGTAGGCATTTGAATCTCGGAAAGAATTCACTGGGAAAACAACAAAGGTTATATCTTCAAATCCCACCACTCTGACATGATGTTTGACAGAAGAATTTATCTCTGACTTGGTAGCCTCTCAGAAATGATTGAATTTTGGGGTACAAGGACAAGGTACATGCCACTACGGTGCCTATTGAGAATATGCTGTTCCCAAGGTAAACTCAGTAGAAACAATGCCTTTTGTCTTGCTATGGAAGAAGGGTCCTATTCTCAAAATCTTCCAACCTAGTATACTTCTGATTTCAACTTGATGTTGGTTTTATGAAAGAAGGCTGACAGCAATGAGAGACAAGATTGTTTCATTTCTCTCACAATAGGTTATATATGTTTGGCTTTCAGAGTTGAAACTAGGGAACCTGCAATTGCCTTTGTTGCCCTGAATTGAGTATAAACCAACATCTCCTTCCATGAGAGGGATTCATTTGCTCTGCACCATTTTTCCGCCTCTTCTACCTTTTGCCTACATGAAATCCCTCTCTCCTTGCTACCAAAAGAAGGTCACAAAAACACTAAAGTGTAACAGTTATTTGTCTCTGTAGTTTTACTTCAGCTTCATAAAACATTGTTTTGTCTTTATGTGGCATATTTTTAAATATATTTTGTATTTTAGAGCAGTATTAAGATTACAGCAAAAGTGAGCAGAAGATATAGTGATTTCTCTCAATACTCCCTGCCCTCACGAAAGCACAGGCTCTCCCACTATCAAAATCCCTCACCAGAGTGGTACATTTCTTACAATTGATCAACCTACATTATTGACACAATGCTATAACCCCAAATCCATATTTTACATTAGAGTTCTGTCTTGGTGGTGTATATTCTATGGCTTTTGAGAAATGTATAATGGCATGCATCCACCACTATACTATCATACAGAATAGTTCCACTGCATAAAAATGTTCTATGATCTACCTGTTTTCTCCCCATCCTCCCTAACACCTGGCAGGTACCTATATTTTTGCTGTCTCAATAGTTTTGCCTTCTCCAGAATGTTGGAATCATACAGAAACCTTTTCAAATTGTCTTCTTTCACTTAGAAATATGCATTTAAGTTTTATCCATGTCCTTTCACACATAACTCATGTTGTTACTGTCACAAATTACATCTTTATACACTACTTTCACATTATCATAGATGTATAACTCTTGGTTTATATATTTATCTTTTAAATCATGTGGAAAATAAAAAGTTACAGACCAAAAGTAAAATAATACCATACTTCATATTTACTAAATAGTTACCTTTAGAGTTCTTTATTTCTTCATCTGATTGCAAGTTACTGTCTAGTATCCTTTCATTTCAGCCTGAAGGACTCTTATTTAGCATTTCTTGTAGAGCAGGCCTACTTGTAAATAACACCTTTAGTTTGCTTTCTTTTTTTTTTTAATCTTGAGATGTCTTAATTTATCCTTCATTTTTGAAAGATGGATTGGCCACATGCAAAACTCTTGTTTGACAAGTTCTTTACCCCCTTTTCTTTCAACACTTTAAAAATGCCTTCTCACCTTCATCTAGCCACCATGGCTTCTGATGAGAAATCTGCTGTTTATCCTATTGAAGAATTCTTGTAACTGATCCTGCTTTCAAGATTCTCCTTTTGTTCTTGACATTCAACAATTTGATTATAATGTGCCTCAGTGCTGTATGAGTTTTTTGTGTTTATCTTTTTTAGAGTCCATTGGCTTCCTGAAAGAATAGATACGTACCTTTGGTCAAATTTGGGATATTTTCAGTCCTTAATTCTTCAAATCTTCTTTCTGGCCATTATTTCTCTCCTCTTCTTTCAGGATTCTGATTCTGTTACTGTTGATTCACTGATGATATTTCACACATCTTAGACTCTATTGATTATTTTCATTTTTTTCTTTCTATTTCTAAGACTGGATAATTTCAAATGACCATCTTCAAGTCACTGATTGTTTCCACTGTATGCTCAAATGTACTATTGAAACCCTCTAGTGACTTTTTCATTTCAGTTATCAAACATTTCAGCCACAGAACTTCTGTTTGGGTCTCTTTTATCATTTCTTTTTCTTTGTTGATATTTTCTATTTGTTTATACATTTTTCTGCTGGTTGCCTATATGTCCTTGTTTATGGTCTTCTTAGCTCTTTGAACATATTTAAGACAGTTGATTTTAAGTCTCTGACTAGCAATTTTAACCTGTTCTTCTTCAGGTACAGTTTCTATTACTTTCTTCTGTGGATGGGCCATACATTCTTCATTTTTTGCAAATTGCTATATTTTTAAACTTGACGTTTGAATATTATAATATAGTGACTTTAGAAATTTCCTCTTTCCAGTGTTTGTTTTTGTTGGTTGCTATAGGCTGTTGCTGTTTCTTTGTTAAGTAACTTTCATAAGTTATTTTTTAAAAGTCTGTATTCTTTGTCATGTGCAGTCTCTGAATTATCTGTTCCTTTAGCTTGTGTTCAGATATTTTTACAGATATTTTCTTGGACTCCAAGAACCAAGAGAGAGAGAAGAACTGCAAAAAAGAAGTTTGATAGAGATTTCCTTAAATACCTGTAGCAAAAAAATGAAAAAAGGAAAGGAAAGATAAGAAAATACTCTCCCTGTCTTTGTAGACTGGCTGTGTGTTGGGACACTCCTCCAGTATTTAGCCAAGCCCTTTAAAATTCTGCCTTAGTCTTCCTTTTTCTGCTTGCATTGACCCTAGGCATCAGCTAGAGGTGAATGCTTAGGGTATTCTCAGGACTTTTCTACACATGCATTCTGTTTTTTTTCACAAAATTAAATTGCCTGTAGTAACATGATTAGTATTTTGATTGTGAATGATCTTGAACTCTGATTTTCTCTACATTAAGATTTATATTGAACAACCTAAGTATGTTTATTTTAATTAATCAATGTTGAAACACAACCAAATATTATTTATCTTCCTTTCTATAATTTTACAGCTGTAATTCATGACTTCTCTTGTATTAATTATTAAACAAATATATTAATTCAGGAGAATTTCTGGATTAATAGAATTCAAAAC
>NW_020172676.1:889188-973644 GCF_003031525.2 Neophocaena asiaeorientalis asiaeorientalis | reverse complement strand
AATATTAATTATCAATATTTAAATTATATTAATTATAATATATATATTATATTAATTATAATTATACTAATTATAATACTATATTAATTATCATTATAACACATATATTAATTATAATTATACTAATTATAATACTTAAATTATATGAATTATGCTGATGTTGGGGAAATGACTGTATCTTTGTTCAAATGTATAGAATTTTATTCAAGGATAAATGTCATTTTAGTTATATAGTAGTCAGTGTAATAAATGTCATGTTGACAAAGTATAGTTTAAATCCACGTTTCTGAAGAGCTTAATGATCTCATATTTTCATCAAAACAAATTCTGTATACTTTATCTTTTTTTAATCCACTTGTTCATAGTTCGAAGTTCATTTACATGGCCAATATCATGTATACGATATACTTTTCAAAAATACTTTTCTGAATATATAAGTATATACATATATATGTAAAAATAGAAATGAATATACAAATAAATGTAACTATATTATATACACATACTGTTCAAACTAAAACCAGTTCAAATATCTCAGTCACATTTTCTTTACAATTTTTTTACTAATTTAACATTATATGAATCAATAAAATATCATAATAAGCATAAAAGTTAAATAATGCCTTCAGATAAGTTAAACCGGATGAATTTGAAAAGGCGAGCATAGTCATAATAGAGAGCATTTACATTATGGCATTTAAGAACAGGATTCAGAGCAAGCCAGTTGGTCTCTATGCATGTCTGGGACTGAGGTATGTAAATTCAGGAGTGGTGTAGTGGTAAAATTTGGCTAAGATCACCAAGAAGCAGAAGTCAGTGTGCAAAAAGAAATTAAAAAGCCAAAAAGCAGAGAGAAAGTGCATCTAATATTTCTGATTACTTTCCATCTAGATTCAGTCTATCTGAGGAATGATTCATCTCTTTCCTTGTATTCCAGAAGATACTTCTCAGTTCACCTAGTAACTCCCATGGTTTTAGTTTAAATCAGCTTTAGTATGTTTCTCTAATATGTAACCAAGAGAGTCTTAGTAAGATACTATACTTTTCAAATAATAAATTATAACTGACTCAAGAAACTCTTGCTTATCTGTGGACTCTGTGATTTGACCCTCATGTTTCTAGGGCACTCTCTTCTTCCAGGAAGATTCAGCTCTTTTGATCACCAGTGAGAAAACCTCAAATTTATTTCAGAACCTAAAAAAGGTTATGATCAAAAATAAAATAAGAGCAGGGCAACATGTATTTTAAGTAGCTATAGAATTGCTGATGCAGAATCAAAGGCTATTTAGTCTTTGCCATCCAGTTCAGTAATAAAATGATGAGCCAGGGGAAAAGAAAAGCTGTGGAAATATACTCTGAGTGCATATTTGCTATTCCTCTTTCAATGACTTTTATGTCATTAGTATATCAAGAGAAGAGTACTGTATTAGCTCAGCATCTAAAGGATACATCCTGATATATAACGTTTCGATTACATATCTTCTTGAGTTTTCTATGTCATCCCATAGGGCCAAGTAACTGGCAGGGAATTTCATACTACTGTTATTGATCACAGTATGAAAAGAAAGCAATAAAGAAAGACATCAACAATACATGGTACTGGATGACATGTTTATAGCATGGCTAATAAAGATGATTTGAAATAGCCCATTGACTTTTTCTATGTCCAGAACCCAGAGTAAATATATAATTTAATCCTGCTGTCTGAGTTGAAGGCATTTTCTTGTTTTGAGAATTATGACATTATTCATGTTGCTAAAGGTAAGGCCTGCCCCAGCTTTCAATTTTAAAGCTCAGTTATTAAATTTGCCTTCAAGGTGAAATGCGGCAAGGTAAATGGGAGTGATATGAGAGATTGGAGATGAAAGTTTGGATCTCTGGTTACAGAACTGAAAGAAATCAACATGTGGACCCAAAGCAATATGATAGTGCCACTTAGCACATATGAGCTTCAAATTGTAACCACCACTATTTATCCCTAGTATATTTTGGAAAACTCTTTTACTTATGTTGACACCCAGGTGGCATGGTTTGGGGGGATATATGTGGAATATCCAACAGATAAATAAGTAGTCACTGGAAAAGAGCAACTTTTTTCACCTCCTTGATGAGTTTTTATTTTGAAAGAGGGATATTCAGTTTTCTCCATCAGCTACTTATTTAATACCTGTCCAATGTAGATTTTTCTTGGTGACAAGAAAATGTCACCAAGAAATGTCACCATATAAATGTCAGTCCATATGATAAAATACTTGTCTATTATATGGAAGTACATTTTTGTCTAGTGATGTATTCTATTCTTATAAAGGCATCATGAAAGAAAGAGTATCTTACAGAAAATCATACTCAGTGCTTAAAAGGGTATTTAAAGAAATAAAAGTATCACAGGTTAGAGGAATCCTCTGAAATAAATAAGATAAAAATTTATAAGTATTCTATAAAAATAATTCAGCATATTTTTAATACTACAAAGCTTCATTCTCTTATCATGTAATCTATCTTGAGCCAACCTAAAACATAATCATAAATAAACCCTATATGAATACAGTACACATTTGTCACAGAAAAAGCGTGACAAAGCCTAGACACTCTAGATTGCTTTGAGAGAGCAATTTATTGAGATAAGAAAGACGATAGAGATTATGGACATATGAGAGCAAAATACTTTTGTTTTAGTTTGTTTGGCTTTGGGGGAGGGTCTGAATAAGAGACGATACCCCTAATTTGTATGCTGAGCTGGACAACCCCACTCTCCTTCCATGTGTTTCTCTTACTGTCTCACTACTACCACACTCACAATACTTCTGACTTGAGATGTGTGGATTTTTTCCTCACGCCAGGCAATTCTGAGACATTAGCTGGCTGTCTTGCAGTTTAAACCAATTCTGACACTGTCTACTTAGAGAGAGCATCAGACCGCACAGGTTAAGGGCTTGGTCTCAGGAGACTGCCCCCCACTTCAGATGTCAACTGCAAGCTGTGGGTCCCCAGATTGCCCACAACTTCTGTCTGACTTTGCTACGAATCAGAGGTTCCCATGACCTCCTACCCCTTAGATCTGATTATCTAGAACAGCTCACAGAACTCAGGGAAGTACTGACTTATGTTTACTAGCTTATTAAGAAATGTGATAAGAGATACAAAGGACCAGTGAGATGAAGAGATACATAGGGTGAAGTCTGGCAGGGTCCCAAGCCTGGCAGCTTCTGTCTCCATGAAGTTGGGGTGTATCACCCTCCCAGTATGTGGATATATTCAGCAACCTGGAAGTTCTCTGAATCCCATACTATTAGGATTTTTATGGAGGATTTATCACACAGACATGATCGATCATTAACTCTATTTCTAGCCCCTCTCCTCAATATAGAGAAAATTTCAAGCTTCTAATCATGGCTTTTGTCTTTCCGGTGACCAGCCGCCATCCAGGAGCCCACCCAGAGTCACCTCATTGGAACAAAAGGTGCTCCTAGTGCTATCACTTAGTAATTTACAGAGGCTTCAAGGGCTCTATGTCAGAAACTGGGGGCAGAGGCCAATATATATATATATATATCTTATTATGTCACATATACCATTTTGCACATGCAAATATACTGAAGGTGGTGATGGAGGCAACAGGTAATTTGCTATTTTATAGCTTACAGTAGAGTGTAAGAATATTCTTAATTTGCCTAAAATATATTTTGACTTAAATTATGAACAAAATCTTAGCAATTCTTAAAATTCTAACTCAAGCCCTGTCTCTATTTGCCTGACAGCTTGACCAACAGAGACCTCCTCTTCCTTTGAATTCTGCAGTACTTACTGTCCCTATTAGTATTTGGTAATTGTCATAAATTGCCTTACGCTGGAAATGAGCCTCATTGTGTTTTTCTTTCACTGTCCCCGCTTATACAATATGATAGAGGACTTCTGTGTAATTACATGGTTTCATATTTATACCACACCTTGTACCTTATATCTTGCACATCAAATAGTAATTGGTTTATGAATACATAAAATGCTTTTCTTCTTGTTTCATGTGGAGTTCTGGCTGGATTGATGACTCCTGAAGTCCTTTTCCTCTTTAAGTTTCCAAGATATAATTTCACAGGAGAGCATTTGTAGGTTTTGATAAATGTTATTTAATTTAATTTTCTAGAAAAGCATTTAACCTTGAAATTAGATTAAATTGTACAGAAATAAACGAAAAATTTTACATTTATTGTCTTGTCATATTGGATGGGAATCAACTTATGAATTTACAGGTACTCCTTCTCTGGAATAAGATATTTTAGAACACATTAATCAGATTCTGGCCCCTTAATATTAGTACAAACCATCTCCCTAATGTGACTTCCTCTATCAGTAGTTCCATGATCTGTTAAATCTACTACATCAATTTTTAAATGTTTAGCCTGCCCCCCCACAAAAAAAAAGAAAACAGAAAAAAAATTCTCACGTAGTAACCCATAGTTACTATGTGGAAAATTAACCTTTAATAAACACTTATTTTAATGACAAGAAAGATGAAAAGAAAGGAAGAGAAAAAGATGGGAAGAAAGGAAAGACTGAATGAAGACTAGATTGGAGGGAGGAAGGAAGGAAAGAAGGGCTGTTAAAGAAAAAATTTATTCTTGACACTTGTTAGAGGCATACTTTATTCAGGGAACTGTCAGGATAGGTGCAGGGACCATTGTAATGGGGTTTTGCAGTGAGGGAGAGAGATTGGGCTCAACTTTGAATACAGCAAGGAAAAGTGGGAATTTATAGCCAAGGAGCTGGGAGTGGGGTTGGAGTGTGCAGTGGATAGAAAATTAATTAAGAGGAAACATCAAGGGCAAGGGGAGGATTCTGGCAAAAGAGATAAAAAAGGATTCTTGCTGAAGGCAGGGCAGGGTGATCAACTATCATCTAGGGGGTGGTAGAGGATGAGGAATCTGGTCAGATATCAAGAGTGGTCAGATATCCAGGGTAGGGGATTCTGGCTAAACTGACATAGCAGCATTTCTGTTAATAAAACTGGACAATAGAGAGGTGAACACAGAAGTCTAAAAGTTGAGACCTCATTGCAAAGAGCTCAGAAGAGGCTGATTAGATTTGGGTTGAGAGAATCTTTGTCACAGGAAAAAAGGAAGGAATACAAATGTAATTATGAAACTTCTTTACAAATGGCATCCATGAGGTGTATAACCTTCCCAGGTGATTCTGGAAAAGAAAAAAAAAAGTCCAAATTAAGCAGTTTTAAACTTGAGAGTGTTTGTAGCACCATGATGTTGTGATTTTTGTTTTGCTAGCAAAAATTCCCAATGAACTTGCACCTGCAAAATTGCATATTGCAGAACACATTCAGCATGCCATTCTGTGTGCACAAAAGACCAGGATACACATTTAAGTAATTTTAAGGATTAAAGATATTATCATTAATTTATTATTAATATTATAAGTGTCTTGAAAGGCATAAAAAATCTGACTTGAAATTCTGGTAGCTGGAAAAGTACTATATGCATGTTGCTTCTTTTTTTTTTTTTTTTAATAGACTTTCCATCAGTTAGTTCTGTCAGCACACTTACTTTCCAAAATTGAGAACAAAATTCATAAATCAAGGTTTCTCATGGAGTTTTATTTACCACTAGAATATAGCTTATTTTACTCAATATAAAACATTTATCTCTAGTAGGAACTACGCTAAAGACATTTCCATGATCCTGGGGTCTGTCTTTTTTAATAGCTCAGACACTTTGGGAGCAGGGAGCTATTATATTATTGATTCTTTGCCAAGTTACCTGGAAGTTTTAGCATATAGAAGCCCTGGCCTCAGGATTAAAAGTGGATTATATGTTCTGTTGTTTGCACTTTTATTTAACTCACCCCTTTAATTGGTCACTTATCAGGAGAATAGCACCAAACTCACAGTAGACATAAAGTTTTGCTTTTCCCAAAGCCTGTGAAACTGGCCTAGCTGGTCTGAATATTTATGGAGTATTACAGTATCCCTCTGGATTCTGATTCTATTTCTTCCTAATTCTTCAGTAGCTAATATAATTTTTTTGCATAGCAGAGAAAGATTAATAACAGATGTGCTGAATATTTTAAATACAGTAGTATCCAATATTTTTGCATATGTGTGTTTCCTTTCCTGCATTTGTTTTCAAGTGTTCTTCCTTTCCAATGCACTGAAATTGTTATTTCTATTTGTGAAATATATGATAATCATATGGCGCTGTGTTATTTTATCCATTGATCCCTGGTATAAGTGCTGTCAAAATTTAGCATAAAACAGTGAAAGCTCTGCCTTGCTGGGGCACAGATGGAAATGAATTTTTATTATAAGGAAATAGGAAGACAAACCTCGTTTTTGGTTTCGTATGACTATGTATAATATATGGAATTAGTAGGGAGTTTGCCTTCATTATAAATGATAGTATGCTTAGTCACTGCCAGAACAGAAAGTGGGAGATTTTTGTTTCTAATTCTGTCTTTGGTAAAATCTAATGATATAATCAAACAGAATTATGCTTCCATAGAGATTTCTGTTGCCTTCTGGTCTAATGCGTTTTGTAAGATTTCAGAGATTTTTTTTTTTTTAGCCAAATTTCAGGGTGGTGGTTTCTTAAAAGCAACTGTTAAGGACAGTATTGTCTATGTTAGGACCATATTGTCTGTTCTGGTTTGACTTCGTGCTCATTTATCCTCTCCTGAAATAGCCTAAACAGTGTACACACACACACACACACACAAAAATAAACAAAGGATGGGGGAAAATCTTTGATAATGTAATGCACGTGGGTAGGTATCATGAGTTGAATTGTATTTTCCCCCAAAATTCATATTTTGAGGTACTAACCTTCAGTACCTTCAAAATTTGACCTTACTTGGAGATAAGATCTTAACAGAGGTATTAGAATGGGCCTCTTTGAGGTTCCTGGACCCAATTTCAACACTGGGGAGGGGGGTTCCCTCCACCTACAAGCAATTCTTTGGACACCAGCAGGGTGTCCTACAATTCAATTCAATTCTGACACTATCTACTGGAGATACTGTCAGATCCCACAGGTTAAGGGTTCATTCCTATAAGGCTGTCCCCTCTCCCCCTATGTCAGAAGCCAGTCACAAGCCCATCTTGTCACTGTACTTGACTGACCAGCTATAGATGGGGATTCCCACAAGCCCCTCCTCAGACTTCAGGTGCTACGCCCAAGTCAAGGTCGCTACCTGTACTTCTGACCAACTTCTATAAATCAGAGGTTTCTATGATTCCCTCCTTCCTTAGGTTTGATTAATTTGCTAGAGCAGCTCACAGAACTTAGAGAAACATTTTATTTACTAGATCACAGGTTTATTATAAAAGGATATAACTTAGGAACAGCCAGATGGAAGAGATGTACAGGGCAAGGCATGGGGAGAGGTTGAGGAGCTTCCGCGTCCTCTCCTGAGCATGACACTCTTCCAAAATTTTCAAGATTTTCTTCCAAAATCTTCTAACCTGGAAACCATTCTAAAGAGGGCAAAGGTTACTTATTTCCAACTATAGACAAGCATACCCATGTGTCCAGATCTCTTGGTTTTTCCTGAGAAAGCAGAAATCTAGATTTTTTATTTGAAACCTCCCAATTAATGCTTTTTTAAGCTATGAAATCTAAAGAAAACTTGCCTGTGCCCTTGTTTTGGACTAGTGGCTCCAATTTGCCACCTTATGCAACCCATGCTTGAGACCCTTCTTCCCAACACCCCCCAAATTCATGATTTCACCACTGTGTACTTCCAGAGTTTGTGAAATTAGTAATGCATGCATAAACTTACTGAGAGATTAGTCAGCTGGTCCTAAAATCAATGAAACCTTTTTTTTTTTTAACATCTTTATTGGGGTATAATTGCTTCACAATGGTGTGTTAGTTTCTGCTTTATAACAAAGTGAATCAGTTATACATATACATATGTTTCCATATCTCTTTCCTCTTGCATCTCCCTCCCTCCCACCCTCCCTATCCCACCCCTCCAGGCGGTCACAAAGCACCGAGCCGATATCCCTGTGCCATGCGGCTGCTTCCCACTAGCTATCTACCTTGCGTTTGTTAGTGTATATATGTCCATGCCTCTCTTTCGCCCTGTCACAGCTCACCCTTCCCCCTCTCCATATCCTCAAGTCCGTTCACCAGCAGGTCTGTGTCTTTATTCCTGTCTTACCCCTAGGTTCTTCATGACATTTTTTTTTCTTAAATTCCATATATATGTGTTAACATACGGTATTTGTCTTTTTCTTTCTGACTTACTTCGTGAACTTTTCCCATGTGGCAGGTATAATAAGTTCATATAAATACCCGTGCTCATAATGAAAGCGAAGGAAGGGCTAAGGAAGTAATAGCACTTAACCAGCAAACATGATTTCTACAATGTTCTCATTCACTTCTTATTCATAAAAGGTTTTGGAAGTTTACCTTATGAATGCCAAAGATTTGATGTTCCCAGATCCTTAAACTGTCATTAAGATATTTTAGGTTATAATGGTTAGAAATACGAGAGATGGGAGCAGCATTGAGATCATCAGGATATTATGAAAATTGAATAATAATGTCACATTATATAAATCATGTGTGAATCACTTGTAAGACTGAAGGTCTTAATGGAACTTTAAGACATTCTTAAGTCACTGTCTGTCTACCCTCAGAACATCTCTGCTATCCATCCATCTTTTGTTCTTGTATCTACAATGGCAGTCATGTAGTCTTGTAATGAAACATGCAAATTATGACTTAAAAGCCATTTTTTGGAAGTCACATTACACAGTATCTTTATAACTCAGCAAACTCTAGAATATATATATATATATATATTATCTATATCTATAACTTAGAGAAGTGACTGGCACACATAATAAATATTAGTTATGTTTATTATGAATATACTCATCTTTTTAAGGATATGTTTGATTTGCTAATTTGTCCCATATTCCCCTTTTGAGTATAATCAAATAGTGAATTATAGTGAATCAAACTAGTGAAAACTAGTTAGTTAAATAATGGAGATTTAGTTGTTGGGTTTCTTTGTTTTTTAACTTACTATTAAAGACCTTTACGTCCATCTTCTTTAGCTTAAGAACTTTTGGATGTAACCATGATTTATGATCTACAATGAAATAGTAGCCAATATCTAAAAACATCTGTACTTGAGCCATCTGTTCATGCCTAAATACCAGATGCTATATATGTTGAAAATTCATATTTACTGAAACTGCCTTAATACTTGTACTTGCCTACTTACAACACTACAGCTAACAAAAAACACAGACTAGAAATGTTCTTGAGTCATGGATGAATTAAACTAATTTTATTATCTCTCTCAGAACATTGAGCATAATGACCTGGCAGGTAATAGAGGAATATAATGGAACTTTAAGCACTTAAAGGTTTGTGGCTGGTGAAAATAATTGGGTTCTGAGATTAGGCAAATTTTTTCCTCAACAGAGAACAACAGGGAAGACTCTGCATTACCAGTAGCCATGGAACTCATGAGAACCCTGATAAATGTTCTCGGTATGTTGATAGGCATTCTGTGGGAGAAGGAAAAGGTAGAGTATTAGATGTATTATAAATTCAAAGACTCTTTATCACAGAAATGATGAGTATTCCTATAGGAAATAAAAATAGCTTCTTAAACCCCTCAATTTTCCCACACATATTTGATCTCAGGGTTCATTTTTCCCCTAGTTTCCTGAATAGCTGTCCTAAGCGATTGGCTCCTATGGGGTTGATCTCAGGGCATCTATATCTTATTGCTTAAATTTTAAATGTCTGCTTTGCCCTTACAAATGAAAATCTTCTACATAGATAATGAAACTGGGGGAGAAAAAGCAGAAACTATGGAAGAGAAATATATTGGATAATGACTTCTTTGCTGGCATTGTACACAAGAAAGATAACTAACTCTCCACATAGAAGAATTTGAATTTGAAAGATTCTCAGGAGAACTCTCTGTCAAAATAGATTATACTGAGCATCTGTCATCGTTCCTTGAAACTTGAGATTTATTTCTTTAGTTAGAGAGCTAGCTCCAATTAATCTTTAAATCCCTTAGAAAGATACTGATTAATGAATATTACACTTTAGAATGCCTCTCTGAAAAGACTGGTGGCCTCAATAATATAAGAAAGCAAATTTATACTCAACAGAGTGATACATGAAAAAATGTTACTGATAACTATGTAACTATATATACATGTGTGTGTTTTTGTTGTTATTGTTGTTTTATATTGGAGGCAGGCAAAAGTTCATCTGTTCCAGCTTTATCTCCTGGATTTTAAATAAAGTTAAATTGTATTACCTGAAGTATAGCTTAACTTTTGCAAGGCTCTGGTACAATAACCTCCAAACTATGGCCCAAGACATAGGTTGAACGACACTCTTTCGTCTCCCAGTTTACTGTGTGTGTGTACACACATATGTGTTATTATGAGCGGGTACACACTAACACTTTTCTAAATACCTTAGGTTCAAGGATTTTTATTAAATAGAACAAAAAAAATGAGACAAAATATCCTGAAGAAATTTAGAAATATTCCATTTTGAAATAGCAATAGCAAGAAATAAACTTGAAAATCTTATTTCAATCCTTAAGGGCTAAAAATAAAGAAGGACAATAAATCAACCTGCTAACTTGTATACATGGAACACCATGTTCAAAAAAAGCCAGGGAAAGCCACGACTACTCTATGCATTTTCCTCAACCATGGCACATATTTTGACATCTTATCTCCTCCCAAGATATTTTGCTTCCAGCTGGATAGAGAACAAAACAGCATATGACCAGGAAAGTGATTTTTTAGCCTTTCTTAAATTGTGTGGCTGAGAAAAAAAAAGTTCAAATATTTGACTTTTGTGTCTCCAGAAAAAGATTTTTTCCCAAATTGAAAGACATGAATAAAATGAAATACAGATTATTTTTGTTTTTATGATCTATTTTGCTACCTAATAAAATAAATACTACTGAAAGCATGAATGCACATTACTGTTTTATGTAGCTGTTTCTTTTAGGAAAATAAAAGCTCTAAAAACCTACGTTTCTCAATGGTAACACAGTAAATTTCCTTTCTATCATTAACACGTAAAGTGAAACTCTTAGCGATAATTCTGTCTTTAGCTGTCTGTCCAGTCACTGTGATGGCAGGTGAACTTAACACACCATTTGTTTTCAGGAAAATGATGTCTTCCGTGCAACAAACTGACTCAAACTCTGCTTTCCTGCTGTCTTAATGTGTTTGCATTTGTACAAGAATCTCCATTAGTGTGCTTGCTTTTGATATTTCAAGTGCCAGATTTTAGACATTTATAAATTGACCAAAACTAAAAACATTTCATCATGTAGAGTAGGACACAGATAAAGATTTTAGAAACCTGATTTAAAAATACTGTATTGTAATACCAGATATATGGCGATGATATTTATATATCAGGGGAGCGCATCACTGAGATATTCCAGGAGAAATGACAGTGCCAGGGTGAGAAAAATCTTATTCATATCAAAGAAAGAATATGTTACTTCAGATGTCAAAACTTTTATGACATTGTCGTCAACTATGATGTGTCAGTAACCAATCTGAGATATTGCACTGAAAAATGAGATATCTTCTTTGGTGATTTTTATAAGATTTAAATATGTCTTTGGTAAAGAAATCAGTCCCTTCAGAGGGCACAAATGTTTAGGCACAAGCACAGGAAACATTGATAATCACCCCAATACCCAGACATGGATGCTTCTGTGAGAACTTATTTTTCTGTTTGTCCTGGTAAGTTTATCTTAGGCAGTCTATCAAAGTGTCTTAAAATTCAATCATAGAATTTTCTAAGCAAACCCCCAAAAGTTTATCTGCTGTAACTTCATAGTAACAGTGACATGAAGAGTTGTTTTTTATTTCTTTTTTAGCCACAGAGACATAATCTCTTTGGTGAAAGAGAAAAAGGAGTGGTAATCACATACTAAAGCATATATGTATATGATTCATAATCACAACATCATTACAACAACCTCTCTGGTCACAGTTTCCATTTTTACACTTGAGAATATTTGGGGGAAGCCAACCTTGTAATACTGCTCTTGTAGTCCAAAACAAGAATGCATCTAGAAAAACTATCTTTTTCTCGAGATTTCAACCTGGAGTTGCCTCCCTGACAACAGATTATCCCCCTTAACCATCTGAAGGTTTAAAGGGACAAATTAAACTATGTGTCTGGAGACTTTGGGTTCTATTTTCTTTTTAAATTTTATTCTTTCTCTTTCTGTAGCAGTTAGTAATCAGATATCACAAACTGGTAGGCAAATAACTGAATTCAGCCCTCACAAGTTTTTGTCTTGACCTCCAGTAAATTCTTTAAAATAAGCTATTTTCAATTCAGCATTCTTTCATTCTTTAATCTAATAATTTTAAAGCTATAGAAGTCTGTATAGAAGTATAGAAAAATACCTACATATAGTATTAAGTTAAAAATACGGACTTGGTGTGAGGCAAATTAATGTTCAAGTTCAAATTCTTATTTAGAATCTGAGGGTTGTTTGCAAAGTACTTAACACTTGATTCCCCAGTTTCCTTATAAAAATGAGTATAATGATAATTCTAGCTTATATATTTAAAGAAATTCAAATTTAGAAGCACAATGAAGTGCTCTGCATAATACATTCAGAACCCAATCAATATTAGTAATCCTGATAGAAGTACTTATAGTGTTTACTGAGTGCCATTTGTTATTCTTTGTGCTTTATTTATAATGATTTGTTATATTCTAACTATGACTTTATGAGGCTTGTGCTATCATCATCTCCAAAATGCAGATTAAAATCTAAAGTACAGATTCATTAGGTCACTTTTAAAAGCCACACATCTAATACACATTAGAACTCGAATTGTAACTAGTTCTATAGAATTTTAACCAGTTTATAGACCTTTGGCTCTATACTTCAACCATTATATCACATGCCTCTCCACTCTTGTGCCTACTCGTCAACTACTTTTATTTTCTCTATTACTACCTAGAAGTAACAGAATCTGTGGAAATGTTAGAAGTTGTCATTAATAACAATGTATGATCGCTGTTTAAAAAGAGATTAAAATCTAGTGGGAAGACAGATGATAAAATACAGTGGAAACAAAATGAAATATTAGATTGGATTTGACTAATAATAGCTACAAAAATGAAATTATTTGTCAGTATTTCTGAATATTACAAGAAAAGTGTGGGTTCTAGCCAAGAATTTATCCATATAAAGGAATGGAATATTATATAGAGGGGTTTCAGAGTGCAGTTATGACAAAAAATGAAGTTACTTTCTTGTACCTTACCAAATTAGATCATCAAATAAACCACTTACATATGCATTATACATTTACTCCTGACAAAAAGCTCTATGATGAGGATACTAAGATTTAAAAGATTCAGTACCACACCTGTGGTCAAACAGGTTTTAAGTTATTAAGTCGGAAATTGAGGTAGAGAGCTATTCCAACAGCCTCAGTGACAAAACTGAGACCTTAAATTAGCCCTTGGGGAGATAAAAGGAAAGACAAAATTCCAAAAAAAACAAAAACTTGGAGGAAGAATTATTAGTACATGTTGTATGAATATAGGAGATGGGCCACATGACTTTAATGACTTTTCACAATGGTCTTAGATACTTTCATTGCCCCCAAGATTTAGAAAACCACTAATTTGAAACTACTGCAAATGTGGCTGCTAGCAACTGTGAGAAAAGTATTAGGAAGCAGACACACAAGTTTAGGTGTTGTCTACAGGTTTGGGGCTTTAGACTGCAAAGAGATGCCTATGTTCTTTGCTAGTAACCAATTGGAAAGAAGGTAGTATGGGCACTATTTATGGCAAGATGAGCACATTTTTCCAACTTGTATAAACATATCTTTAAAAAACAGCTAATCGGGCTTCCCTGGTGGCGCAGTGGTTGTGAGTCCGCCTGCCGATGCAGGGGACGCGGGTTCGTGCACCGGTCCGGGAAGATCCCACATGCCGCAGAGCGGTTGGGCCCGTGAGCCATGGCTGCTGAGCCTGCGCATCCGGAGCCTGTGCTCTGCAACGGGAGAGGCCACAACAGTGAGAGGCCCACATACCGCAAAAACAAAAACAAAAACAAAAACAAAAACAAAAACAAAAAAAAAAAAAACAGCTAATCTAAGAGAGTTGGATGAATTTTTTTAAGTTGGAAGGAACTTAATTATCTGGTAATCCATCTCATCTATGCTTATTTAAGGGAACCAAAGCACAGATATGACATACACCTTGTCCAAGGTCACAGGTGTGACCTCTTTAATTAATGACAGACTCAAGGCTAGGATTAAGGTCTTCCCTTCCTCATCACATAATTTGCCGCCTTTGCAGTTTGATCATCCACAGTATTCAGTCTTGTAAAGTTGCCTCAAAGTTTAGATAGCCTCTTTTTTAATTTATTTTTTTTATTGGAGTATAATTGCTTTACAATGTTGTGTTAGTTTCTGCTGTACAGTAAAGTGAATCAGCCGTATGTATACATCTGTCCCCTCCCTCTTGGACCTCTCTCCCCGCCCATCCCACCCATCTAGGTCAATTTCCATCTGGACTGTTTGACATGTAGAATTGATTCAGGCTGTGTAGGACTCTGCTGCACCTTAAAACTGGGCAGTGATTATTCTGGAGATTTAATGTAAATCCAAAAGCAGCAGCTGTAGGAATTTCTTGCTGTAACTCAGAAGATCAGGAAGGAACAGTGACTCAGGTAAAGTGGATTTTTAGCATAGCTTTCACTGATTACCTGCTTGGTTGCCTATGGAGACAAGTCCCTAGAGAACTGTTAATTGCTTACTTGCCAGGAAAATGAATGAATGTATGTTTATGCACTTTATCTTATAATTGAAACCCTGTGAGTCATCATAGTTTGTTTATTGTTATTTGGGTAATGGTTCTTATCAATATACAATTCAACTGTGGTAAAATATTTGAGCATTAATATAAAATATGTATGTTTGTCTTTATTTTGAGTACATTTGTCATTGTCTTTATGCTAAAGTAATTATTTCAGACTCACAGTTGACATGTTAGCAGACAAGTGGAACTTTGCCCTTGAGCTTACTGATACCAAGAGCTATATTTAACATGAGATAGATTGACTGGTCTGGAAGTTTGTCTTTTTCTGAACCAAAATTCTTACTTTAAGATTTTTTCCCCTTTTCCATCACTTCTGCTTTTCCTTTTTCTGCCATGTCTTTATTCAGAGAAGAATTAAGAATGCTTTTCTGTTGGTTGGTGTTCACTTTCAAACATTTCCTCTATGTTTACAACAGAAAATATCTAAAATGAAGCACAATAGTGTTAATTGTCATTATGAAGTCACTTAGGACTGGAGAGACTGATTCATATCATGAGAACTAACATGATAATTTATTTGTTCCTAAATCTTAGCTTACCCAGGGCAGTTCTATTTTATACATTTTGCTCCAGTATAATTATTTGCAGTTCTCAATTTTATTCTCATTATTTGGAAAATAAATTTTAAGGGCTCTCTAAATTTATGTAACTTAGCAAGGGACCAGAGGAGACCTCTATTGATGGTGCCAAAATATCCAAAGAATTGTCACAGCTTGGTTCACATTGATTTTTTCTCCTTGTTTAATTGCTTCAAAATGTCCTCAGTTGTGTTTTCAGGACTGTTGTCTCCCCTATCTGCAGCAAAAATTCCCATAGCAAAATAAAAAAATTAAGTTGCCAACTTTTTACAAAAAAATGCTTTAAAAAATAAGTTTGATATAATTTTAATGGAGCCTACAAAAGAGGTTCTATAGCCAATCGGTATTTTTATGACTTTGCTAATATAAGTTCTCTACTCTCAAGCTTCTGCCTCAGTGTTTCTGTGATACTGTTTTGAATGAAAAATAAGTGGATGAATCTAAATCTTTAATTGTAGTTTTTATCATTTTCCCAGTGTTTTCCTGAATTTTCAATAACACACTAGACATTTCTACTTAGATGAACAACTAGAACATTAAATTGAATATGCCTGGTAAAACTGATCCTCTACTGTAGTAAGATGATTTTGATACCCCTACCTAAGAACTGTTTGCCCTGCCATGGACCCACCCCCTGTTAATGGGAGTTTTATGACGATAGGCTCACGGGTGTGCCCCCCTTCTCTAGAGAATTGCTCTTATGGAATAACTACAGTGAGCGTTATGCTCTTGAGCACCCAACCCCACCCCTGATCGGGCCAAGGCCAGATTTTATGAGGCTACATCATTTCCTTCTCCTTCCCTTTCCTGCTGCCTTTACTCCAATACAACGTTTTCTGAAAGAGCACTGCTTTAGTAAATCACACCATCCTGAATCTCTAACTCAGACTCTGCTTCTAGGACACCCAACCTGAGATATCAATCCCCTCTTGGCCCCACCATTCTCTGGATGACAATAGGCTCAAAACCCAGATAAATTTTAGACTCACTCTTTTTCTCTTTTTGAACCTTACCTCAAATAAGTCATCAAATCTTCATGTTTCACATTTATTTGTTAATTTCTTTGTTTATTCATCTTTATTCATCTGTACTTTTTGTTATCAGGTATGGTTACTTTTTTTTTTTAGAGGTAAAATTACTTTTCTTTTTATCTTATATTTTTAACACCTTTATTGGAGTATAATTGCTTTACAATGGTGTGCTAGTTTCTGCTTTATAACAGAGTGAATCAGTTACACATATACATATGTTCCCATATCTCTTACCTCTTGCGTCTCCTTCCCCCACACCCTCCCTATCCCACCCCTCTAGGTGGTCACAAAGCACCGAGCTGATCTCCCTGTGCTATGGGGCTGCTTCCCACTAGCTATCTATTTTATGTTTGGTAGTATATATATATGGCCATGCCACTCTCTCACTTTGTCACAGCTTACCCTTCCCCCTCCCCATATCCTCTAGTCCATTCTCTAGTAGGTCTCTGTCTTTATTCCCGACTGGCCCCTAGGTTCTTCATGACATTTTTTATTCCCCAAGGTGGGCATTAGCTGTAATAATTTAGGAGGACATAGGAGGCTGATGTGTCTTGAGTGGAAAGGAGTACATGGAAGTGTTGTAGGAGATGAGCCATTGATCAAAGTAGAGAGAGCACCACAGTTCTAGTCTGAACACTTGTTTGTACAGTGTTTTTTCTGTAACCAACTGGTTGTATATAACCTTGGCCATTTAGTAAGTGTCCATAATCCTTGAGGCCCTCATCTAGACAACGAAAGTATTTGATTACATACATGAAACTGAAGTTTCTTCCAGCTTTTAAATTTTGATAGAGGTACTTATCCAGACCCACACAGAGAAAAGAGAATAATTTTCATGTTCAGAAATTACCATGATATTGGGAAAAGAAGGTATCTGTAACAGAGCATCATGGATGCATACTGAGAGTCTGTGGTGATGATGATGAAGTTCAGCCTGCACAACAGGCACTTTGTACATTTTTTTCTTTCTCTATCACCACCGATTTCTCAGGAGTCCTTTAAATACTCATGTATTAAATGAGTAGAGACAAGAAAGCACCATATAAACAAACAGATTTATGAAGGCGATTATAGCATACATGTCACAATTATGATATAGACATTATGAAAAACACAATTAATGTCAGTATATGCCCATTTTTATTACATATTCAGAATAGAGGTTTGTCAGATATGTGATATTTGGCCTCTATGACAAAATGATATTTCAAATGGTGTCATTTGCAACATTAAATAAGAAAAAAAATACAGAATGGAAAAGTTCCTATAAGAAAAATGTAGATTTTCCATTTGACAGAGCTTACTTCCCAAGGGTTAAAGGAGTCTACTACTTTTGTCCTAGGATGAACTGTTATGAAATTTCAAGCAAATTTCTGTCCTGCATCTAAATTTCTGTTTTATGGTATTGGCAATAACATGAGAATGGTAGCAGAGTTTCCAATACAAGTGTCTACATCAATTTTAATGACTTTTTTCAAATATTTTACGCAGCATCAAAAATTTACAAGAGATGAATGTTCTTGAAGGAGTGGGTTTTTATCTTGTTTTACTTTGTAGGAACAACTTGGAATTTCTTCAGTTATAGTAATTTTTCCTTAATAATGTGCCTGTGAGACTAGATTTGAAATGTTGTCTTTAGACATAAGACATTTAACTTAAATTAAAAATAGGCCACATGGCACTTTAAAAAAAAAAGTGTTCCCTTTGTGTTTCATCAAATTTTTCTTTGGTGTATTTGGGATCTAAAATTTTCATCTTTCATTTCTTTGTGCCATTGCATCCAGACTCACAGTGCCCTCTGCTAATTCAATTTCCTGACATTTTATTTTATATGATAAGAATTCCATTTCCAGTCATAGCTTGCATATACTGTAAAAACAGAGCTTGAAAGGAGAAAATCAAATATTTAAATAACTCAATAACATAATGAATAAACACATGCAAACTCTAAAAAGTATTCTGTATAATCCATAAGTGAACTTTTTGAAAAAATTAAAATTGGCTAATGAAATAAATTATTGTACATGTCTGAATTAATGAACTTACAGAAATTAAGGTTAATGTTCTTCTAGAAGTAAAGCCATTGGTTAAGCTATTAATCCTATGACGTGTGTTTAAGTTAGTGATTTAATTCTACTGATTTGACTTTAAAACCTGATAGGAAACATTAAGAACAGAGGTGGTGGGGCTGTCTTTGAAATGTGTTCCTGCTAATAAAGGTTTGCATTGCCCTTAGAATTTATTTCCCCATAATATATACAAAAAGGTTCAGATTTTCATGCTCAGTGCTATAAATATTAAAGTCACACATTAATTACACTAGATTAATCATGCCATTGTAACTATGACTTGTTTTCTAATTCTCAGATATATATTTCCCCAATTTTAAACTGCTAGAAGCAAACAAACAAAAATCCTACTATTTTAAATATTAAAAATACTTGCCAGGGATGGCTTCATATTGGTGTTAGAATGGCATGCCATCTGCAGAGTCTCTCCTTAAAATTTTAACGTTCATTAATAACTCTGACAATATGACAGTCTTTTAATTAATGATTATATTTATTTTGGATAGCAAGATGGATTCCTTTCTAATATAACAGGTACAAAACAGGCTTACTGTGAAAATATTCCTGTGTCACTGGAACTTACCTTATATTTTAGTATAATCAAAGAAAGGTTTGTAGTTTTATAATAGCTAAATGGGTGATATGGAATGATTTTAGTGAAGGCTATTTGGAACTGATAAGCCCCCTAAATGTGTTATTAAAGCTAAAGTGAAGACAGGGATGTTAATCTGAATAGTCTTTCTATTCATTCTAAATGGGAAAAAGGGAGGAAAAATGACAAAAACTATAATGCAGTTTTCATGACGCAAATAATTAACCACTTCTTTGAAAACTATGCACCTCACTTTCCCTTGATGTTTGCTTAAAACCAAATATTTCCACTTTACTCAAAATGGCCGTGTTTCCTATAAATTACCGATTACTTCTTTAATGGCATTACGTTTCAAGGTAAAAAAAAAAACAAAACACGTCTGTTTTTCACATGCTATAGCTCTAAAATCTGAAGTGATGAGCACTTCACAAATCTCAGAGAAAATGTAGCCTAATATTTGGCTCTGTGTACGATTTCTTCATTCTCTAATTTCGTTCACTCATTTTACAAATATTCAGTCATAATTCTTCTCCTTACAACCAAGGTTTAAAAAAACTTTAAAACATTACCTAAAACTGGTATTTACATTGAATTAATTACATAAATTTTTGAAATCAAAAAGGGCAACAAAATTGATGAATCTGCCATCTCCCAGAAACTGTTCATTTCTCTTACCCAAGAGGATATTCAAGAAAGTTCAGAACATACAAGTAATAAGATGACTATTAATACCTAAAATGTCTGAAAGTTTGAGGAAAAAAAATACAAAAACATTAATTTATGTTTATAAGGAAGTGATTCTCATATTGATGCATTGAAATATTTGCAACATAAGACTATTTATATTACAGTTGTAAATTTGAATATAGTAACGATTATTTGCTTTTTCTTTTTATGTGATTGTAAAAGTAAAATGTCTACATAGGAAATGTGGAAAATTAATATCAGCATTAAAAAGTAACAAGAATTAATTGCTATCTTACCAGAGCAAAACCTACTTTTAATAATATAATATCTTTTTATTCCATTTTATTGATATTTCTAATCTCTAATTTTAATAAAAATATAATGATTTGGAAAAAAGTTTTTAAAAACCTAATAAATAAATAAATATATAAATAAATAAAATTATTCGTAGGTGCCATATACTGTTGTTATTATATATACATTAAGTTATTATAACAAATTTACATAGTTTATATGATGACTTCCCCTATTATACAGAGCAGAAAACTGACATAAAGAGAGATTAATTTATATAACCAAGGTTACTGAGTTAGTAAGAAGTTGATGGTGGCTTTGAACCAAAATGAAAGTCCTTTCTTTTAGAATAGTCCAAGGACCTGATTGAGTCACAGTAAGCCAACAACAGCAGAAATAACTTTCGAGGTACCCAGTTGCCAATCAGGTTTAATAATCAGAAAACATACCAATAAAATGGAAATTCTTGAAAGACTGATTAAAACTTGGAAAACAATGGAATACTTATGGAAATTTAAGTGTTTAGGTGCAGCAGAGAAATTTGTTTTCACTACAAAAAAAGAAATGATAATTACGTGACTTGATGGAAGTGTTAACCAAGGCTGCAGTGGTAATCATATTGCAATAGCTAAATGTATCAAATTAACATGTTTTACACCTTAAATTTACCCCATGTTATATGTCAATTATTTGTAGCTCAACTAAGAAAAAGAAACAATAGCATAAATTCTGTAGTGCTTGGCATAGCTTATTGCCCATCATAGTTACCCTATAAATATTGCTTTGTATAAATTATTTTTCGGGCTTCCCTGGTGGCGCAGTGGTTGAGAGTCCGCCTGCTGATGCAGGAGACAGGGGTTCGTGCCCCGGTCCGGGAAGATCCCACATGATGCGGAGTGGCTAGGCCCGTGTGCCATGGCCGCTGAGCCTGCGCTCCGCAACGGGAGAGGCCACGGCAGTGAGAGGCCCATGTACAGCAAAAAAATTTTTTTTTTTTCAAAAAAAATCCCAACTTATCTTTATACTGTTTTTTACTGTAGTATTAAGATGTTTGATTCCAATAAATATCACAATTATATGTACCCTTTTCATCAGCTGCCTTCACTCGGCCATGGTTAACTATGACGAGGCTGTGTTCCCTCTATTTGCTGCAGTTGTGTCTCAAAATGTCTGTTCAGGTCTGCAGTGAAACCCCTCGTTAGTCTAAGAAAATACGATTGTTTGGTTAATTTTCCACAAAGAAAGAAAACTTTTTTTTTTCTTTGTGGATACCTTTTATTGACTGTATGTCAGTGGCAAATTCCATATAAATGGCTAGATTTCTGCCTCAAAGTATTAAATGACAATGAAAGGCAATGAATATCAACAATTTTTTGGAGTAACTGTAATTTTAGGGAAACCAGAAATTGCTAAATTCAATCCATAGATAAAAAGCCAAGGTTTGCCCAGATGATAAGAAAGTTGACTAGTTGTTGGGGGTGGGGGTAGGAGAGGCAGGATTTTGATCATTCTTATGAGAATGATGGCCATCACCATTGTGACTGTCACCAACCTCTTTATCCAGAAAGAATGTGGTAAATATAGAAGAGATTAGCGTTCCTTCCCAAGACAATCAAAGGAGACAAAGGAATTGGACGGCAAAAGTCTTAAATTTCCAGGCTGTACCTTAAGATAAAAACTATGGGTGTTGTTTGTTTGAAATACTGTTTTTGAAAATGATTGCCATTTGGAAGGCATGGCCAATAGCTATATTAGATTGCTTTGGGTAGTATAGTCATTTTCACAATACTGATTCTTCCAATCCAAGAACATGGTATATCTCTCCATCTGCTGGTATCATCTTTAATTTCTTAAATCAGTGTCTTATAGTTTTCTGCATACAGGTCTTTTGTCTCCCTAGCTAAGTTTATTCGTAGGTATTTTATTCTTTTTGTTGCAGTGGTAAATGGGAGTGTTTCCTTAATTTCTCTTTCAGATTTTTCATCATTAGTGTATAGGAATGCAAGAGACTTCTGTGCATTAATTTTGTATCCTGCAACTTTACCAAATTCATTGATTAGCTCTAGTAGTTTTCTGGTGGCATCTTTAGGATTCTCCATGTATAGTATCATGTCATCTGCAAGCAGTGACAGTTTTACTTCTTCTTTTCAAATTTGTATTCCTTTTATTTCTTTTTCTTCTGGCTAAGACTTCCAAAACTATGTTGAATAATAGTGGTGAGAGTGGACATCCTTGTCTTGTTCCTGATCTTAGAGGAAATGCTTTCAGTTTTTCATCATTGAGAATGATGTTTGCTGTGGGGTTGTCATATATGGCGTTTATTATGTTGAGGTAGGTTTCCTCTATGCCCACTTTCTGGAGAGTTTTTATCATAAATGGGTGTTGAATTTTGTCAAAAGTTTTTTCTGCATCTATTGAGATGATCATATGGTTTTTATTCTTCAGTTTGTTAATATGGTGTATCACATTGGTTGATTTGCATTTATCGAAGAAAACTTCCATCCCTGGGATAAATCCCACTTGATCATAGTGTATGATCCTTTTAATGTGTTGTTCTATTCTGTTTGCTAGTATTTTGTTGAGGATTTTTACGTCTATGTTCATCAGTGATAATTTTCTGTAATTTTCTTTTTTTCTAATATCCTTGTCTGGTTTTGGTATCTGGGTGATGATGGCCTCATAGAATGAGTTGGGAGTTTTTCTATCTTTGCAATTTTGTGCAAGAGTTTGAGAAGGATGGGTGTTAGCTCTTCCCTAAATGTTTGATGGAATTTACCTGTGAAGCCATCTGTCCTGGACTTTTGTTTGTTGGAAGATTTTTAATCACAGTTTCAATTTCATTACTTGTGATTGGTCTGTTCATATTTTCTATTTCTTCCTGGTTCAGTCTTGGAAGGTTATACCTTTCTAAAAATTTGTCCATTTCTTACAAGTTGTCCATTTTACTGGAATAGAGTTGCTTGTAGTAGTCTGTTAGGATGCTTTGTATTTCTGCAATGTCTGTTATAACTTCTCCTTTTTCATTTCTAATTTTATTGATTTGAGTCCTCTCCCTCTTTTTCTTGATGAGTCTGGCTACTGGTTTATCAATTTTGTTTATCTTCTCAAAGAACCAGCTTTTAGTTTTATTGATCCTTGCTCTTGTTTTCTTTGTTTCTATTTCATTTATTTCTGCTCTGATCTTGATGATTTATTTCCCTCTGCCAACTTTGGGGATTTTTTTGTTCTTCTTTCTGTAGTTCCTTTAGGTGTAAGGTTAGATTGTTTATTTGAGATTTTCCTTGTTTCTTGATGTAGGCTTCTATAACTATAAAATTCCCTCTTAGACCTGCTTTTGCTGCATCCCATAGGTTTTGGAGGGTCGTGTTTTCATTGTCATTTGTCTCTAGGTATTTTTTGATTTCCTCTTTGATTTCTTCAGTGATCTCTTGCTTATTTAGTGACATATTGTTTCGCCTCCATGTGTTTGTGCTTTTTACGTTTTTTTCCCTGTAATACATTTCTAATCTCATAGCGTTGTGGTCAGAAAAGATGCTTGATATGATTTCAATTTTCTTAAGTTTACTGAGGCTTAATTTGTGACCCAAGATGTGATCTACCCTGGAGAATGTTCTGTGCACACTTGAGAATAAAGTGTAACCTGCAGTTTTTCAATGGAATGTCCTATAAATATCAGTTAAATCTATCTGGTCTATTGTGTCATTTAAAGCTTGTGTTTCTGGGCTTCCCTGGTGGCGCAGTGCTTGAGAATCTGCCTGCCGATGCAGGGGACATGGGTTCATGCCCCGGTCCGGGAAGATCCCACATGCCGCAGAGCGGCTAGGCCCATGAGCCATGGCCGCTGAGCCTGTTTGTCCGGAGCCTGTGCTCCACAACGGGAGAGGCCACAACAGTGAGAGGCCTGCATACTGCAAAAACCAAAAATAAATAAATAAAGCTTGTGTTTCCTTATTTATTTTCATTTTGGATGATCTGTCCATTGGTGTAAGTGAGGTTTTAAAGTCCCCCACTATTATTGTTTTACTGTCTATTTCCTCTTTTATAGCTGTTAGCAGTTGCCTTATGTATTGAGGTGCTCCTATGTTGGGTACATATATTTTTATAATTGTTATATCTTCTTCTTGGATTGATCCCTTGATCATTATGTAGTGTCCTTCCTTGTCTCTTGTAGCATTCTTTATTTTCAAGTATACTTTATCTGATATGAGTATTGCTACTCCAGCTTTCTTTTAATTTCCATTTGCATGGAATATCTTTTTCCATCCCCTCACTTTCAGTCTGTATGTGTCCCTAGCTCTGAAGTGGGTTTCTTGTAGACAGCATATATATGGGTCTTGTTTTTGTATCCATTCAGCAGCCTGTGTCTTTTGGTTCAAGCATTTAATCCATTCACGTTTATGGTAATTATCGATATGTATGTTCCTATTCCCATTTTCTTAATTGTTTTGGGTTTGTTTTTGTAGGTCCTTTTCTCCTCTTGTGTTTCCCACTTAGAGAAGTTCCTTTAACATTTGTTGTAGAGCTGGTTTGGTCGTGCTGAATTCTCTTAGCATTTGCTTGTCTGTAAAGCTTTTGATTTCTCCATCTAATCTGAATAAGATCCTTGCCAGGCAGAGTAATCTTGGTTGTAGATTCTTCCCTTTCATCACTTAAGTATATCATGCCACTCCCTTCTGGCTTGTAGAGTTTCTGCTGAGAAATCATCTGTTAACCTTATGGGAGTTCCCTTGTATGTTATTTGTCATTTTTCCCTTGCTGATTTCAATAATTTTTCTTTGTCCTTAATTTTAGCCCATTTGATTACTGTGTGTCTTGGCATGTTTCTCCTTGGATTTATCCTGTATGGGACTCTCTGTACTTCCTGGACTTGCGTGGCTATTTCCTTTCCCATGTTAGGGAAGGTTTCGACTACATTCTCTTCAAATATTTTCTCTGATCTTTTCTCTCTCTCTTCTCCTTCTGGGACTCCTATAATGCAAATGTTGTTGCGTTTAATGTTATCCCAGAGGTCTCTTAGTCTGTCTTCATTTCTTTTCATTCTTTTTTCTTTATTCTGTTCTGCAGCAGTGAATTCCACCATTCTGTCTTCCAGGTCACTTATCCGTTCTACTGCCTCAGTTATTCTGCTATTGATTCCTTCTAGTGTAGTTTTCATTTCAGTTATTGTGTTGTTCATCTCTGTTTGTTCTTTAATTCTTTTAGGTCTTTGGTAAACATATCTTGCATCTTCTCGATCTTTGCCTCCATTCTTTCTCCGAATTCCTGGATCATCTTCACTATCATTATTCTGAATTCCTTTTCTGGAAGGTTGCCTGTCTCCACTTCGTTTAGTTATTTTTCTAAATGAAGGGGGTTTTATCTTGTTCCTTCATCTGATACATAGCCATCTGCCTTTTCATCTTGTCTATCTTTCTGTGAATGTGGTTTTTGTTCCACAGGCTGCAGGATTGTAGTTCTTCTTGCTTCTGCTGTCTGTCCTCTGATGGATGAGGCCATCTAAGAGGCTTGTGAAAGTTTCCTGATGGGAGGGACTGGTGCTGGGTAGAGCTACCTGTTGCTCTGGTGGGCAGAGCTCAGTAAAACTTTAATCTGCTTGACTGCTGTTGGGTGGGGCTGGGTTCCATCCCTGTTCATTGATTGGCCTGAGGCAACCCAACACTGGAGACTACCTGGGCTCTTTGTTGGGGCTAATCGTGAACTCTGGGAGGGCTCACACCAAGGAGTACTTCCCAGAACTTCTGCTGCCTGTGTCCTTGGCCCCACGGTGAGCCACAGCCCCCACCCCCCAGCTTCTGCAGGAGACCCTCCATCACTAGCAGGTAGGTCTGGTTCAGTCTCCCCTGGGGGCACTGCTCCTTCCCCTGGTTCCCGATGCACACACTACTTCGTGTGTGCCCTCCAAGCATGGAGTCTCTGTTTCTCCCAGTCCTGTCAAAGTCCTGCAATGAAATCCTGCTAGCCTTCAAAGCCTGATTCTCTAGGAATTCCTCCTCCCCTTGCTGGACCCCCAGGTTGGGAAGCCTGACATGGGGCTCAGAACCTTCACTCCAGTGGATGGACTTCTGTGGTGTAAGTGTTCTCCAGTCTGTGAGTCACCCACCCAGCAGTTATGGGATTTGATTTTACTGTGATTGTGCCCCTCCTACCATCTCACTGTGGCTTCTCCTTTGTCTTTGGATGTGGGGTATCTTTTTTGGTGAGTTCCAGTGTCTTCCTGTCAATGATTGTGCAGCAACTAGTTGTGATTCTGGTGTTCTCACAAGAGGGAGTGAGAGCACGTCCTTCTACTCCGCCATCTTGGTTCAGGGCCAGAAAACATTCTTATCTAAATATTTATTGATACGTCATGACGTTATTCTTTCCATGGACATTATTTATGTTTCTAAAAAATTCTAAGTGTTCTCACTTTAGTGTTCAGTGTTGAGCATAGTATTGGTTCTTTATTTCTAGCAGTTAGAACATTTTTTAAACTTCAACATCCAGTTTCATTGTTTTTTCAAAATGCATTCTTGTTTTTATTTCATCTTGAGTGATCTATTTTTCAGCCCCCACAGAGGTCCTATAATTGGGTAGAATATCTTATTATTTAACCTGTTTCCTCTTTGTGAGTGTCTGCTTAAGCACTGTTGCTTTCATTATTTCCTTTTAATAATATCCTTTCTTTCTCTAGGTCTTTTCTGAATCTGAAAAAGCTATAAAGCTTTTTGCTTTAGCTAACTAAATTTATAGTTGACATACTGATGTATTAATTCTGAGTTCTGCTACAAGTGAAGGAAAATAATAATAATTGCATTTCATGTTTGGATGGCACTTTGGGATTTCAAAATATTTTTCCCGGCACCTTCAAAACAATCTGGATAGATATGTCTATAACTTATACCCTTTTCCTTATTGTTTTACCAGTGTCATAAGCAAGGACCGGAAAGAATAGGTGACATTTCCATGGCCTGGTATAGTTCAAGTGAGATATTATTACTCCACCTCCAGTGTACTTTCCTTTCAACCAAATCTGACAGCTTTTAAAAATATATACAATATACAAAGACTTTGATGTATTTGGACTAGATGCACATCGAGGTTGCTTCCAACCATAAGATTACATATTTACAGTTGCATCTAGAGAAAATGAGAAAAATATGCCAGAAATTATTATTATTAAAATTGTCTTCTTTTTTTCCCTTTGTCTTTCCTGTTTTCCTCCTCTATTCATCTCCTTTTCTCCTTTCTCACTGAAGAAGCAGGGGAGAAAACTATGAACGTCAGGGAGTCACACTCTGCATTATCACATCCTGCACACTGCCATACTTCCACACTTTCTTTCATCCCTGGGTGCCCAGTTTTAAATGACAGCCATGATGTTTTTGGTTTATTGATGGGAAAGTTTGTGGGAATTTGGGTCTGCTTTTCTGTAGTAATTGTAACATCTATAGGGCGCACTACACTGGAATCCAGGGCTTGATTTCTCTACTATATTTGGATCTTAGACCTTAGGCTATGCTTACTGTTTTCCAACTGTTAGGATATAGCAACTTATTTCATTTGTAATAGTTTGGGATAATAGAACATGTGGCAGCACAGAGCTCTTCGCTTTTGCACATATAAGAAAAAGGTCATAAAGTCATTCAGATGGTATAGATAAAATTCAACTTACCCGGTTTTTAGACTCAGTTATTCCCAGAATATCAATAATAAGGAAAACATTTGTGATGACCTCCACAAATGCATCACCATGTAAGATAATAATATCATTGCTCATGTGCATGGATTTATAGACACTTTCTCTTTTTGTAATTTTTTATTTAATATATTTTCTCTGCTTTTGTTTTGTTCACATGAACAAGTGTAGATGAATAAGCCAATGAGTTTTTGAGTGGTAACAAAGAGAAAACACAGATGGCAAAATTGACACAAAACTTAGAGCTACTGTAAATTGAATAGCATAGGTCAAACTCTTTTAAACTAAAGTATCTTGTTCCCAATAAAATTTCAATCATTTTCAACAGAGCAAGTTCCAATGCCATTTGTACTGTGCCAGTTCTACTGAAAAATAGATTTCAATGCCACAATTACTTGTTTGGCAATGCTTAAGAAATATCTACATTGACTTTTTAAAATTTGAGAATAAGAAGCACTTTTGCAACAACTTGGAATCTTTATGTTAATGAAAAATTACATAGATCTGACTTTTATTATTGGGCCATAGTCAGATTATAGTTATGACCATATCTATAATTTTTCTCTGTAGATTTCTCTAACAAGAAGACTGTTGGGTAAGCTGCTAAGTGTATAATAAATTTAAATCTCCCCTATCCAATATATATAGGCCAAAAGGGATCACCCTGAACTCATGAAGTAGCCATATTTTAAAGAAAGTATGAGAAGTGCATAATACAGAAGAAAGATTTTAACAGTGTTTGTCATAACCAATCAGTAACTAGAAAAATGAGGTGACTGCATGTACCAATTTGATCAGCAATATTATAGCTCTTGATTATCAGTATTGTGTGCTAACTGACCATGAGAGGTGAGTAGGCATGGAAACCTCAGACAAATTCTGCTTCTAGGTCAAAGAGACCTTGAAAAATCAGAGGCAAACAAAAAAATGCACCAGGACATTGATTTATGATTTACCTTTTCTGAACAAAGATCCTGATGATGTTTTACTGTCTCTCTAAAATCTAAGACAGTAATCCTGGCATCAAAGCAAAATTCCTCTAGCTAGCCCTTTTGCAGAGCAAAAATGTAAAAGTTTAAGAGCAGATTGGATATGTTCTTACTCTATCACACTTGACTAATTCGTCAACACTGTTAATTACTTCACAGAAATTTATGAAAGAAACCTGGAAATTTCTTGAAGCAAGTTTTACAAGGCTGAAAAACATTGTCAAATAACTAATTAATGGCCAGTACAATCTCAGACCATCAGAAAGATGGATACATAAATTCCTTATTATTCTGCCACATAGGACATTGTTATCTAGGCTTGACTAACAGCTTGGCCCTGATTGAAGACCTAGTGCTGAGTCTGACAGCAGCTTGGCTATGATTGAAGACCCAGGGCTAAGTCTCTTAACCAGCTGCCAAACCAAACTTTCCTACATGAGAGATAAGTTGCAGCTCTACCCCATTCTTTTTCTGCTCTGTGATTTCAAAATTATCTCCTTCCATCTATTAACTTCTGTCTAGATCCTAACTACATTCCCATAATTTTTTATATTTTGATAAAGAACAGTGGTATGCCATTTCAAAGTTTACTTAATGTATCCATTAACTTATCATGGTTTGTATCCATTAACTTATCAGACTTTGTGAACATGGGTAAGGAAAATATTATTATTAGTTCCTTTTTATAGCTGAAAAAAATTCATGTTCATGGAGAGTAGAAATGTTCAATGGAATCATATAGATGGTAGGTGGTAGAACTACAACACAAATCTATGGCAACTGGGTCCAGTTCTCATTTTCTTTTCATTGTACTATTAACTTTCCTAGCAAAAAGTGTGGCTGTCTTGTACTTGACAATATATAAAGAATTATATTTCCCAAGACTCTAAAATAAGAATAGTTTGATTAATCAAAGAATGTTTTACTTTCTAGGATTTAACACCAATTTTTAGCAAATGTAGGGACCAAAAGTTTATATATTTAATATAATTTGTTGCTATCAACACCGATATCTTTAACTGCTATGGAAAGCACAACTCAGCACAGAACCTGCAGTTGGCTTTTGGTATTATGGCCTTTTCAAAATATTTACCTTATTCATACATTTAAATCATGTTATCACTTTGCCACTTTTACCTAAGTAAATTAAAAAGGAATATTTGGGAAAAATAACATGACTGAAGAGAAACACCATTAAAGTCTTCAGATTCGGTATATATTGGAGAAGGAAGACACAAGGACCTGAAGGACAAGATAACTGAAAATGAAATTGGCAGCTGAAGCTGAAAGGAAAAATGAACTAAAAAGGGACAAATTAGCAGGTGGAACTGCATGCTGTTTTGTCATTAACTATTGTGATTCGCAGAGCTCCCTTGGTATTTGTCTCAGGAAAACAGCAACTTTGGGCATTCAGTCAGTTAAACTGTTCAGGATATAAACAAAGTACTGAGAGAAGACAAGGATTGAAGCTGAGCCATTTTAAGGTTACTATTCTTACATGCTCCCTTAGCCCATATCATCCTTTCCTCGGAGCCTACGTAAATCTGAATGGAATTAGTAAGTTCAACAAAGAAAATTGCACCCATATGCCCTTTAGTCTCCTAGACTTCTGAATATGTTTTTGGACACATTTTGGAGAATTCTGCTAATACTTTTGAACGGTATGAAGGTGGTTGCTGAAGGTGATTTTCCTCTTGGCAACTCCTTTATCAGGTCAAAGTTTAAAACAAGGTCAAGCATGAGAAGAGGAGGTGGGGTGGGCAAGGGGAGGTCTGGTTAGTTACTTGGCAGAGAATCAGGAGGCAGAAAGGAGAAATTTTCTTTTTAGCATTCTTTGGAGGACCACACAAATAATCCTTCTCATTAAAATATTTTCAAATGGTTTGATTTTTCACAAATTTTTCCAGCTGTTCCATGGTCTTCTAGAAGAATATGCTTGACTAGCATAAGATGATAGATATTATTTACTTGAATTCCACGCTATAAACATTTTTTATGAAAACTATAAAAAGAAATGATTCTATTTGAGCTAAGTCAAATATGAGTCTATAATTTCAAAAATATATACAGTTGTACATTGGGGAAAATGTGCTGTTATGTGCTGAAAATTGCACCTGTGAAGATCTAGAACTTTGGTGGCTTCGTACTATTCTAAATTTATATACCTTTCTTGGAAATACAGCATGAGGTATCCATAGTGAATTATGGCTTGAAAATATTATTTCTTGATGGTAACGTATGTACAGATTTTGATTTTTGAAAACTATTGAAAACTACAAATTACAGTCACACCATATAAATAGAGCATTACAAATACACATCTGAACTGCATTACCATTCACACCTCATACCTAAAGTTAATAATATTAAGCAATACTAAATCACCCAACTCTGAATCTGTCTAAAGAAATTAAAAGTACTTTGCATTTTTTCTCAGTTTTTCTTTTCTGTGTCAGAAACACAATAGCTTTCAATTAGCTTTGTGGTTTCAGCCCTTAAAGGTGAGCCTGGAAATGTTTGCATTTCTAACATGAGAATTAGCGATAAAATAAAGGATTAGATGATAAACTCCTCCTCCCTGTATTCTTGATAATTTTTTACTAATTTGTTCTGTACTTTGCTCTTATTCCCTGAGGATATAAAGCTACTTGACATTGCTTAAAGCAGTACTCTCAAGCCTACTTTATTTCCTGCTCCTTTGCAATGATTCATCTCTTACTTCATTATGTAATAGCTATTATGTGCTTCTGTTCTACTCCAGTTTTAAAATTGTATGCAATGTACACTGTTTTTAAAGAACGTTAATAGGTGTGACAAATTATGGATTCCTTTGTGAAAGAGTTTATACAATATGTGTTAGAAAAGGTTGAACAGGCTTCCTGACTCCAGATATCTCAGAGTCTATAATGTACAAATGAGTGATATGATCTCCAAGAGAAAGATGCAGCATGCCACTGTGTGAATCATTCACTGGAATTTCTTGATAATTAAAAGCAGGAAATAAAGCCTTGTCCTGGGATTTACAGGCCAGCTATTTTGTTGTTGTTTACACTTAATCTAAGACACTTCCCTCTCTGAATATGTTTTGGTCAGGTAAAATGTATTTGTAAAACAAAGTAGGTTCTAAGTATGTAGTTGCTAAGAGAGTAGATCTTAAAAGTTCTCATTACAATAAAAAAAACTATAAATAAGTGTGGTAATGGATGGTAACTAGACTTACTGTGGTGATCATTTTGCAGTATATACAAACATCGAATCTTGTTGTTCTGAGAAATGTGCAGCATTACAGATCAATTCGACAAATACAAAGAGGGCTTACACAATTTGTTTTCTCAAGGCAGTCCAGTACAGACATGAGCTGTAAATAACACTCTAAGTAGTATACGTTAACACCTGGTTCCAGAATCTTAATTTCATGATAATACATAATTTTCAGTAGGATTTGTAAGGTGTTAGTAAGTTCGATGACCCTAAAATTTTATAAATTTGTCATTGTTAGTAACGAGAAATTGCAACCTATCATTTCTGGTGTATTGTTTTAATTATTTTGAAAAGTATTTTGTTTGAAAAGTTTACACAGATGAGTTTTTTTTTAAAACAGTGTATCACAGTAGTAATTGTTTTGTTTTCAAAGTAGAGGCAAAGAAAGTAAAATGTGATTTTTCATATACAATTTTATTTTCCCCAAACGATTTCTATCTGTAAATTACATGAAATATGTTGTGTAGGCTACAATACTCACTTTCTAGATCTCAGCCTGGGACTCTACCCCTAGGTGGAGCTCTGGTTTCTTGCTGAGCCAGGAACTACTTATTACTATTTGATTATGCGGGGGACACCACAAAGGAAAGAAAAATCACTAGAATGAATGAATAACTGAAGAAAAGGTAGTCCAAGGAACTCTAAGCTATTAACATTTTCATATTACATCATTGTGACGCTCAACTGATTATTATAAATACATTTCTAGTATATTTCTCCTGTGTTTTTATAGAAGACCTTTAACAGAGGGACTGATGTAAGACTATCTTTTCGCTAATCTTTTACTTCAGTGTACTCTACTGAAAAACCTAACCTGAAACACATAAAAACAACATTCTAAAAAACTAAATATGATATAGGTGAAAACTGAATAAAGAAATCTAAATCTAAAATTGATTCTAATATTGAATGTTGGGTTGTGCATGTTATTTCTATTAACATTAAAATCATCTGTAATTGTATTGTTGGAGATAGATGTATAATATATCTGTAATACTATATTAGATAAATATTTATTATGTTAGTAGCATCTATTAGATATGTATGATAGATGTATTAGATATATTAGATGTATATGGATATACTTTAAGATATATTTATATAAAATATAAATGTAAACTAAGGATTTTTTTTTATGTTTTTATTTGACTACATTAAAACAAAATTGGTGTCCTAGGATTTTGATACTATAAGATTAGCACTGGCATCACCTGACAGATTTTTAGGAATTCAGAATGCCCGCCTTAGACCTACTGAAGCAGAATCTACAACCGAACAATTCCCCAGGTCATCTATGCAAATTAAATATTTTCTCAGCTTTTTTTTTTTTTTTTTTTCGGTACGCGGGCCTCTCACTGTTGTGGCCTCTCCCGTTGCGGAGCACAGGCTGCGGACGCGCAGGCTCAGCGGCCATGGCTCACGGGCCCAGCCGCTCCGCGGCATGTGGAATCTTCCCGGACCGGGGCACGAACCCGTGTCCCCTGCATCGGCAGGCGGACTCTCAACCACTGCGTCACCAGGGAAGCCCTCTCAGCTTTTTTGAAGTATTACTTACCAACAAAATTTACCAAAGTCTAGTCTACCCGGTTTTTTTTTATATGTGTTTGTGACTTTTGTCCAAAGTAATAATTACTTGTCTGTCTAAAAATTCTTTGTGCTACCAAGTTGCTTATATTAATTCTAGTCCTTTTATATCAATACAGTCCAATTTACTACTAACTGTGTGTAATTAGGCCACATTTTCTAATATATTCTACTGGAATATAAGCTCCCTGAGGACAAACTTAGTCATACTTGTTTATTGAGTATTCCCAGTGTGGTAATCAGGAAAAACAACAAAAAAACTAGGGTGGGGGAGTAGCAGAATCCAAGGGTAACAGAAGAGAAAAATGAAATAAGCCATCAGAAAAAGAAAGGGTACAAAAAAGAGACTTAGGAGATTGATCTTGGAGAGAGTCCTTAAACTGCTAAACGTAAATGTGCGTACATTTTATATGTGCCTACACCCTCAACAGTAGGTGAATGTGAGCTCTTGCAAGAGTTAATTGAGTTTGTTCACACACACAAAAATACCACAAAGGACTTAACAGAGATTTCAGAGAAGGAGGGGATAATTTCTAGGTAATCAGAGAAACAACTCATCTTATTTGTTCATTCATATTATTCTATCATTGCACAACTACTTTAAAACCCATACTATCTACCACTTTGCTAAAGACTCAAAGATGACAAATGTGGGGCTTTGCCATTCAAGGTGTTATTGTCTTGCAGGACAGTACAAATTCTTCTTTTATATATAAATTTATTTATTTATTTTTGGCTGCGTTGGGTCCCCGTTGCTGCGCGCGGGCTTTCTCTAGTTGCGGAGAGTGGGGACTACTCTTCGTTGCGTTGTGCGGGATTCTCATTGCGGTGGCTTCTCTTGTTGCGGAGCACAGGCTCTAGGAGCACGGGCTTCAGTAGTTGTGGCACGTGGTCTCAGTAGTTGTGGCTCGTGGGCTCTAGAGTGCAGGCTCAGTAGTTGTGGCGCACGGGCTTAGTTGCTCTGCGGCATGTGGGATCTTCCCGGACCAGGCTCGAACCCGTGTCCCCTGCATTGGCAGGCAGATTCTTAACCACTGCGCCACCAGGGAAGTCCCCAGTACAGCTTCTTAAGACAGACGTGATTTTAAAATGAAGAAATGGATGTTTTGAGAGTGGAAAAACAGATGGTTATGACATTTTAGAGGGAAAGAAAAGGAAACAATTACATTATACAAGAGCACTTTAGATGTTCCCACATATTGTGGGCTGTGTTCTGAATAGTTTGTTAAGTATGGGTAAATCATGTGTCAGTCCTTCCAGGAAGCTTGAAACAAACATTGGCTGTTCCCTTGTTCAATCAAATATTACTGAAAAATATAATCAAAATGTAACCCTTCTTCTGATCACACAATGAGGCAGAGCCCATAGTAAAAGTCCATTTGCTTACAGGTATGAAACTACAGTAAAGTTACTATTTGACTGTGTATGGTTTGTTACCAGTCATTTGAAATTCAGTCCAAACTTCACCTGAGGATTACTAAAAAAGTCAAAGCCTCCCACACTGTCTGAAGGTGAAAGTGTTACAGTTTTGGTCTTAGAGAGAAGACAGAATTACTGATGCACCAAATATGCAGAACTGTGGCAAAATTCCTGTTTAATTTTTTCCATGTTCAAACTGTGCATTGTTTATGATGCTCAATTTATGATTCACATTTTTAGATGGTGGCTCAGAGCAAGGTAAAATGAAACAAAGGATAGTCAATGTCTATTTTGGAATTTTAGCATTCGTATGAAACAAATAAGTCTCCCTTTGAAGTTCTGCCTATAAGCCTTTCAAAATTAATATTTTTCAGTCTGACTGACAATGAGTTTCATAAATACAGAGTTGGCATCTTTTTAATATTGTGACAGCTTGTATATTTAAAACAATTAACATCTTGTTATACTCTGCAAGTAATAAATTATTCTTTTCATTAAATTTAGCTCATATCTTAAAATGAAGTCATTGCATATATGAATAATAAAATTACAGAATGATTGCCAACTTAAACTGGTACTACAGATATTTCCAACTCCTTAAGTGCTTATTTTGTAACCCCTCTATATATTTCAGTTATCTCAGGATAAACCATTATTATATAGCAGAGGAGTGCTGTATGTCTCAGTCAGTGATGACATGTCAAATATATACTTACATCTCTCTGAAGCAAATTTATAAAAAGGTAATAATTATTTAAAATTTCTTTCTACAGTTATGCTTGTATCAGTCAGAGACCAGTAGGGGATACAGTCGGGATTTGTTACAGAGAATTGCTTTACACAATTGTGGGTGTTAGTTACGCAGTTTTTGTAAGGCTGGTGTTGCAGCTTTAGGTACTGAAGTTTGAAATACACAAGACAGACACGAGGAGAGGAAGATCCCTGAGTAGGCTGGAACCCATAGGCAGTAGCTGGAGCTCAAAACGGATGGAATAAAATCTGTGCTCATTGTTACTGCCTTTGACCTTGGTGACAACGTTATCCGGAAGAAATCAGTGTCCTTATCTAAGGCCCTTCACAGCAAGACTAAACCCACACCTGGCCCAGTAGTTAAAGAAACTGAAAGAGGATCTAGGTAAGATAGAGCAATTGCAGGCCCACTGCTGCTTCACATCAACAAAGTGAATCAGCAAATACACAACATGTATTCACGCATGTGTGCACGCGTATGGACGCACTATACAATGGTTACTGCTCCCTCGGTCCTCCAAATCTAGCAAGGATGTCTCTTTTGTCCACCACCAATATGGAAACATAGAAGAAATGGATTCTGGGAAATGGAGTTCAGCCTAGCTAAGTCGACCCATTCCAAAGCCATCACAGTGATTTTGACATCTAAAGAATTTGTATAGCCTATTGCAAAGTAATATTTTTTTAAACAGTGATCTCTTCTACTGATTAATGTTTAGCCCATGTTTCATGTAGTTTAGCCAGGCCTAGTTATGATTCTGTTAATACCCTCATCGCTGATTTCTATGTTCTTTACATAGGTGGAGTTGAGGGGCGGGGACAGATAGAAAGAAATTAAGAGAAAAGTATGTTCATGTCTCATAGCAATTATTTTTCTGAAAATGAAATTTGGAATGAGTTCCTGATCTCAATGGCAGAATCAGTTTATTAAAATATGTATGATTAATTTAATTACCCTTTATAACTCATGATTCAGAAATAATCATTTCTTTCCCTTTATTATTTAATATATTTAAAGATTAAATTTGTTGTTTAGAGATAATCATGGAGTCACATGCAGTTGTAAGAAACACTGACAAATCCTATGTACACTTGACCCAGTTTCTCCAAAATGCTAAAGGCTTCCAAAACCATTGTAAAATATCACAATCAGAATGTTGACATTGATACAGTCCACATACTGGGTACTTGTGACCACATAGTCTTCCAGTGTTCCTCCAGCCTAGAGTGGTACTGATGTCTTGCTATTGCTCAACTTTGGCTTTTTTCAACATCCTTTGTGTAACTTCTTATTTCTTCCATCACCTATGTAATCAATTTTCTGTGTTAAGTATCCTCTGATCAAAATTCTTAGAGTGGTTTGTGTTTTCTTAATAGGAAACTGACTTGTATGTTCCTTTAGGAGTTTTCCACACTCCTATTACTCACTTCTTTAGGACAAATAATTATTAAGCACCTTCTTTGATTCACTATCTTTTGTTGTTGTTCTTCTTCTTCCTAAAGTAATATAATAATACTGAGCCAGGTAGTACAATGAATTTGTTTTTGTGTCTATTTTCTTCTGACATTCTATATACTTTTTCCTACTTGAGACATTTGAGCAAGAAAAAAGCATTTCCCCCTTGCTAGCTTATGAATTTTGCAAATCCATCAAAATGATAGCCAAATAACAATCACTCCTGTCATGAGCAAATATTTACTTAAAGTTGATCCTTACCTTCAGGTCTTTGAATTATTTGTTTGTTCTTGTGTTTTTCTCCATTGTTCTCTTTAATGAGCTTGAATTAGTTTCACTAAGTAAAAAAAAAATCACAATTTAAATAAAAGCTCAATAAAACAATAGATAAATTATTTCTTAAAAGTACATGCACCTTTACAATTATAGGAGCCAAACTATCTGTACCTATAAGCTGATGTCTCCGATGTCATTGATAGTAATGTGAAACCATCTTTACATGCCCAGTTGTGACTATGCACATCTAATATGAGTTCACATATTAAACTGCCAGAAAGAAACTCAAACTTAGCTATCCTGAAATAATGGTTCTCAGCAAAAAAAGAAAACAAAGTGAATGAAAGCAGTTATTAGCTCAAATTAACATGAATTTTGTCCAGTAATGCAATGCAACGTGTACTTTAAAATGTTCAATTAGAGTTTCAATGAATAGAATAATACTAAGAATATTAAGAGAAGACTCAGTAACTCCTGAGTTCCATATTGCTGATTTTAACATTTTGTAGAAAAGAATGTTCCATAAAAGAAAATTTATATATACTACAAAGTATAACAAAACTAGCTGTTAATATCTTGAAATATATTCCTTATTTTCACACAAGTTTCTTCTTTAAGAAGAATGTGCTAGAAAAAAAGAAACTAATCTTTTCATATATCAGAAGCTTATGTTGTCTATACATTTTTCTCATCATGCATTTATTCATATAGAGATTTGCTTATTTACTCCTCTGTTTATTTCCTCCCCTCCTACCACCCTCCCTCCCCCTCCCTTCCCCTCCCCAAGGAGAGGAATAAAATATGTAAGATATTTTCTTTCTTTCTTGACTAGGTACAGGAATAAAATAGATAACATAAACCTTCACTATCGTTTTGCTCAGAAAAAAAACGAGTTTCTGGGAAATGTGAGTTAAAAGAGGTGCTCAGCCTTTATGATTTTTATTAAGCCCTATCTGTTAATAAAAATTTGATCAACTCAGAGAGATTTGCACTTTTTGATAATTAGTAGCCTCTATAAAGTACCTGCTTCTCTTTATTACTCTTGACTTAATCCTTATCTTCCCAGAAACCTCAAGACAAAAACCTGGTCATCAAAATCCATGTGGTACAGACCAGTCTGGAAATGTATATGGGTTCCAATTCTGGGACTAGTAGTTTGGAGAAGCTTCCTTAGCTGCCTCATAAAATGAATTTTGAGAAATCTTTCTTCTTACCCAAAGCAATTTCTGTTTAACTCTGAACAAGGATATTGGACAAATGTGTCACTTCTCCTCTCTCTCAGGCAAATAAGATGAAAAAGATGAAGAAAAGCAGTATAAATGTAACCACAGAAGGTGAATGATAAAATCTCTAAGAAACTAGGATTTGAAAAAACAAATATTCATACTCAAACCATCTGACTTGGGAGCCAACATTCTCTAACTTCTGCTATGTTAAGGGATGTTGTAAATTGTCCCTAATCCCCTTTTCACAATGGCAATTTCCACCAATTTCTTGATGATTTTTTTCAAGTTTTCTACTTTGACCAATTTGAACTGAAGATCTGCATAAAATAGAAGGTGAATAGTTGTTAGTGACTAAATGATGAGAAGATACAGTGATTTGGTACCTATTGTGTAGATGCCTCAAAGTGAATATGCCAAGCTTTCACCAGTAAACATTACACTGTCACCATTGTGACACAAAGCTTCTGCTAGATTACCAAAGTAATTCAAACGTCAATCTTTTGCTGAGTTAACAGAGACCAAGTAACTACATTTAAAGTTATCAGTCAAGTTGGACAGTTTGTTCATATACCACACATACACATGCACAGGCACACAGACACACACACACACACACACACACATGTGCTTGTGTTATACCTACCCACAAATTGAGTCCCAAGTTCCATTATCTTCTTTTTTCAGTAATGATACTGCCACATCCCCTACTATCTGAACTTCCATAGTGTAATATTAGTTAAAATGTTAGGCTTTTTTTTTTTTACTCTGATTCTTCATTCTTCTTTCAAAGTATAATAATGTTAAATGATATTTTAAACACCCATCAGTATATAAAATCTAGAATTCCGAGTATTAAATTACTGTTGAAAATGTGTAAAATATGTGGAAAGTTGAGATGAACATCAAAGGTTTTAAAAGTTATGATATTATCAATGAGGAATCAGCAATGAAAAAAAGAGCATTTTAATAGAATTAACAGAATGTTAAAACTATAATTTTTAAACTTTATAAATCTTAATCTGTGAATTAAATTATAAATCAAAGATCGAGTGTCTACAACTTCAGTAAACTGTCAAAATCTCAATATTTGAAAATATTTATTGGGAGAATTAAGTTCACTTGAAATTAATTGTGGATTGAAACCATACAGTCTCCTTTATTCTGTTATTTTCTGGCTATATTTACAGATGTGGTGGATCATAAAAGAACCTAATTTTTTAAAAATTGCATTGTTCAAATCATCATAAAATAATCATTTAGTGTAACTAGGAAAGTAGCAAATGGCATCAAATCATCTTGTTTTCATTTATTTGGTCTTTCAACTAAAGAAAAATGTTTAAAAGACACAGGTAAAGCTTTTTGTAAAGTATAATATACTTGTAGTAAAATCAATTCAAAGAAATTTAATTCAGGCAGATTTTCTTTCAAACTCTTCAGAGAAAGTGAAGGAAAATGTAAATTACACAAATAGAGGGAAATATTTTTCTAATGGATAAATTTGTTAAAACTGAGACAAAATCTCGAAACTTTTCAAAATAACAGCATATTTACAAAAAATGAATATTTAAACTAATTTATTTTAATTTACTCAGAATAGCACCTATGCCTTGATTAGCTTCTGTCTTACTAAAATGAAAGCATTTTTCCTAAAAGTAGGCTGATTTCCATGAATTCAATGCATATTCATTTCAGTTATTACATCTAAGTTGAATGTGGTTTACTCTTTAGCAACACAAGCCATTTGTTCACACATAAACAAAATTCTGCTTAGTTACCTAAGTACATTTTCCTGTTTACTGTGTTTAGTTTATTTATTACCTGTCATAATGATATCCTAGTACTTATGAAAATCACACATCTGTTTTTTCTTTTTTATTGTTTTTCAATGAATCCATTTACTGAGTGCCAGTAGAGTGAATAAAATATGTAAACAACAAAAAATAATTTTATGGAAAAAGAAGAAACTAATCAAAGAGTTCCATAATTTCAACTCTCATATCATGGCAATAACTACTCCCCTGCTGCCTGTCACAGTTTATTTACCGCTGTTGTTTGGTGCAGGTATTTTACATATATCCCACTATTTAATCCATACAATAATATAGCATAATAAACATGTTATAAACGTTGTAGGTTGAGTAAATTGAGGCTCAGCCAGTTCAAGTGGGAAGTATGTAGTAAATTGTGGATATAATCCCAGGGTTGGCTGACTCTATTTATTTATTTTATTTATTTAATTTTTGTAGACTGCATTGGGTCTTCATTGCTGCACGTGGACTTTCTCTAGTTGCGGCGAGCAGGGGCTGCTCTTCGTTGCGGTGCACAGGCTTCTCATTGTGGTGGCTTCTCTTTGTTGTGGAGCACGGGCTCTAGGCATGCGGGCTTCAGTAGTTGTGGCATGCAGGCTCAGTAGTTGTGGCTCACGGGCTCTAGAGCACAGGCTCAGTAATTGTGGCACACGGGCTTAGTTGTTCTGCGACATGTGGGAATTTCCCAGACCAGGGCTCCAACCTGTGTCCCCTGCATCGACAGGCAGATTCTTAACTACTGAGCCACCAGGGAAGTCCTGACAATATATACATTATGTATCTTTCAGGATTCAGCTCAAGAAATACAAACTACTCCGGGCATTTCAATAAAAAGCAACTTAGTAACAATAATTAAGTCAAAGTATCACGGGACTTGTTTGAGAAGTAAGTGGCATTTGGTTTTAAAGTCAATGCTGTAGTAAAGTAGCAAGAGGAAACTGCTACTGCTGTTACTACTGTAACCACCACAGCCACCACATACTCACTGAGCTGATCACTAGACCCTGGAACATGGAAACAGGCCATTGCTGACTGTCATATCCAGCCTTGCTTGCCAGCTGACACAGGAACAGCTTTGGTCTAGACTTCTTCCAACTTCCAACTCTAAAAGAATAAATCTCATTTGCAGAAACTATATAAACAGCCAGAATCCTAGACAAAAAGGAACTGGGGGGCTTCCCTGGTGGCGCAGTGGTTGAGAGTCCGCCTGCTGATGCAGGGGACACGGGTTCATGCCCCGGTCCAGGAGGATCCCACATGCCGTGGAGCGGCTGGGCCCGTGAGCCATGGCCGCTGAGCCTGCGCGTCCGGAGCCTGTGCTCCGCAATGGGAGAGGCCACAGCTGTGAGAGGCCCGCGTACCGCAAAAAAAAAAAAAAAAGGAACTGGGAAATAAAGTTTTTAGCTTTATATACTCAGTTGTATCTAGGAGAACACAGAAGTGGATGGAAATGCTGAATTATAATGGTCCTTGTGGAGCACAGTATGTTACATATCTTCTTAAGTGACCTTCCTAGTCCTAGAGGACAGGGAATGCATGTGTAGCATGAATTCTGGTACCCGATTAGATGTGCGATTTACTTTGTTGCAATAATTGTGTAAAAATAAACATTAGGACTGTACAACATAGAGAGAATTTGAGACTGGCATATATACTGTGTGTTTGGTTCAGGTTTTTTATATTGCATGCTGAAACATTTAAGAAAACAGTCTTAGCATATGCCAAAGAAGAAACAGGAAGACATCCAATTTTTAAGGACATCTCAGATATTTAAATACCAGAACTTATTTATTTTTGAGGAAATCCTGAGATTCAATTAGTTGAAGAGAGTTGTAAAGCAGAATAATCTATTGGAAATGGAGATGTAATAACATTTATCTAAACCTGTTATTTAAGATTCAGAAATGTTTTAACTCACTCTTATGTAGCACTGCTAGAGTTGTCATGGGGATGAAGCAATGATGTCTTTATTGTTCTAGAAGGTGTTTCATTTTTTGACTGCTTGATCATGTATAATCTATATAATTTTGGAGTCCATTTAAATGATTGATACAAAACATGAGGAAAAGTCAAGTTGTATGGAGAAATTTTCACAAGCTATTCAGCAAAAAGAAAAAGTAATTTATAAAGGAGGAAGAAACACCTTGAAATTAGATTTCTCATCTGTAACATTAGAAACTATAAGAAAAAGCAACACTAGGTACATACTAGGAAAATAAGACTGTAATCCTATCCTATACTCAGCCAAACTATTTTTCAACTATCAGAGTTAAAAGATTTAGACTGTGTTACCTGCATACTCAGTCTTATGAAAGTACTTGAAAAAGTATTGTAATCAAAATTTAAATCTTTCAGAGAGAAGACCTCATTACAGAGGAAATGAAGCAAGTAAAAAGGAAAAAGGTGAGTAATGAATCTTGAGTTATATGTAGTTAAATCTAAATGGCTGATAATGATTACCATTGGAAATTTTAGGACCAAAAATACATTCTTACAGAAAAGAAAGGTGTTTTTAAAGCTAGATGAAAAATATTCTTTTAAATTTGGATGTGATTTACTTGGAGAGTTAGTGATGAAAATAATTATGGGTGATTCTAGTTTAATGGATATCTATTGATTTCTCTACCCAGTATCCATGATAACAACAACTTGGATTCCCTTTGGAGAGCTATTATAACCCTACAAATACAGTTTTGTTGGAACTAACAGTCAAAATACAACATATATTTTCATGGCCAACTAATAAGGGCATGCCCCAAATGCATCAGTCAGACACTCTCTTCTTGAAAATTATATTTTGAAATATATATATTTGGAGGTCTTCAAAATATTCAACAATAATTAAATCCTCAAACATTACCATAAAGATAGTACCCACCTGTGTCAGCTTCCAAATTCCCAGAGCCATTGTTTCTGATACCTGCTTATTTCGCTTTTCTCCTCTCCCTTTGACAATCCTATCTTCATCCATGAATTTATTTTTCTGTTTAAATTAGCCAGAGGTGCTTGCAGTCGTTGCAGTAGAAACAATATATGGCTTAACTTATTATGGAAAAAAGTAAGAGAGCTCAGTAAACAATTATGCATATTATTAATACACAGCAATTGCTCCGGACAGGCAGGCTCAGTGGCCATGGCTCACGGGCCCAGCCGCTTCGCGGCATGTGGGATCTTCCCGGACCGGGGCACGAACCCGTGTCCCCTGCATCAGCAGGCGGACTCTCAACCACTGCGCCACCAGGGAAGCCCAATACACAGCTGTTTTTAAGGGCAATATTAGCCATACCTTGATTTATGTTTGGAAGGTTTCAAAAAGATAGTTATGTATACAAGTTTGACAGAGAATATTTTCATGATTATCCTTAATTGTAGCAAATAAATTATCAATCTCTATTATTGAAAGTTTTTAAAAGTAAATAATGTTTGTTTCAAATTCTGGGTATAAAAAATATGTTAAGTTTAATTATTTTTCAAATCAATTGCATAAATGACACAATCAATGAAGAACAATCTCAAGCTATGCAAAAATGTCAGTAAATATTTATAGTTAAAAGAATGGGTAGGGAAAATTATGATTATCATATGACTTGATGGAGGTGTTAGTTAACACTACAGTGGTAATCATATTGTAATATATAAATGTAATATTAAAAAGTGAGTAGGGGAGGGCTTCCCTGGTGGCGCAGTGGTTGAGAATCTGCCTGCCAATGCGGGGGACACGGGTTCGAGCCCTGGTCCGCGAAGATCCCACATGCCACGGAACAACTAGGCCCATGAGCCACAACTACTGAGCCTGCGCGTCTGGAGCCTGTGCTCCGCAACAAGAGAGGTCACGATAGTGAGAGGCCCGCGCCCTGCAATGAAGAGTGGCCCCCACTTGCTGCAACTAGAGAAAGCCCTCGCACAGAAACAAAGACCCAACACAGCCAAGTAGTCAAGACCATAGATTTTGGGGTTAAATACTGAATATATCCAAGATAGGTTCTTAGCTCGCTCTTTCTCCTTTGAGAACTTTGGCAAATAGCATAACTTTTATAGTCTCCAATTTTCTCCTCTGAATACAAAATAATAATAGGAATAGGAATAGACTTGTGAGAATTAAGTGAGTTATATGTATATAAAGGGCTTAGTACAGTTCCTGGCACTTAGAAATTTTTTAAAAAGTTTTAAACCAAACTTTATTGTTATTGGGATTATTGTTGTTGCTATTGTTTGGAGAAATTACAGGCATCTAATTTGTTCTTTCTTTGTGGATTGTATCAGAATTTAAAAATCTACAAAGTCAATATCAATTTGTTGACATGACACAACTGTAATTTTTTTTAAAAACATCTTTATTGGAGTATAATTGATTTACAATGGTGTGTTAGTTTCTTCTTTATAACAAAGTGAATCATCTCTACATATCCATATAACCCCATATGTCCTCCCTCTTGTGTCTCCCTCCCACCCTCCCTATCCCACCTCTCTAAGTGGTCACAAAGCACCAAGCAGATCTCCCTGTGCTATGCAGCTGCTTCTACTAGCTATCTATTTTACATTTGGTAGTGCCACTCTATAGCTTCTAATCTAAATTTCCCAATTTATTTGCAGATTGATTTTTAAAATGTTCTTGTTACCAGCGTGTATCTAAATAAGAATTTCTTTATGAAATCTTAAGCAAGGGTAAAACATAAATATGAAGATATAAAAAATGACCCTCTCTACTCCTGTAAATCAGGTTGAAACAGTGTCAACAAATCAAACTTGTTTTCTGTAAAGGATCAGAGGTGGGTTTATAAAGACATCACCCTCATTTTGTGTGTAGAATGTAACTTATTATTAATAAAAGCAGCTATTTATCATCATGGCACGATATCAAAATAAGTCAGAATGGAATATAAATATCACCATATCCAGTCCAAACCCGGAACTGTTTTAATTGTTACAATCAGTTGGAATAATGTGGCATAATGCTGATAAAACTACAACTGTGGCTCATCACTGCAGAAAAAGAAAAATTACCTTTTTAAATCCAACAATGGTCATGTTAGTAACCACAAGAACATTTAGTGAAGTATAGTTCCAGAAAAAATATTCCTATGCAGAACCACAAAGTCACTTATCCACTGAATTACATTAAAATGTGAAATATAGATACCATCTTCCAGATGGTGTAAGGGCAATGTTTTCTTCACCATAAATTTTATTAATGTCAATCACTGGATAACTGGTTGATAATGATAACTAAAGATGTTTAATCTAAATCCGGAAAACTCAAAGACAATGGCTAGAGATCAGAGCCCCATGGTCAATATTTTTGTAAGAATCTTATTTTTGAAATGAATGCAGTGGTTTCAAAACAGGAAAATGGTGCTGAACTTTGAAATGAAAATGTTGCTCAGGATCCTAACTTGCAGTTTTTAGATTCAATATTACTATGGTGATTTTGAGATGAGAAAGGAGAGAAAAAATTAGGGACATGATGATAACCTTCAGAGTTCATTAATTTTCAAAATATTGCTATAAGTCTTCTTCAGCATACAAAAGAAAAATAAAATGATTTTAATAAAAGGAAATAGAAATTGATACAAGAGTAGCCAGAGCATAAACTGAGTGTTGTATGACTGAGTTGGTCACATTTTAAAGCATGGGTTTATAGTAGACCAAGGGTTCTGATAAAAATCTAAGGAAAGTAACAATGGTAGAGTTCAAAATTGGCACAAAACTTCTGAGAGAAGCAGTATTTTTGTTACAGCTTCCTTTATTCAAGTGAAATATGGGTTGAAAATCCCCTGACCTCAATGACAGCCACCAGGCCTCTGTAAAGCATACTGTGAAACTGTATGGAGAGTCAAAAAAAAAAAAAATCAAAAATCAAGTAAACCTATGTCACATCTGTGGTATTTGGAGGTGAAATGGTTGTAAACGTTCAAACCAGAGCCCCAGAAGACTGTATCTTTATCTTGGCTTTATTACGGTCAAGATGTCTAAGTGAGCTTGTTCTCCATTTGAGAAAAAAGTGGTTGTTATCATCTCATTTGAAGGGTTTTGTGACACAATTAGTGTCCATGAAGTGCCTACCACAGTACTTGAATACAGTAGTTGTTTAAAAACTGGTAACTTTTGTTATTACATCTGTTTAAGCCTCACAAAGTACTCATTATTTTTGAAGTCATGGTTTAGTGGATAAAAGTTTATTGCCTATTTTTATTAAGGTTGTACATGCTGTGTGTCTACATATATACATATACTAGACATAAATTATAAATATTACATAAATATACACATATTATAAAACTATGCTAGGAAACATGTTCATTCACGATGTCCTAAGATTGAGTACATTCATAGATAATTCCTAAAGTATATCTCACTGTTCTTCGTTTCTGCCCGTTTATTCACTGCCTTTTTGTTATTTATACTTCCAACCAGAACTACATGGGCAAAATAGATGCTTCTAAGCATCATTTTTTTTCCCCAGCATGTTTTCAGAGGACTCAAAGTTTGATAATATGAATAGCTCTAAAGTGTTTAAGAGTTATTTAACTCATAGCTCATAACCTGTTTGGAAAATGACCAGTATGAATAATTCTTCAACTTAAAATACTCTCTTTCTTGTATCCTATTACCATTGAATCACTTAAAGTTATGAATATTTTATATACAAAGAGTGATATTTTATGTACAAAATGATGCAGTTAAATGTTCTGGTCGCATTTCTAACCTGCCCCAAAGAAGGAAGACTTCAATGGAAGGAAAACTGTTGATGAGAAAGTGAATTGTCCCTAACACAAAAGAGAAAATCTAACCTCTCAGAATTACCCTAGATCCACCATGAGCACTTAGCTTGCTTATACAGCATAGCAGAGTTCTAATGTTTTAAAACCAAGCATTTAATAATCATCAGCTTTTCCCTCATGTGATTGTCAACTCTTAATATGTAAACCCAGTAGAAATCCACCATTTTTCCTTTACTGTTCCAACATGCCCTCAAACAAAGCATCATATTATTTCTCAAACTTTGATACAAGTACAGAACATATATACAACAAATCTAGTAACCCTAGTGCAAAATTAAATGAGTTACTTTGCCTGGTTTATTCTTAGTGAAATAATCATAGTGATCATCTTCTTTTCCTGTATTAACTATCAGTTTAATATGCTATGCTAAAATGTTTGCATGTGAATTAAAGCTGAGAGGAGTATAGTTTCTGGGACATGTCTACACCCCAGATATAGAAGTGTAGACATTTACTTTATCTTTCGTTTTGGCAACTCTCAATCTCCATGGTTTCTCAAATATTATTTAGAGCGACCTCTGGCTATGATAGATTCATTGTGGCTAATTTCTCCAGCCAGTGTAAACAACAACAAAATGGACAAAAGAAATGAAGCAATGTTTTTAGACGTTGTACCTCAGATAGAGGAAATAATAGAAGGAAGCTGTTTTATCAACCCTGCTATCTGCTTAGAGGCAGTTCTAGACCATGGTGCTAGGGCAGTGATCCCAAACAAAGCATGTGAGTATTGCTGAGTTGAAGAAAAAGATAATCAGGTTTGAGAGCATGAAAGAGAAATTACAGGGCAGAAAACAACAGATGGGGTAGTTATGCATATAAGAAGCTTCAGGAATCTGCATATGGATACAATTAAGTGATCTAGCCATCCACCTTAGGAAGTGAAGAAAAGAAAAGCAGGGAGGAAAGAATAAAGAACTGAGCAGAAGAAAATGAAAGAGTATATGGAAAAAAGAAGGGAAAAGGGACCACTGTTGATTTTTTTTGAACTATCTATAAAGTTGATAAATGTCTAGCTAGATTGATCAAGGAAAAAAGAATACAAATCAACAATATAATGAATGAATGAGCAGACAGCACTATAGATTCCACAAACATTAAAATTTTAAGGAAATATTATAAACAGTTTTATTCCAACAAATCTGACAAAATTTAAGAATTCCTTGAAAATCACAATTACCAAAACAGAGCCAAGAAGAAATAGAAAACAAGAATAGTGCTGTATCTATTTAAAAAGACAAATTCATAGTATAAACACCTTCCTACAAAAAAATCTTCAGGCACAGATGGCTTCACTGGTAAATTATAGGAAATAATACCAATCCTACACAAATTATTTCAGATAATAGAACAGGAAGGAACACTTCTTCAGCAATTACACAGTACTGGATAAGTGAGAAGACTACTGAAACTTCACAGGGTACACTCATGTAATGTTTTAATAAAGGTAATAGATGTTGTAAATAGGAGAAATAAATCACAGGCAAACGACTCTTCTGGGCGCAGCTCCCTGGGTCCTTTCTCAGTTACACAAGACAACTTCATCTTCATATTTTGAACGATCAGGTGTATGTGAAACACCTTAGTTTAAGGGGATGCACAGTCTCATCCAAAGAGAGATTTTTTATACTCTTTTAGTCATGTAACTAAAACTAGGCTGCATGATAAGGCTCAATAGCAGGAAGCATACATAAAACAAACTTGGTGCAAAATAGCAATCAGTTAAATGCTGATAAAAAGACATAAATTGTTCCTGATCTGTTTCATACCCTAACACAGGATTATATTAATCACTTAATAGTACATTTATTTCAAGTTTAATCAAGGGTTAGCACTATGACTTCAGGTTGCTCAGGAGATAAGAACAAGGTTTCAGCAGGCAAACTGAAATCAACTCTGTTTGCATACAACTTGCTTACTCATGTTATGAGATAAATACCCATGTATTTATCTATTCATGATTACCCTGATATCATAACTAGACAAATACATTACAAGGAAAGACAACTACATGCCAATATGCTTCATGAACACAGAAGCAGAAATCATTAATAAAATTTCATCCAGTTGAGTCTAACAAAGTATAATCAATATAACAAATCAGAACCAAGTGACATTTATCCTAGAAATTCAATGTTGATATAACATTTGAAAATAAATTAATGCAATTCACTATATAAACAGCATAAAATAAAATAATAAAGGAATAATTTCAAATTTTGATCAAAACTATAACTTAACAGATACAGAGAAATAATCTATAAAGATTTATATATCTTAATAGATGCATAGAAATAATCTGAAAAAATTAAGCAACAATTTATAAAAACAAAACAAAAATCTCAGCAAATTAGAAATGGAGGGGAATTTCTTCATTCTGATTAAGGACATCTAAGAAAAATCTAGATGGAGCATCATACCTACTGGTAAAACAATAAATACTTTCCATCTAATGTCAGGAAAAAGACAACAGTTTCTATTCTCACCACTTTTTCAATAGTATATTAGGGGGCAATTGCAATAAGCAAGAAAAAAATTTTCGTTTTGGAAAGAAAGAAATGTAATGGTTTTTGTTTATAAGACATATGATTGTGTATGTTGAAAATCTAGATACATCTATTTAAAAAGTTACTAGACCTAATAAATGAGTTAAGAAAGGTCACAGGATAGAAGACCAATTTATAAAACTTAGCTGTACTTCTATATACTGGCAGCAAACATTTGGAAAGTGAAATTTATAAAATACAATTTACAATAGCATCCGAATTATGAAGTACTTGAGTCTGTACTTCACAAGATATATGAAACCCCACTGTAAAACATGCCTGATAGAATTTTTTAAATAATGGAGAGATGCAACATGTTCATGGATCGTAGGGCTTAATGTTAAGTTGTTAATCCTCTCCAAATTTTTCAGTAGATTTAATGCAGTTACAGTGAAAATCTTAGCAGTTACCACTCTATAAAAATTGGCAAGCTGAACCTAAAATTTATATGTAAATGCAAAGGATACAGTATACTTAAAACAATTTGATAAAGTAGAATATATTTGTACATTTCAAACTACTAGATATCAGGATAAAGCTTCAATAATCAAGATAGTGTGATACTAACCTCATGGAAGGTATATGGATGAATGGAATGGAACAGAATCCAAAAATAGCCCCACAAATTAAAGATAAATTGATTTTCAGCAAGTGTCTCTTAAGTATTGCAATGGGGGAAATGAATGATGGAATAAACAGCTATCTGTATGGAAAAAATAAACCTCAATTCTTAAAAAAATAAATTTGTAATGGATAATGTACATAAATCTAAAGATTTAAGAAAAAAAACTTCAGGAAAAAGTCTTTAGGACCTGGATATTGGCAAATTTGGAATTCTTATCTGGTAGTGGAACAGTTCTGTATCTTGATTGTGGTGGTAAATCTAAACATGTGAAAATGTTGATATTTCGTAGAAACACACAAACCAGTGCATGTAGAAACTGGTGAAATTTCAGTAAGGTTTGCAGTCTAGTTAATAGTAGTCCAACAGTGTTAATTTCCTATTGTTGATAATGTTCTATTATTATGTAGGCTGTGTGTTAAAGTAATTAAAGAAAGAGGCCATGAAACTGAGGTGGTTCTGATGCCTTCATAGTCTATGTAAGAAAACTAAAACCTAAGCCAGAGTCAGTACACTCATACCCAAGAAAACAAAATTTAAGAAGAACCAATCACAAACAGCCAAATACCCTTTCCCAAATAAGGTAACTTTTTAAAAGCTAAAGCCAAATTATTTCCTTACTTTGCTTCCCTGTCTGCTATATAAAAACTTTCCCCTAGCTCCTGCCAATAGAGAGCTCCTAACCACTTTCAGTTTGACGGTGCCCAATTTCAAAATAGATGTGTACTCAAGTAAACTCTTGAAAATTTTAATGTGCTTTATCATTTAACAGAAGCTACATTGGGGGAAGCTGGGTGAAGAGTGTGTGAAACTTCTCTGTGATATGGTTGCAACTTCTTGTGTGTCTGTAATTATTTCAAAGTAAAAAGTTAAAATGAGAGCATTCTGTTACTGTCATACTGTCCACATCAACATGTTCATGGATCGTAGGTCATACTGTCCACATCAAATTTTGGACTTGATTTTAAAGAGAGTATGGTTTGCATTTCCTGTTAGTCTTGCCCATCATAAGTTTGTAATACTTAAACATGATGTGAAACACCTCTAGAGAAAGGGAGAATACATTCAGAGAACTCCTATATAGAGAGTAAAAATACTATCAAACACCAAAATATCAGCAATACTACCTTTTCCATTTTCTATTTTTTCCAGTCATTTTTTTTCTTTAGCTAACTCTATAACTTATTTATAGAAGTGCATTTTAGGCATAGGGTAAAAGAGAATAACTGTTAAAATATGAATGGTTTACTTTAATATCAATTTTTTTTTTTTTTTTTTTTTTTGTGGTACGCGGGCCTCTCACTGTTGTGGCCTCTCCCGTTGCGGAGCACAGGCTCCGGACGCGCAGGCTCAGCGGCCATGGCTCACGGGCCCAGCCGCTCCGCGGCATGTGGGATCTTCCCAGACCGGGCACGAACCGATGTCCCCTGCATCGGCAGGCGGACTCCCAACCACTGCGCCACCAGGGAAACCCCAATTTTTTTATTTAAAAAATCAGAGCCCATTTAAAAAAATCTTGGTTACAGTTGTAATAATGCCCTTTAATTATAAAAGAATTGAATATCTCTATCTCTTTCTCTCAAAATAATAAATGACATCCAAAAAGCAATGTATTTTTATAGCATTTAAAAGATATGTTAAGTAAGATTTCCTAGATAATACCCAAGTGGAATTGTATAGTTTTTCATTTTGTTCTTTTGCTGTACATTGAACTTTTTGAATGCTGAAGGGAGTGACAATGACTTGACTCTTCCAGAATCTGGCCTGTGTCTTTGGAACTTATGACTTTTAATGTGTCCACAATGGTCAGCCAGCCCTAGCTATTGTGAATCATATTTATATTTATGCTTAGTCATTAAATGGCCTCTTTGAGTTTGTTAAGCCCAAATAATTCTCCTGTGTTCAGATATGGAATAGACTGATATTTCGATTATAAATTTAAAATTTTACCTTTTATTTAGTGAAAATTCTTTCTCTCTAGACATAGAATAGGTGGTCTTATGTGTTTGCTTTTTATAGCTACACTAATCTCTGTATGCATTAAAATTTTTTTTTAAATCCTTTGGAAAAAAATCCTATAATCAAAAGACCAACATTTTATTTTCAAATTTAGTGGAGTGAGTGCCTACCTAAATAAAAAAAGCTTCCTTAGGACTTTGTAATGAACAACAATGAACATGTGCTAAGTTGTCCTATATGTGAGCCAGGGTGAGCAATGTCAGTGGCCTAAAACCTATAAGATCTGAAAGTGATTATTTTCATATCAAAGATTTTTATCTATAGTGTGTGTATTTTAACAACTTAGTATTTACTTTTAGTTCTAGATCAACCAATGATAGAACATGCAAGTTGAATTTTTTTTTAATTTTCGTTTTCGACAGCCTAATATTTATTTTTTCACTGTACACAGATAAGTAACAAATTCAATAAAATAGATATTTATCACAAAAGAAGCAGAGAGGACACACCCAACTCCTGGGCCCAAAAGTATATGGAGCAAATTCCACACTGAATAAGATAACGTATTTGAATGTGCTGCTTGATTTAAAAATCATTCTAGTAAGCCCGCGGTATTCTTTAAAATATTATCTCCCTTTTTCCCAAAAACACACCCATGGGAAAATATTGACCATTATACTAAAACTTTTAGTTTGAATACTAATTATTTGTGGGTTCTTTATACAACTGCTTTATATTCTTCAATGTCTGTGCCTTCATCTATTAAAGGACTACACTGAATGATACACACCACATGCAGGGAATTGGTACAATTATTTTCTACCTTTGTATCTAAGACAGATCAACTACAGATTCCGGGAGAATACTTTAAAATCTCTACCTTACTGTGATTTCTTGGCAGACTGCTCTTGGTGGTGGTATTTGGGAGTGAAGTGCAGGAACCTTGTAAATTAAGGAATATAATACTAATCTATTTTCTTTGAAAAGGGTATTGGAGAAAAGTAAATCAATGCAAAATGTTTTTTTCTTAATAAAGTATAAGATGAAACTTTAAAGTAGAATTCATCCTATGAAATAAAATTTTGAGTAAAAATATAATTAAATTGTACAAGAAATTTAATAATAAATTTGAATAATAAAAGAAAATACATTAATATTCATACTAAACTTTGAATTAACATAATAACAATAAAAGCTATATAAAATCATCCAACCATCATTAAAATTTGTTTGATAATAATTGTGTTTAAATTTGAAATTATATTAAATATTAGTTCAATAAGAATAGAACTTTGAATATTCTTTCCATTTGACATTTTGTACGAGTATACACCGTGTATGTATAATTAAGGTTATTTCTCTATAGTATAGTATGAATTGCAGATTTAGGAAGTTATGGAATTAACCTCATTAATTATCCTAATGATTTAAAATAGCATTTGCACCAAACACATCCTAAAGTTTTAGTTAGTTGACGATTTAGACTAACCAAACTTAATTGTCAAGTTAACTCACTTTAGTTAGAAACTTGGAGAATTAAAGATCTTTTAAGTATAAACAGAATGGTAAAATTCATTTTAATTTCATAAAAATATTAAGTATCTTTCTATTTATGCACTTATCCATACTGCCTTTATATAAAAAGGTTTTTAAATGACATTAATTGCATATAAAGTTGAAAAGTTAAAAACTGATCAGAAAACATTTAAACACTTTTTATCTTATCTTTATCACTTAAGTACTTCTAACCTCACTGTGAAATTGTAGAACTTCTTCTCCAGGGCTCAGCTGTACTAAACTATTGACAGAGCCTGAAGCCATATGTTTTTATTGGGAGCATTCTGTTTACATTTATTTAAACTTTAACAGTGATTTTGAAATAATGTTGATTCTTCTAGCATCATAGAATTTCTGGGATGGTTGTGCTTTTGTGTGATTTGTCCCTCTACTCAGCCAGAAAAAAAAAAAAAAAAAAAAAGATTGATTTAACAGTGAAATTAACGTGAACTATTCTTTAGCTAATTTATATTGAGTCTTGCAGACCCCTGCTGACCATTTAGTCACTTAATGGTGCTATTTACTCAAAGTAATTTAGTGACTTAAAAGAGTCTGCTGAATTATAAGTCAATAACTCTGCAAGTGAAAACACACATATTTGTGTGTTTATTTTTTAGGTAAAAACAAAAAAGTGCTACCTAAAATTGATACATTTAGATGTTTTACAAGTTATACCAAATTGCCAAACAACAGAAATTGAAAAAAACTGTTCTTGAACAGTTAATTAAGATTTATTTGTGTACGTTTTCCCAAAGACAGATAGTTTTGCTGCTCAGCCAGTTGCCTAGAATCTCTGAACTGTCTGCAACTTTAATTACGCTTTGCTTTGTAAACTGTCACTGGTATAATACTAGGGGGTGAAGATCATGGAGACCAAATCCCTGCCTCCACACTCTGCTTACCATCACTCCCAGTGACTGTTTTGTGCTTCCAGTCCCTGAACCTTTGGCTTTTATGGATTTAGAGATGTTATTTTCCAGAGGGAGAATATTTTCAACAGTTTACCGCAAGATTCCCATAAAGACTTGAGCCATGGTTACTACTTGGTCGCTTCAGGATCCTGTGCAGCCAGCAGGCAGGACAAGGAACCACCATCTCGGCTCCTTGGGAGGAGGTTGGGCTGCTATCACACAGTGAGTGAGGGGAAAAGAGCTTTTAGGGTACATTCTTCTACTTCCTTTCCCAGTTTTGACTGTCAACAGATAAGTACAACAGGTTTAGTATGAGAATATCATTGTCTCAGACCCCTGAGGGATGAGGGTCTGATCACACACACCTTCAGGCAGACGTAGCGCATTTGCTAGAGAAGAATGAAAGGGGCCAAACTGTAGGATGCAGCAACAGTTGTTCTTAGGTAGGGATGCTTTCTTAAAGAAGTAAGAACTTAAAAGAGAAATAAAACTAGTTTAAAGGAAGAGCTGGAGCGCCATGATGTTCCCTGCAATATTTTTGAATAAAAATTAATATTAAACTAAAGTATAAGGATAATTAATAATATTCAGATACTCTTTCAGTACATTCTGGGATGCTGTACAAGTAATAAAAATGAAAATAAATTAGCAATATGCCCAGTCTGGCAAATATTTCTGAAGCAATACTGAGGGATTAAGAGATTAAGAATAGTTCTATAAATGATATGCTAGTGGATAAGGAAAATGCCAGTGGCTGTCAGTACCAATGGAGGGGAGACACACACACACACACACACACAGATTTTTTTGGCAATGTTCACAAGAAAATCCATTTGTAAAAATCAGAGAAAATCTTTACAGGGTCTTGCTGCATCACAGGCAAGCTACTGACACCAATCTAACTGAAGAGAATGACTAAAATAAGCTAAGATAAATTATCTTTCATTTGCTACGCCAAAATTTTTATAACACATTTCCCTCTCTTTCAATTCTTTATCTGTAGGGGAAAAAAAGTGGTATGCAAGCTTTTCTTTCTAAAATTTAAAACATTTTTGAAGTTTTTTGAAGAGGTGTTGGTGAAATAGTTTGTCACTGTAAATCATGTCTGCAACTCACATATAGGAAAATAATTTTTAAAAATTCAGAATTGCTTTGGAATAAAAAAATCTGAGCCATGGTCATTATTCAGTAATCTGTTTACCATGCCCAGCCGCTCCGCGGCATGTGTGATCCTCCCGGAACGGGGCACAAACCCATGTCCCCTGCATCAGCAGGTGGACTCTCAACCACTGCGCCACCAGAGAAGCCCCAAAAATATGCTATTTTGTTTCAAATTCAAAGTTTTACTTTGAAAATTAGACCTGCAGTCCTTTTCTCACTTTGTCAGAAGAGAAAATGCATGTCACTGATTGTACTTACCTCATAAAGCTAATGTTATAGCTTGAAGTGTGTACAAAAACAGTGTAATGTTATACTAAGAGCACAGAGTGCCTCAGGTTGAGCCCTGAAGGCTGGGATTGTGGGTGCTGACGTGTCTTTCTTTGGGGAGAAAGGAAAGAGTAAAACAAGAGGAAGGAGAACAGTTTTGGAGTAAGAGCAAAGGAGGATAAATAAAATGAACAGTGTTTCTCCTCTAGAATGTTTGAGAAGTTTAAAAAAATTAAGAATGTAAGTTTTTTGAAATGACTCTGGACTACAGGACTGCATTCTACTGACACCAGCACCACTGGAGACTGAACCAAAGTGATTGCAGCTTTTCCATCTGAGTCAGACATGCTCAGGGCAGAGAGACTGAGACAGAGATAAAGAAATATAGTATACATTATATAGCATATACGTAATACAGGATATACGAAGTCTATTTCATTCATGTTAAAATAAATGTATTCAAAGCTAGAAAATAATAAAAAGTTTTCTGTATAATAAAGAGAAAACTTTAAAAAAAAAAGGAAACAAGTTTTCCAATGTCTTCCTATTTCCTCAAATTCTTTCAATTTGCCCAATGTTTGTTTGGAAATTAATAGATTAAGTTCCTTCTTTCTAGGGAAAATAAAGGCTTAAAAGTTATACAACCATTATTTCAGTTATATAGAAATGACTACAACATTTTTGTACCCCTGAGTTTGTGCCACTGTAATTCATTATGAGATATAAACTGTGACATTTAAAGGGAACTCAGTAGCTTTCAAAAGAATTGTTATGCAAAGCATAACTTCACCACAATACACAACAAAGTTAAACAAAACAAAAAATGTGTACATAGAGATAAGTTATCTTGAGTCTTGGTGATGTATAGTCTCTATCTGAAAGTCTGAAGAGCTAACGGAACAGAATGTCTTAATAGAAAAGAAATACTAATTCTAAAAAAAAGATTTCAGATTGTAAATTTGGTGACTTTGGGCAAATTGGAAGAGACAGTACTTTGAGGAAACAGCAAGACAGTGGGAGAAGAACCCATGGCCATACAGCCAACATTCATGATGGTTTGGAGCTCCCAGGACCAGAGACTGCAGACCCCTGTGGAGCCCATGGGAGCAGAACATTAGCCAGTACTCATATCGCTCTCAGATCTGGATGATTCAGCACAAAAAATTTTGGTTTTGCTGTAGACCATAGCCTGAAGGAGAATTTATGGTAATGTGAGGTCATTTTGCCAAGCCCAAAAGAGAAAATATCTTGACATGTGGCAAGAGATTGAGGATCAAAGAGGATGTTCATACAGAAAGCAAAGTAGCATCTCTCCCTATCCTTTGGGCTTATTAAGGAAGTAGGTTTCAGGAGATAAATCCATATAATTTTTTAAGGATTCTGGGTAAAGAAAGGTGTATACCATGTGAAAATTGAGGAAACAAAACTAAAAAGCAAATAAAGCAAAACAAAGATATTTTAAAAATTCACTCTCACCTATCACCACCACCATTTCCTTTTGAATCTGAAATAGCATGGGAGAACATCTCCAAGTATTCTGCATCCACAGGATCTGGGTGAGAGCAGAAAAGTAGGCATGAAGAGGCCTCCCTATGGGTGAAGGTAGCCACACTGACATGGTAACTGGAGAACAAATGTGAGGACAGTTCAATGGCTGGCATGTAAGTCCCTGCCCACCTCACTCACATTCCAAACTCGGAAGAGAGGAGAAAAAATAATGAAGGAGAATGGAAAGTACTGAATTGACTGATTGTCTAATCTCTAGAAGAGAGGGACGGGGAGGGAGGGGAAGACATAGACAGAGAGAGACAGAGAGAACTGCTTTTACCTTAAGTGGGCACTAATTTTTTAATAAAAGCAGAAATTAGGATGCAATACCTAAGGACATTTATGAAAAACAAAGTTTTACTTTGGCAATTTGTCTTTGCAGACTACGAACTTCGCACCTGTTCTACCAGTGAAGACATCTCAATACAATAATGGTCATCTTATATTGACCATATATAACTTATAAAGTTAGTACCATTATATGACAGCAGTACTGACAAGTTGTTCCTCGTGTTTTCGGAATGTTTGGGCAAGAGAAAATACTCAGCAAGTATGCCTAAAAGAAGGAGGAGAAGAAAAAGAAGTAGTTCTTTGTCAGTATTTAAATATTGGAATAGGGTAACTTGTGACATGGTGGAATGCCATCCATGTCAGCTTGAGTAAAAGGAAAAGATAAAACTGTATACAATAGACTTACCTGGACTGCAGTTATTAACATTTTAGGAGAGGGATTAAACTAGATGATTTTTGAAAGTACAATCTAGGGCTGTCATTCTATCATTGTATAGCCCTTTGATGTCAAGATGCAATTCAGAGCTTTTGAAATACATTAAAAAACCCAGTATAACTTGCTGTATCCTGGGCCACAAGCCAACACGAGTCTTATGAAAGAAAGTATCAAGGATGGCATTCACTAAGGATGCAAAAATCACCCAAAGAAATAGATGAAAGAGGGAATGAGATGGTGAAGGATACATTAGGAAGCGAAGTAAATTGTGTAGACATAAGACGCTCAGGCAGAAACAACCTGAATTAAGATGGCATATATAAAGCAGTAGTGCTTATCTGGTTTTATCCATTTCAGATACCTGAATTTTGAATGTTCATAGACAAATATGTTTCAGATGTAGAACAGGAAACTATCAAACTCTGTCTAGAGGAATTTCTTAAACAGTGTGCTGTGAAGAAAAAAGGTTTATTGAGAATATCTGAAATCCTAGAAATAAATTATGTGTGTGGTAAAATACATACACATATATGGGGACACTGGTATCATTAATCTTTCAAATAAATATTTATGAGCACCTGCTGTGAACTAGGCACAAGGCCATATTCTGAAAATCAATTAGGAAACAAGGAAAACAGTCTTTCTGCTCCCAAAACATACAGTCAGTGCTCATCATATGTATCTCCTTTCTTCCCCTCACTCTCTGTACCACAGTGGGGCTGATGCTCTCAGACAGCATCTCCCTGGCTCCCACGTCACCAGTCTGGGTCCCGCCACAGAGAAGCACTGGTGGGAAGTAGGAGGGAGAGAGAAGATAGGATATTCTTTGCCCTCGTACTCTACCTCTGCTCCTGTTACTCTACCTCTTCAGTGGTTCCCACTTCTTCCAAGGGCCACTCTGAGCATGGTCCCAGATGAGACCATGGACTCATGAGAGCTTCCTCTGCATGTTTTCAGCTCTGAACTGGTCATCCTGGATTTCGAGCTCTCCTAGCACCACGTTTTCCTTTTGTTCCTCAAGATTCCAATTGCTACTAATATCTTTTTAGCTTTATTATCCTCTTTTTGTCTTCTCAGCTCTTCTAAACCTCCATAAATTGTGTCATGTAGATTCTTTTCCTGACTTAACCCCAAATGATCCACTGATTAATAGAATAATTAAATAAGATTATAGAAGACTCAGGATGCTAAGGACACATTTCCTCAATGGGGACTACCTTATTCTTAGGTCAAGGAAATGTCTCTCAAGGCATCTGACATTAATGCTGGGACCTGAAGATGAGTGGGCATCATGCCGTTAAAAGGAAAGGAAGATTTCTGACCTGGCAACAATAGCACCCTCAGAATTCCCATTTGTGAGTGCATATGTGTTGAGAACACTTAAGATCTACTCTCTGCAAATTTCATATATGCAACAGATTATTAACTGTAGTTACCATACTGTACCTTAGATCTCTAGAACTTATTCCTCTTAAAAGTTTGTACCTTATGACAAACATCTCCCTATCTCCCCCAAAACCCCCAGCCCCTGGAAACCAACATTCTTCTCTCTGTTTCTCTAAGTTCAATTTTCTCAGATTCCACATATAAGTGATATCATGTAATATTTGTCTGTGTTTGGTTTATTTGGACTTAGCATAATGTCCTCCAAGTTTGTCCACATTGTCAGAACTGGCAGGTTTTCCTTCTTTTTTTAAGGGTGAATAATATTTAAATTTAGCTATCAGGTTTCAAGAATTGTGGGGATGTAAGACAGGACTGGCTGAGTGCTAGATAGAATGCAAGGTAAGCAAGCGAAGGGATTGAACAATGAGAAGTGGGTGAGGAATGGACAGGTAAGGAGCTCTGCATTTCACCTCACTATGGAAGTAAAGAGATGTTAACCCATGTTACTCACCATAAAATCTCTATTATAATCTTTTCTAAAACTCATTTTTCATTTTCTTTCCCCAGATAACTAGGTGCTTCACTCTGTCAACTCATTCAGGTGTTAACTCAAATATCACCTACTCCTTCCTTCTTCATCCTGTTGAAATCCCAAACTCCACCCAGAACTACCTATTTCTTTTCCTGGCTTTGTTTTCCTCCTTAATGTTTATCATTAGTAATGAAGAAGATTTTTATTTTATACTATGTGCATTGCCTCTCTGTTCCCAGCATCAGAGCAGTGCTAGAAAAATATAGTAAGAATTTAATAAGTATTGCTTTAATTGAATTCAATTAAATTATCCCAACTCTGTTGATCCTTTTCCTTCTAACAATGATTTTATGAGCCATTACCACTAAAAATTAGCCTTTGAAATCATAAAAGACCACAGTTCACTTTAAGCAGAATTTACATCAGTTGATTTCCACAGAGACTTTGCTTCCCCCTGAGATGTTCTGCAATACGCCGACTAACAGCCTGACTTGTTTTCCACAGGAATAGTGTCTGTCTGGCAGCTTTGGCTGCAGCTCTGTCTATTCTGAAATTCCCTTCCTATGTTAAGTGTGAGGGCAAGAGAAAGAGACTTCTCTCATGAGGGATTTGAACTGAAAATGGGCTCCTCTTCTTATATAGGGCCTTACATTTCCCAATAAATTATTCCCTGGAAGCAATTCTGTATCATCAGTTTGACATGTTCTCTGCAAAATAGACCCAGAAACAGAGATGTGTGAGCAGTAACTGTATTGGGCCATGTTCTGAGGGACAGTATTTGTGAGGGAATACATGAGGCAGGGTTGGGAAGAAAAGAGGGAGCAACTGGATGTAGAAGGAACAGAAGCTTCAGACAACCCAACAGGGAACCTGAGATGGGGAAGGCCCTTGAGAGAAGTCCTGAATCAAGGCACAGGGGCTGGCCACCTGTAGCCCCACATTAGCCATCATTGGACTCTGGCCACTCCACGGGAGGGCTCGTCAAATCTCGGGTGGCTCAACTCTCTTCAAACAAAGACATTTCTGAGGGAAGTGCTCAGCTGCCAGTAACCGTCGTGCAACACTCCCTGTTTCTAATGGCATGAGTCTCCTGGGGCACACCCAACATCTACCACAAACTTCATATGCATTTATGGGAGTAACAAGAAAAGACAAGATAGAAGAAACAAGAGGTAAAAGAAAGAACAGGATTCCTTTCTTGGAGGTATATAGAAAAATAAGTATAAAATGGAGCAGATGAATCTAGAAGTTATAATAATTTTAAGACATAATATCTTATTAGTAATTGGTTAATATTTGTGTCTATTTTTTCTGTTGAAATAAGCAATTATTAGTATAGTATGTATTAAATAGTTAATAACAATTTTTTACAATCATTAATGAATACTTCTCTTGCAATTATCACTGTCTTATTATAATGGTCATACACATTCATAATGAAAACTTTAAATATATTTTAAAAGCATGTGAAGGGAAATAAGAACACATAACCCCACTACCCAGATGATGCTTGTTACCATTCAGTTATCATTCTTTCAGGATGCTGACGCAGTCTTTCTCTCATTTTCTACATGCACTCTTCATGTACATGGACACACACATACTACATTTACCCATGCTATTTTTACCATAAGGTACATATTGTTTTATACCAACTGCATTTTATTTAATATATCATGAACATTTTAATAACTTCAGGTATTCTTATACTGTTCTGGTTACACATTATTCTTTTACACAAATGCATCTTAATTTCTATATTTCACAAAGTTACCATAATTCATTTAACTGATGAGCTACTGCTTTTGATGTAGACAGATAACACTTTAAACTCTTTTATTTTTTCCTTAAGCCTTGGGCAGGTTTTTCTGAAACCCACTTACTGCAGAATATGTGACAACATACTTTACACGACACCTTTATAATTCTTCAATATGTTCCTCAGCATGTAAGGAGGCTTTGAGGCAGAATGTATCATTGAAGGTAATTAACACACTAAAATGTTGAAACACTAAAATATATGATTATTTGTATTGTTTAAATTTTGTTGAATCCAACTTTTCATTATTAAAGAAATTCAGCAATTGCTATCAAGTTCCCTAAGAAAGAATATGAACTGTTTTAATCTTCATTCATATAAGTGAAGCTTATTAGATATAAAGTTACTTTTGCTTTATTTAAATACTTCCTTTAATAAAAAATGCACAATTTCATTTAAATATTTAATTCTGGTAGCTTGTCTGCACCATGTATTGCTATTGAAGGTACATTAACAGTAGGTAATTAAAGAAATCGGTGATGCACTAGATAGAAATTTTTAACATTCTTTTACAGTAAACTCATTTTGTAGAGTAATCAGCTTTGTCACTGCAAATGAAAGGCACCACCTGGCACAATTAGTGTTATGCCTCTTATTTTTTTAATACATCTCAGAACTGTAGTACAGTGTTATAATTTGCATTGTAATAGCTCAAACAAAATGCTAGAACTTGATTCAAAATATGTCTTCCATACCGGGGTCTGAGGTCATTTAATATATCACTTACCAGTTAGGTGCCATGAAATTTTTACAGACAGCACAGTGTTGGTAAAATTATGGCAAAAATTTATATATAAGTAGCTACATCTTTTAGGAAAGAGGACCTGACTCATGTAATCTAGTGAAAATGAGAATGTCATATTAAAATGTAACATAATACAACTAATCATGTAAGTATATTAAACTATCTAAAAGTAAAATTGTAATAATAATATGCAGCCAGAGCATACAGATTACCTTTCCAACATGCTGTGGGAAAATGGGAAGAAACCTAAAAGGAATGGTCTATTTAGCAGACTGGACCTTATTAACTTGAGAACAGTTCTTAGTAGGATGAATATAGCAGTGTAACCATTAAATTTCAGACAATGATGATGCCAATAAGACAACTATCAAAACCACATATAGTAGGTCTTTCCTGGTGGCACAGTGGTTGAGAGTCCGCTTATATATATATATATATGAGAATAAAAATCACAAGTCCTGACATCTAAAGATAGAAATAGGAAACAAAAGATCTATAGAGAGATAGAGATAGAGATAGAGATGTATGCTAAATTAGAAACACAACTCTTATATAGTGCCTTCAAAGTATGCAGATGGACCCCTCTCAGGAAAAGACTGGGAGGTGGGTGATTTTATCTGTTCCCTCTACACTGAGCCCTGGGTGGAGCCGGGAAAGCACTGAAATGAGAGTGCCTTTGCCTTCATTAACAACTGCTCCCTTGTTTGCTATAGCCTCGTAGGTTTCATGGACACAAAGCTCAGTGAAGGTGGGAGATGGGAGTTCCTTCCCAGTTGTATGGGGCTGTGCTGGAAGACCTCAGTCTTTCCTACCCATTTTGAAGTTATTTTTTCATACATCCATGGGAAGAGGGAGTTTGAGAACTTCCTACGTTGCCATCTTGATCAAAACCTGAAAATTGTTTTGATTGGATGACAAGCATTGTAAATTTTAAATTGTTGGTTGCTGAATTTTGTTGTGTGACTTTTAATAATGTTGGACTTTGTTCTGACAGGCTGTTGAGTTGCATGGAAATCATGAAAATTCTTTTTTTTTATTTTATTAAAGTATAGTTGACTTACAATATTGTGTTTAATTTCTGCTGTACAGCAAAGTGACTCCGTTATACATAGATATATTCTTTTTCCATTTTTTTTGCATTATGGTTTATCATAGGATATTCAGTATAATTCCCTGTGCTATATAGTAGGACTTGTTTACCCATTCTATATATAATAGTTTGCATCTGTTAATTCCAAACTCCCAATCCATCCTTCCCCCAACCCCCTCCCCCATGGCAACCACAAGTCTGTTTTCTATGTCTGTGAGTCTGTTTCTGTTTCATAGATAAGTTCATTTGTATCATATTTTAGATTCCATATATAAGTGATAGCATATGGTATTTGTGTTTCTCTTTCTGACTTCACATAATATGATAATCTCTATGTCCATCCATATTGCTGCAAATGGCATTATTTCATTCTTTTTAATGGCAGAGTAATATTCCAAAGTGTGTGTGTGTGTGTGTGCGCGCGTGCGCGTGTGTGTATGACAACTTCTTTATCCATTCATCTGTCAACAGACATTTAGGTTGTTTCCATGTCTTTGCTATTGTAAATAGTGCTGCAATGAACATAGGGATGCATGTATCTTTTTGAATTATAGTTTTGTCTGGGTATATGCCCAGGAGTGTGATTGCTGGATCATATGGCAACTCTATTTTTAGTTTTTTGAGGAAACTCCACACTGTTCTCCATAGTGGTTGTACCAATTTACATTCCCACTAACAGTGTAAAAGGGTTCCCTTTTCTCCACACCCTCTCCAGCACTTATTATTTGTAGACTTTTTAATGATGGCCATTCTGACTGGAGTGAGGTGGTACCTCATGGTAGTTTTGATTTGCATTTCTCTAGTAATTAGCAAAGATGAGCATCTTTTGCATGAAAGTTCTTTTGATCAGGGTAATTCTAGAGGAGGAATCAGCAAACTTCCTGTAAAGAATGAGACAGCATCTATTTTAAGCCTTGCAAGGCCTACGTTCTCTACCTCAGCTAAACAAATCTGTTGTTGTAACACAAAACCCTCCATAGATAAAATATAAATGAATGAGAATATCTGTGTTCCAATAAAACTTTAATCAACCAGGCAGTGGGTCAGATTTGGTTCTTTGTTTGCTGAACCTTGGTCTAGAATAATCTATTCTGTAGGAGTAGTTCAGCCCAATTACTAAAGCATGGCCTTTCTTGTATCTCTACTAAATGGCTCATGTATTTAATAAGGTTTCTTCCTTTGGTTTCTGGGTTTTGGAAGGATCCATGGACCTCTTTAACGTATAGCAATTGTTTGGCTTATGAGTACCTGGCAATTATTCTTTCCTCCGGATTTTTTCTGTGTCTGCTCTCATGGAGTTTCACTGTACACCTGCAGATTGGTATTCAGCCTAAGACTCCAAGAGATCCTTCTGTAGATCTCCAGAGCTCTTTCTCTACGTAATTCCCTCTTTCTTCCTTTTCCGTTTGCTGTTGCTGTTTTTGAGATTTCAAATATTCAATAAACTGCTTTTATTGTCACTTTCTTGAGAGAGATAGCTGTTGTGCAGTCATAAACCTGCCCTGGCAATGCAATTAGCGATGTAATATCTCCATTAAGCAAGCTCTGCTATCCAAGCAGACAGTATTTAAGGACCTAGATGTAACCATAGAGAGAAGCTAACAATGTAATCACAATTAAATTTCTGAAATATACTTTTACCTAAATTTGAATATCCAAGTTTCATATGATAGCTCTATTAGTCAAGGTTTTCCAGAAAAACAAAACCAATAAGGTATATATGTTCAGAGAGAGAGAGAGGTTGATTCACTATAAGGAATTGGCTCACACAGGTATGGAGGCTGGTGAGTCCAAAATCTGCAGTGTGGACCAGCAGGCTCAAGGCATGGGTGAGCCAATGGTGCAGATGAAGTCCAAAGGTAGTCTGCTAAATATTCCCCCCCTGCTCAGGCAGGCTATTCTTTTTACTCTATTCAGGTCTTCAACTAATTTGATGAGGTCCACCCAGGTTATAGAGGGCCATCTGATTTACCCAAAGTCTACTAATTTAAATGTTAATTTCATCCACAACACCTTCCAAGTTGACATATAAAAGTAGCCATCACAGTAACATTTATATTAATCCCTTAGGCCTATTAAAATACTAACAAGATAGACAACTTACAATGAAAATTTTTGATAAGCTAACAAAGATATGCTCATTTTATAGGATGAAATGGAGAAGAAGTGTTGCGAGGAGGTAAAGGTGTGGATTAAAGAAAATGCATTAGAATGGGAAATACTCAAGAGGTTGCGATAAAGGAAAAAGTGGTGTATTTGTTGTATTCTATTATTGAATGTCTATCAAGTACCTAATGTCCCAAAGCCTTACATGCCAGTGGCATAGAAGGAGAGCTGTGAAGACTTGTGAGAACTAATGACAGCAGATACTTCAAAGAGTCATATGTGAAAACCCTACAATTAATTTATGTGACAATTAATTAGCAGTTTTAATCACACAAGGTCTAAGAGATTTTTTAACCTTAGCCCTTGGTGTAAACATTCCTAAACAGAAAGCAATATTATACACAGCAATAGTTAAATAATTAAACTTTGTTGTAAGAGTTCCTTTTCTGCCTCCCAATCCATAGTAACTGGATTGATTTTTTTTCTTTTTTGGCTTTTTTGAACCTCTCTTATCAGTCCTAAGGCAAGAGCCAAAAAATGAATGTGTTCCTGAATGATTTGTAAGGAATTTTCCCTGGCTACCTTACTTTCTTTCTTCTTCTCCCAGGATTCTTAGAATGTGTAAAATTCCTATGCTCCCTTGATTGTTATCCTCCACCCTCAAAGATACCTGCTCTATCCAGTGATTAGGAATATTTTAGTTCAACTGTGCAGTCACACTGGATGAAATGGGGAATAAAGAACAGAATCTTGTGCCTTTCGTGTCAAACACAGCACTCTCCCAAGTACTCAGAGGTAATTGAGCCACCTCCATTATCACAAGGTTCTAAACAAAATAACACTCTCTCTTTAATCTATGAAAATATCATAAAATGGCTCCTAATTCGTTTGTCATTTTATTTCTTCATTTTTCAGAATAACCTGTAAACTATTCTTATAGCTCTTATACAACATTTTATTTTGATGTTTGGAAACAATACAAAGACATATGGAAACATTAGAGTGAGTAGGTGATGCTACGATGATATCAATTAGATCTGTTTTCATTAATCATTCATTCAAATGTGACTTTCAGTCTTTATAGATGAATCTATCTCACACAATATGAAAACATTTAGGTAAGTGTAGCTGAACATTATGTGCAACCATGTGATAATTCATGAACATTTATATGAATCTTTCATTGCTCATCCAAATAAATGCCACATTGAGCATTCAATACGTTTGAATGTGCAATCTCGCACAAAAAATCCTCTTTCTTCAAACCATAATGTTACATATGACTTTACCACGGGGCTTTTAATATATTAGGGTGTGATTCTGCACATATCATATTTGGGATCTTGTGCTATGAGCCATGGGATGCCCCTATACACCACTGCCTGGATCAGCGGACCTGAGCTTTATTATCCCACTGCAAAGAGAAAGTAGAGCAGAGGTGTTTGTCACTCACATGACTGTCTCTTATTTTGATTGTTTCACTTAGACAGTAAATCTCAGTGTCATTAAGGGTGATCTGAAAGTTAAATATTGTAAAGCATTTCTAAAATTAACAATGGGCTGCTTCACACAGCAAGATGAACAAAATCCACTTAAAACTGTAGGTGGTGTTTGTTTTTTTCTTCACTTCTTTTTATTTTCCTTTAAGCCTCCAAGAATTAATTAAATAGCCAGTTTTTCTAAAGCCTACAGAGATACTGAGCTTGCTGAACTTAGCCTTTGTAAGAAGTGTCAGACGTAATCTTCCTTTTTACTATAAAATCCCGGGTTTCTTGAAAGGAATATATTGTCATTCTCAGAGAAATATTAAGTAACAAAACTCCGACATGTGTAACTTAAAATAGCTGTCACGTGAATCAACATTAATGACAGTACAGAATAAACCTAATGAAACCTGAATCAATACTCCCAGAAACTACAGTAAAAATAGGAAAGAATAAAGGTCCTAAAATTCTTAGGAATGAAAAGTCAAGAAGGAGTGACCAACAAACACAATGTCATTCTCAATCACTTTCAATAGTAGATAATATGATGGACCACCCAAACTCCCCCTGCAAGACTGAGACACTCATTCCTCCACCTTTTCGGAATGCCAACAGCTGTGTCCCTCTCCAGAAATTTCCTTTAGCTCAAGTGAGCATCTAAACTCAAGTCAGGTCCCATCCCAAAGTGGTGTCAAGCCAAGGCCACTCTAAAGGACCAACCCAACTCCAGTGCTTCCCATGAAACTATATGAGTTCATCCTTTGTAACTCACTGAAGTTCAGCTTTCCTCTTTGCCTAGTTCTAGTGCCTTTATATCTAAATATTGGTATTGAGGGTGCTGCCCCAAACACTTGCGACTTGCAAATCTCAGAGTCTGTTTTCCAAAGTTCTGACTTAAGACAATTAGTGTCAGCAGTGGTCTAAGTAAATAGTTCTTATATGAGATACTGAAGCCAGATGCCCTGCCAGCAAGCTGGCGAGGAAGATTCCATCACTGGTAGTAGGCCCAGGCCTACAATTATAGCAGTGCATTTGTTAAAACTCTCACCTGTGGTGAATTGGTTTGGTATGCTGGTGCAAATGAATGCATTCACAGGTGCAGTATCTCAGGCTTTTGCATGGCTGAGGGAAGTATTAGAAGGAAATCACATCAGGTGTCTCTTACTGAATGACTTTGATGCATCAGAGAAGACCAATAAAAGGCTGTGGGTGATTAATCACCAATTGACGGTGAAGTGTAAAATTTAGAGGGCCTCCTTTGCAGCTTGCAAAGGGGCTCTTATCTCCTGCAGCTGGAGACAGGAAAAAAACAGTATTCGGCCCAGGAATTAATTACAATAATAGCCTAGAGCCTTCCAGAGGAGGTTGAATAGTCAGTCTTTCCAGCAAAGACTGTGCCAGTGATGGATTCCTGTTTGGAAAGAGTGAGATACTGAGGCTTGAGCTGGGGACATTTGGGTTGATGAACTCATTATATTAACTCCAGATCCCTTGAATCCTTTGGACTTGAAGAAGAGGCCTTCTCCTTCCTAATAAGGGCCTGCACGCCTCCATTGCTTGAAAATGATTGAGTGATCACTGCTGCACAAGACAACATGAACACCCCTCAGCACCTGGCTGTAGCTCCCCGTTTAGATTCCAAGCTGGGGAAGTGCTGGGCAGGCTAAAGGAGATAAGGACCTGTGATCCCTGTGGGCACCTCCCAGTAGGCTTCTAGTGGGTCTGCAGGAGCTAGTCAGTATGCACTGGATGGAGTTGGGACAATCTTATTTAGATTGCATCCTGATGATCCTGTACCAAAAACAGTAGAACATGAGTTGGGATAAGGATTCCTTAGTTTATTGATAAGGGAGAACTATCTTGTGATAAAGCGTTTGGCAGCTTGACCAGACCTCAGAAAATAGTGCTGATACACTATTAAGATGGTTCTTGGAAACGTGGAGAAAGTGATAGCCCATAATAAGTACCGTAGAAAAGCCAAAACTGCCATGGCAGACATGGAAAAAAGGAATTTTAAAAATTCACAAAAGTTGCCAAGCTACTGGGTATATTATTTAAGGACAGAAAACCCACCAGTTAACCATGTTCTGAGAGAGAGCTTGGAATACACCTCAATTACAAAAGCAATAGTAATACACTGGTGAAAGAAACACCATCATCCTTGAGAAGCTCGAGGGCAGCTGTGGTCTGTTGGTAGGGCTCGTGGAAATAAGTGCTGTTACAGAACTGTGTTTGCTGAAGGTAAGAATGATGATGGAATCTTGAAAACATAGAGGTCAAAGGTAGCATCTAACCATCAGAAGCAAAGTGGGCTGCCATAATGAGTAGCAAAACTGGTGTGGCTGCCACAGGCACTGCCTATCTGAGAGTTACCTTTCAGACAATGTGAAATAATGCAAATAGTACTGGTATTAACCCCAAAAAACATGTGATAAGACCAAGATTTGGAGCCCAGCAAGCAGGGAAAAGGCAATCCGGAATGGAAGGTGGGACATTGGTGCAAGGTGTGGCCCAACCCCTAATAATCACACCAGTGGTGATCTGCAAAAATGGCCTTGCAGAAGAGAATACGTTTGCAGGTGTGCCTGTTGAGGGCAGGGAGGAATAAATGTGGAATTCATGTAACCCACTTGGACACTTCTGTTGCTTCTTTCCTCTAACGTAATTGGGAAGAGACACATGCAGCAACCCTGTTCTAGGAAGATCATGATCACCAAGGGGTTGGAGCCCTCATGAATGGAGGTTTGAGTCAAACCACTAGTTAAGCCATCAAGACCTTCAAAGGTGCCTGCTGAGGGTGAGAGGAGGGAGACCATGAGTACAGGATATGGCCCTGTGACCAACAGCAGTGACGGACTATATTTGTTCTACCAACCACTGTCTTCTAAGGGTCCCCTCAGAAAGAGAGGCCCATGATAATCATAGAAGGACTGCTTCTTGAACATGTGTGGAGAAGTAAATCTTGGGCCAGGGTGGGGGGCTAGGTGGGGATGGGTAGAGGTGAGTGGTCATGAAAATGTCCCCTCACAGCTAAAAAAGAGCAGATACACAACACTGTAAAGCAACTATACTCCAATAAAAAAATAAAATGAGATAAAAATAAAAAAAGAGTGAATATATGTATATGTATAACTGATTCACTTTGCTGTACACCTGAAACTAACACAACATTGTAAATCAGCTATACTCCAAAAAAAAAACGAAAAAGAAAATGTCCTCCTCATATATCCTGCTACAGAAAGCATAAATGGTAGAAGACCCCAGGTGCTACACTCTGAATTCACGGCCGCATTCTTGCCAGGACCCCACTTCCTATGGGCTGCTCCCAGCTAATGAGTGATTATGGCAGAAATACTAGTGTCTTCCAGTGGGCAACTTTGTCTTAAGGATTCTTCATATCCTTGACTGAAACTCTCATAGAGTTTTTCTAAAGGCTCACTTTTATTTTCCTGCATAGCTCGCCTTCCTTCCCTCTTCCTTCACAGAGATAAGACTTGCATAACAGTCTGATGGACCCCCTGCCTCCTCTGGCTGCCTCCTGGCATTCCTCACAGTCCCTTCCTCTGGTACATCTTTTGCATGTCTAATCCTGTCTTGGCATCTGCTTCTCAGAGGAAATGAACTAACGCATATGTGATCCCTAAGAGAAGGGAAATGCTTAAGGTGAGCCTCATGTTCACACTACTTTCTGAATGCATGCCACTTTCTGAATTAAAATGCAGGAAATTAGAAGCCAAACAGAATACAGTTTGCTGTAATACAACACTGAAAACTCTCAAAACCAAGTCAGGAAAGAGTGTGTACTGCGTAAGTCCATCCCTGTGGAGCTCAAGAACAAGGTAACTAATGTATGGTGAGATAAATAATGAAGATCATTGCATTTGGTAGATGGAGATTGACTGGAGAGAGGAACAAAGTGCATTTCCAGGATGATGGAAATGTTCTGTGCTCTGATCAGAGTGTTGGTTATTGCTTGTAGACTTTACCAAACTCATCAGATTTTACCCTTTATAATAGTACATTTCACTGAATGTCAGTTATTATGATATATTGATAATGAAATTAAAATGATGCTTGCTAAAGTCCACAGTGGACCATGAGAGAGAATAACTAACTCATTTTTATGCCTCTATGAACACCTCAATTCTCATAGCTAATTGCTTCTTTGTTTAATTAAATCTTTCTGCCTTGATCAGATAATTATTTAGGTTCGTTGGTTTGATATTCAAGAGTTTTGAAGCCTATCTTCAAAAGATATAAACATTAATTTATGTTAATATGTTTATATTACTCTATAAATATTATTAATTTACTAAGGCAATATAGTCAAGGGAAAATTTTCTCCAGGTTTAAAATTCAGGAATATGTGTATATCATGTTGGTTCTCTGGAATTACAGGATAGCTACATAGCTGTGAATACATAAATATAACCTGACTATATGGGATAAGAATGCTAAATAATAAACGTGCCAATCAGAAAGGGTCAAGATTAAACCAGAAATACTACAGAAAAGAAAATTGAAGATAAAAGTTTTGGCAGCCCAAGCATAGTCCTATGGAAAGAGGGCTTTGGCCATCAGCCTTCAAACACATTTAGCCCACTGGCAAAACCAGCCCTATGCTGAGATGAATAAAACAAGCTGTTAGCTTCTAGGCTTTAATAATGTGGGTCTGTTCTTTGACACACAGAGCATTTGTGTAGTGATGACAAAATTCATATATCAGGGTCAGTAAATTTGGTGGCTAGATGTTGGATCATGAAAAATTTACCATGGAAGAGTTGCCAGTTTGTGAGGGTTTTAGGATATGGACTAGCTAACCTTTCTTTTCTAACAGTATTATTCCCATTGCTTCACCTGCTTTTATTTTCTGTGATTTTTTACAGAAAAAAAATATTGTTGACATTTATTCTGTCTTTAAATCTCCTATCCCTTTGGACCCTGCAGACTTTGTCAGCTTGGATTTCTATCCATGACAGACACAACTCTATCTGCCCAATGTGGATTTATCTCCTGAGTATTCATCTCTTAATGATTTATTATTATATCTTTTAATCTTTTGTGAGGTATTAGATTTCCCAGTGGTAGATCTTATTTTTCTGCTGAATTTTCACTCTCTTCCTAGTAAGGGATTTACCCTGCCTTATTATGGACACATGGCATGCAGGGCCCTACAGTACTGACTTATTGATTTGGGTCTTGGCTACAGTACAAGCTGTAGCTAAAGGAATGTAAGAGAACATAGCATACAGAAATATCTGAGAAGGAACTTTAGGAGGCATCAGGAATTCCTGCCAGCTGTCTTTCTGAATGTCCCAAATAAGGCCAGCTCCCTGAGGCTGGAATCTGGAATGAGAAGACATGTGGAGCAGAATCACAGAACCTGACCCAGGCCACTGACATCTATCATGAGCAAGAAATAAATATGTGTTGTTGTAAGTCACTGTGATTTTGGGGGGGTCACTTGTTATTAATAAAGCTAACTAACAAAATTCATATGCTGGATTAGGATTATCAAAATGATATACTATAACAGCAAGTGTGAATCCCTTTTAGATGATGTATCACATAAGAGTGAAGAATATACTATTTAAGCAAAAATATTAAAATTAATACAAATAAGAAAAAAATCTTAAGTATGACAGCGTCTACCATCCAGAGTTACTAAAAAAAATGCTTTCTTTGTCTTTTGGTTATAATAATTTAAGGTTAAGTAACTTGTCTTCTCATCACTTAATGATCACTTCAGAGCATTTGAGAAGGGGTCTCTCTTTCTCCAACAAGTCCTCACAAATGAAGGCTCTTCTTCTTTGACATGTTATATAAATCATGGCCAGTGATAGGAAAGATATCCTTTTTGGTTCCCCATTACATATACAAAACATCTCTCCATCTCCTTTGACACTTATGCCATCATTGGTATCCTCTTCTACCAACCCTCATGCTGTCATCTACAGACCACCTACTCACTCCCAGTAATTAAAGGCCTGCTCAACTCATGCAATTTATACTTACTCCTATTGTCATTCTTGGTGATTTTCAAATAATTGTGTAAATTATCCATCCAAAACTCTAGTCTTTCTCTGCATTTTTTTCTCATGTCTAGCAAAATTTGGTTTCACTTCAATCTAGTCTCCCATTCCCATAGAAATTCTATATCTTGCACTGCTATTAACTTATTTTCCCCGAAATCCAAGTTACAAGTATCTCACTCTTTGAGTACTACCTCCCACCTTTTCAGCTAACTTTCTCCTATAGCCCCTTAAAATTATTTCACTGTATTGAAATTTCATCCCATTGGGTTGTAGACCTTATGCATCTGTGCCCTTCTGTTTTGACACCCTTTTTCCCATCTTAGATTTGGTAGCCCTTTCAACTCTTGTTAAATGCTGTCAACTCTCTCCCTCTGCCATCTTGTCTGGCAAAACCTCAACCCTGGTTGAACTCAAGTATATACATTCTGTGTCTGAAACCTGTATAACTCAACTCAACTAGAAATAGTCGTATAACCATACTGACAGACCTCTGCTTAAATTCATGAGCTCAGGCCTCAAATAGAGAAGTAGCATTGCCTAAAAATAATACTACATGTCCTAAATAAGTTTGTTTTCACAGACTTTGGTATAAATATTTCAGAAATTTGTTTTCCTCAAATACCTTCTTATATGGTATCTTCTATTTCCCTTAATTTATTATGCATGATATAATGACTGCCATTGTATTCTTTATTTTCTAACATTTCTGCCTAGCCATTTTCTACTTCCTGGCCTTTTGACTTGCTATTCTCTTAGCCTATAATGCTCTTAAACCCAGTTCTGTGTATTGCTATATTCCTCTTATTCTGCAAGTCTCATTTCAAATGTCATCTCCTCAGAGAGCCCTTGCCTGACCGTCTTGTTCAAAGAACTCCTTTATTACCCTCTGTTACATTGCCCTGTTGACTCCTTCACACACTAATCACAGTATGTAATTATTCAATAAATATTTTGACTAGATTTCCAAAGATTCTACTCATCTCTTTAACCCTTTAACTGTAAGTTATGAGTAACTATCATGGGATTAGGTGGGTAGTTGAATACCAGTTGGAGTGGTAGTTTGACATGTCTTGTTGTGCTTGTTCTACCAGTTGTCATCAGAGGACTATATAAGGCTAGTTTTAATGCTTTCTATACATGACTTCATCTTCAAAGGGATCTCAGCATCCATGGACAAGAATCATCAACTGCCCAAACATCTCTGCTCACCTCAACAGAGCTATGACAGATATCTCTAACACCAAGGACACACATTCAAAATCTTCATAGGTTCTAGGTGAGTCTCCACAGGAATTCCATACATCATAAATGTTATAGTCATCATCCACTCACTTCTGAGAATTCTCTGTAAATTTACTACTCCTCTGTCAAAAAGATGCTAAGTGGATAAATCCAATCTACTTCCTTCTTCCTATCTCCATCTAAGACATGTGGTCAAAAGGTAAATAGTTTTACATTTAGGCCACACAAGAGGGGTAAAATCCCCAGATATTTTTGATCTTCCCAGGAGAATTCTAAAACACACTTCTTTCATTTTCTAATGATAGGATCACAACTGTAACTAACATAAGCTATCACAGTTTGCATAAGCTGCCTATTTGTGAGCCTGTGGTTAGCCACAATGCCTCCGGTATCCATAGCTATTTACATAAAGTTTTCTGGTGGAACGTAGGGAAATACTATAGTGCTAATGCAGAAGACAGATCGTTTATTTATATTGTGAGGCACAGGTCATGCGTGAATTAGACTCATTATTTTTCCTTTATTCCCACAGGTTTCCTCCAGTGAGTATCTTGATTCATTCTCCCAGAGCAACTTTCTCCTGCTGACAGGTTAGGCACTTCTAGACTTGGCATTCAAAATTTTAGTTAATAGGGGCTTTATTTAGTTACTTTACAAAAAAAAAGCTGAAATTATCCAAATTTTAATACATTAGACAGGTAAATCACGAAGTGTATATCTTCTGATAGAATTACTTACTTGAAGGGCTGCAAAGTCAAATACCTGCAGGGCCCAAGAAGCTAAAGTATAAATAAATTTTAAAATTCTGGAATAAACACAAATTACAGAGATGAAACAGCTGCTACTTAACTCCCCCTAATTGTTAGCATCAGAGTAGATGAATCTGGTATTAACAAGTCTTCTTATATTTTTGAAAATAAATTTGAAGTACTGACAACTAATTATGTGTGTATGTGTGTGTGTGCTTGTGTATGCATGTGTGTGTATTTTATTTCAATCCATTTTGCAGGAAAACAAAATGTCTTCTGCAGGCTATGTCGATCATCAGTTTACCAGTTAGTGATGACCTCAATATTATTTTTCTTTAAAATCTTCAAATGACAAACATTAAAAATCATTTAAAATGCTTCACAAAACTCAATTTACATAGGACTGTTCCATGTTATAACAGTATATGTATATCAAAGCGATATTTTCTAGAGATACTCACTGTAACTATTGTAACTATAAAAAGTTACATAGATATAGATATCTAGAAAGAGATAGATTTACAGAACTAATTTTTTAGCCATGAATGAGTTTTACTACTATTTCTCTTTTGCTTTTATTATGATGAATTGAAAATAATATAAAAGGAATGTGGGTTCCATTAAAGAAAACATTAAGTGGGTGATTAGATTGGGCAATTTAAGAAAATAAAGATAAGAGGGGAGAACAGAAATTGGTTAAATCAGATACAAGAGAGACTTTTATTTTTTATTTTTATTGTTTTTAAAATTTATTTTTGGCTGTGTTGGGTCTTCGTTGCTGTACACAGGCTTTCTCTAGTTGCGGCGAGTGGGGGCGACTCTTCATTGTGGTGCGTGGGCTTCTTATTGCAGTGGCTTCTCTTGTTGTGGAGCATGGGCTCTAGGCATGCGGGCTTCAGTAGTTGTGGCTTGCGGGCTCTAGAGCGCAGGCTCAGTAGTTGCGGCGCGCAGGCTTAGTTGCTCCACGGCATGTGGGATCTTCCTGGACCAGGGCTTGAACCCGTGTCCCCTGCATCGGCAGTCGGATTCTTAACCACTGTGCCACCAGGGAAGCCCAAGAGAGACTTTTAGAAGGTACACAAAGATTGAAGAAATTACAAACCCCAAACAGTAAATTCCCTAGGTAGTGACACACACAATTGCCTATGAAGTGACCACTATTCAATAGCTGACCAGTTTGGAGTAATATTTAGCCTGATGGTTATTCTCTTCCTACGAGATAGTTTCTCCCATCACTGTTAAGCACAGAAAAACAGCAAAAGGAGAACACAAAAAATATCACTAGGTAATAAGGTAGGGCATCTAGGACTTGCCAAAACATGTATGGGATAGTGTGCCTGTTTATTTTAACATTTCAGGGGTGTGTGCAGTAGGAAATAAAACACCAAGAACTAGGACTATAGAACTGAAAGAGATAAGAGTTGATAAACAATTAAAATGTGGACTTGTGAGCAGCTGAAGTGCTTATTTCAGAATGAGGCATATTTAACTAGCAGGGTTTACAAGATGTCAGAGGACATTTCAAATGGATATTAAAATTTTTAAAATATTTGACTAACAGTATGTAAGAATTGTCTCTTCTAAGGACATTCATGTTTAAATAGAGATTAAGTATTAAATGCAAAGGATGATGTAAGTGACATGGGTTAAATAACGGGGAAGAGTTGAGAATGGCAATGATGGGATTTTTCCTGTTGTTCCAGAAATTATACTAGATTCATGATTATATCTTGTACCTAAAGTCAAAATCACCCTTCTGCTGTAAGCCTACGATATTTCGTTACTATGGATGAAAAAAAGAGTAACAAAAGGACAATGAACATACATACAGAAAAATATGTGAAGCTTTTATAAATATTTACATAGGCAAAATGAATTAATTTAGAATAAATTTTTAAAAACTAGATATTTTGTCCAGAAACAAATAAAGAGATTGAGTTGCCTGTTGGTGAACAGCTGAATTTTCTCATTAATATGCTTCTTGTTCTTCTTGATCATTGATTCATAGGTAAAAGGCTTTGTATGAATAATTCTCACTATATTGCTAGGTCATAAACAAGACCTTCAATCAGCTCATCTGTGATGGTTAATCTTATGTGCCAAGCTGATTAGGCCAGACACCCAGATATCTGATCAAACACCAGTCCAGATGTTGCTGTGAGGTGTTTTTTAGATGAGAGTAACATTTAAATCAATAAACTATGAGTAAAGCAAATCTGGGCCTTAGCCAGTAAGCTTAAGACCTTAAGGAAAAACAGACAAAGGTTCCCCAAGAAAGAGGGATATCTACCCCCAGATGACCTCGGATGTGAGCTGCAACATCAACTCTTTCCTCTTCCCAAGTCTCCAGCCTGCTGGCTTATCCTGCAGAGTTAGAAATTGCCAGCCTCCACAATCGTGTGACTGATTCCTTAAAATAAATCTCTTTATATCTGTAAACACACACATTCCATTGGTTCTTTTTCTCTCGAGATTCCTGACTACTACACCAACATTCCCATTATTAAAATGTCATGGGTACTAGCAAGGAACACGTGGAATTTGAAATGGAAAAAAAACATTTATATCAGCATTCAAAAAATGAAATACTTTGGTATAAATCTAACTAAACATGTACAAGATGTATATGAGGAAAACTATCAAATTCTGATGAAAGGAATCACAGAAAAACTAAATAAATGAAGAAATGATCCAGGTTCATGGATAGGAAGACTCAATATTGTCAAGATGTCAGTTCTCCCCAGCTTTTAACAGATCAACACAATTCCAATCAAAATCACAGCAAGTTACTTTGAGGATACTGACAAACCGATTCTAAAGTTTATATGGAAAGACAAAAAACCCAAAATAGCCAGCACAATATTGAAGAAGAACAAAGTTGGAGGAGTGACACTACCAGACTTCAAGACTTACTATAAAGCTATAATACTCAAGACAATGTGACACTGGTGAAAGAATAGACAAATAGATCGATGGAACAAATAAAGTACCCAGAAACAGACCCATACAAGTGTATTCAACTGACCTTTGATAAAGAAGTAAAGCAAAAAAATTAAGAAAAAATAGTTATTTCAACAAATGATGCTGAAACACTAGACATCCACATGCAAATATACCTTAGGTATGTTCTTCACAAAAATTAACTCAAAATAGATAATAGACCTAAATGTAATTTGGGAAACTACAAAACTCCTAGAAGATGACACACAAGAAAATCTAGATGACCTTGGATTTGATGATGATTCTTTTAGATATAGCATCAAAGGCATGATCAGTGTGAGAAATAGTTGATAAACTGGACTTAAACAAAATTTAAAACTTCTGCTCTGAAAGTCAAGAGAATGAACTGGAAGACAATATTGCAAAAGACATATGTGATAAAGGATTGTTATCTAAAATATACAAGGAACTCTTAAACCCAGCAATTAAAAAATGAAAAACCTAACTTAAAAATGAACAAACGATCTGGACATCTCACCAAAGAAGATATACAGATGGCAAATAAACATATTGTATGTCATCGGAGAAATGCAAATTAAAACAACAGTGAGATACCACTAAATGCTTATTAGATGGACAAAATTCAAACCACCAAAAACACTAAATGCGGGTAAAGATGTGGAGCAACACGAACTCTCATTCTTTGCTGATGAAATGAAAATAATACAGCCACCTGAAAATCACTTCAGGTTTCTTACAAAGCTAACCATAGTCTTACCATCAATCTTACCAGCAACAGTGCTCCTTGGTATTTACCCAAATGTTGAAAACATGCCCACACACAAACACAAAAGACTGCACGTTTATAGCAGCTTTATGATTGCCAAAACTTGGAAGCAACCAAGATGTCCTTCAGTAGGCATTTGGATAAATAAACTGTGGTACATGCAGATAATGGAATATTCAGTGTTAAAAAGAAATGAGCTTTCAAGCCATGAAAAAATACGGAGGAATCTTTAAAGCATATTACTAAGTAAAAGAAGCCAATATGAAAGGGCTACATACTTTATCATTCCAACTATATGTCTTCTTGAAAAGGCAAACCTATAGGTACAGTAAAAAGATCAGTGGTTGCCTGGAACTGGCTGGGGAGGGGGGCATGAATAGCCAGAGCACAGAGGATTTTTAGGGCAGTGAAACTGCTCTGTATGATATTATAATGGTGGATATTATACCATCATTATATTGGTGGATATCATTGTACATTTGTCAAAGCCCATAGAATACACAATTCCAAGAGTGAACCCTATTGTAAACTACGGACGGTGGGTGACAATGATGCCACTTTCACTGTACTTTCACTGACTTTGACAAACGTCAGCTCCATGTTAGGCCCATAGTCCTACCCATCCCCCTTTCCTCAGGGCTAAACTTTTGTCTACTCACAGGGAATGCACCCAAGCCAGATGAGTTCCCTGTCAACTTTTACTCTTGCCTTCACCTGACATGAAAACTGGAAGAATGCCTTTTGCTGATGCAGTTGGTTAATGGTCATGAGACCTTGAGGGGAAGGAAAAACCCCTGGTTCCAGTTCCAGTTCGTGTGGATGTGCTTCTCACTTGGTAGTCAGATTCTGTTTTTAGCTTTGGCCCCTTTTAATCCCCCTGTACCCCTTTTGGTGGTGCTAAATGCAGCTACAATTGTCTCTGGATCATCTGTGTGGGGGATCCTTCCTGCCTGTATGTAAATTACCCACAATAAGCTTCATAGTTGCACTTTATGGAGTTGCCTGCTTTGTTTTTTGGTCTTAAAGTTCCTTTTCAGTTCGGAGGATATTATTAGATATCTCCACCTCCCAACTGGGTAAGTGTGTAACTTGCTTCTCAATATCACTGTAAACCTAAAACTGCTCTAAAAAATATCCTATTAAAAAATGTCATGGGCTGTTAAAAACCCCACTATGAGATTGCAAGTGTCTATTCATTTCTTTCCAGCTGAAGTTGAGGGCACAGCCAGCAATTAAAACATGATTTACATTAAGTTAAAGGATAAAGTAGCATTTTAAAACCATCTGCCATTACTTGCATTATTTATTCAAAGGGTACTACTGTGTAATTGCCGATTTGTGCTGAATAAAGACAAATGTGTTCTCTTTATTGAAGAACTTACAGTCCAAAGATAGAATGGAAATTTAGGAACAACTTTAATTTTTCAGGATCATCAAAACAGGCATTCTAATGGAGGGAGGTAAGTCCAAAGACACTGCTGTGGGTAAGACTTTTTACCCAACATATATATTTATAGTTCTTGTACCTAATAGCATATTGAACCAGACTGTCCTCAGTTTGGCCATAGTGTTGGTTTATACGTATTTTTAAACTTGGCAAATTGTTATGGATGCATATTTCATGAATCTAATAATATCAAATAAATGACATTAAATTATACTCTCAAAACTTAATTGTTCTGGGAAGCAGCCGCATGGCACAGGGAGATCAGCTCGGTGCTTTGTGTCCACCTAGAGGGGTGGGATAGGGAGGGTGGGAGGGAGACGCAAGAGGGAGGAGAGATGGGGATAAATGTATATGTATAGCTGATTCACTTTGTTATACAGCAGAAACTAACACACCACTGTAAAACAATTATATTCCAATAAAGATGTTAAAAAAAACGTAGTTGTTCAAATATGGGAAGGGGAATCTCTTGAGTTCCGCTGAACCATTATCAGTCATTCAGAAGTGTTCACCTCTATGTATCAATAAAATGTGCTATGCTTAACAAATTCAGAAGCAGCAGCATTTTACAACTGGAGAGTTCTTTTTTTTTTTTTTTCCTAGGCATTTAAATCTGCCATGTATTCCTATAACTAGTTCTTGGTTTGCTTTAGTTTTGCTGTTGGTGGATTTGTTTTGTTTCATTTGGGCCATGTGAACCGTTTCGCCAAACTTATAGCTTAATACATGAATTAAACCCACTTTGCTCTTGAAGATTTTCATGTTGCAACTTTCCCATTAGAGAAGACAATTTGACATTGTGTAGCTTTAGATTATTATGATCACACTGAAGACTTATGTCCACTACTTTCCTTTCCCATTTCCTGTTCCAACAGTACTGATCTACCCCAAAGCTCCTGCATTTTATTCCTCTCTGTGTATACATACTCTTTCCTGTGCTTGCAGTGTTCTACCCTCCCTCTGCCTGGCTTACCCCTTAGCTTTGCAAACCCCGGTTTATGTGTGCCCTTTCCTAGGAAACTCACCTTCCTTGCTCCCCAAGACTTAAACACTCTATCTGCTTCCATCCAGTAGCTTACCCAGATACACGATATGTACTTCAAATGCTGCTGTTAGTTCATGGTGCCATATTGCAACTTATTTTTATTTATTTATTTTTCACAATCTGTCCCCCTCTGAGTGCATGATCTTTCTGTCTGGTTAGATGCTGTATTTTATTCATTTCTATGTTCCCATGCCCACATGTATTTTCTGGCCCATAGTAATTGCTTAAGAAATGTTGGATGAATTTAATTAAGTGATACATATTACTCCATCAGCAGCAGCAGGTAATGTTTTATTTGAAATCCAGAATATATTTGTTTACTGCTTAAAAATCAAAAGTTAACCTAGAGAAGTTAGCATCCTAACCATGCATTGCCCACCCCCTCTGCACCCCAGTACCCTTTTCACTTAAATAAGAAGCTATTTTATTCTTGCAGTTTCTGCTAATTGAGAAGGCAGTGTGATTGAGCTGCATTAATGCAAGTGGGATTTGCCTAGACATCAATAAACTCAAAACGCTCCCGGTGGGCCACTTGTAGTGTCAATAAATGTTCATAATTACTTGCTCCTTTGAGTATTTTAGACCCAACCTCCTATTCGCTCTGCTGTGAGCAGAGGCCTAAGAGGTTCTTAACTTTCTACATCTTAGGGGAAGAATGGCAAACATTGCCAGGGCTCTCGGGTTTTCAAGCAAAGGTGTTGGCTGTTATCCTTGTTATTTTAAGCTGTCAAGGGACTGGAAATCGGAACAGCCACTCCTGTGCCCCTCCAGCAGAGGACTGGGGGTGAACCTCACCGTTTCTGGGTTTAGGAAGGTGTAAACCCCAGGGGCCAAGAGTGGATGACAGCTGGAGACACCCCTCAACCTGAAAGAACAAGAAAATGAATTGAGAGGCTCCGGGGGAAGGGGTGGAGGTGAAGAATTTGGGACCCGCTCAAATAGATGGGGGAAATCCTGGCTGCCAGGCACTATGTCACCCGAGGAGTGGCTCCCGACCCACCTCCACCACCCCTCAGTAAAAGCCAAGCCAAGGCATGGTACAACCTGAGTTGCAAGCTTCTCTCTGGGTGAGGGCGGAGATCCAAGACTTGGAGAAGGTCTCTGAAGACTAGAACCTAGGACGGGAAAGGTGCCCCTGCCACACAATACAATAGAAGTAAAAACAAAGAGTAAAGGGGAGGAGAGGGTGAAAATCAGGCTAAATGCACATTACTAAGACTTTCAGAGAAAAGCTGGCTCTTCCATTTTTTTCCTTCTTTTCTTCCTTCCTCTCTTCCTTCATTTCTTTTCTCCTTCCTTCCTTCGTGTATGTGTGTGTGTGTGTGTGTGTGTGTGTTGTGTGTGTGTGTATAGGTGTACTTGCATTTGAAAAGGAGGTCCTACTTTTCTCAGAATCCTGTTTCTCAGCAGGGAAGTTCAAGTGGGATTGGAGTTTCGTTGACTCCTGCGTGAGGAGTTTCCAAATGGCAATGAACGAGTCACATAAATATCCATGAAGTTCCTAATGACACCTCTGTCATCAGTTGTTTCCTGCAGAATTCTGAGTCGGGGTCGTCATCCACCACCCACGCTGAGTGGGCGATCGGCTGATCTGCTCGCGTGTGTATTTGTACTTTCCGGATTGAGCGCTGCACGGAATATAAACTCCTTCCCTATCCCTCCCCGCATTCACTCCACTTAAGAGGGCGTGCGTTTGTGTGTGCGCGCGCGCGTGTGTGTGCGCGCGCACGTGTGTGTATATTTAGCAAAGACGCTTGGAAGAAAGTACCCCTCTTACTACCCACCACCAGCTCTATCCGATAGAGCAGGCGTCTCCGATCTGTCCCCAGCTGAGGTGTCCTCTCCACGTTGATGCGGACTATCTCGGTGCTTCCTTGTCCACAGAGCTAACGCTTTGGTGTCCCGAGAAGGCGACCTGACTTCTTAGTGCGCTGCTCTCTTCCCACGGTGTGCGAGCACTGGTGCGTGCGTGTGCGTGTGTGTGTACACGACTGTGAGCTTGTGAGCTTCCTCTCTGTGCACAGTTCAGGCAAGGCCGGCGACGTTACTCTCCAAGCAGCCGCCAGCGACTAAAGGCAACAGCAGCCTCCGCCCCTGAGTCCCGTGATTGGCTGGTTTTGTTCATCATTTCCATGCTAGGAAAAGGGAAGGGCCAGTGACGCCCCCGAACCCGGCTGCAGAAGCGGCCGCCACCTCCAATGTACAAGGTGTCTCTTCGGAAAAAAACCTGAGCCCCAGGGAGGCGGCGAGGAGCGACCGGGTTAGGGCTGGCGGGAACTGCGAGAGAGTGCGCTGGGCAGCGCTCGAGGACCAGCGGGAGCTTGGCCGCAGAGGACCCTCGAGACCTGCTTCTGAGATCCCAGCTCCACGCTCTCCTCCCATTTTACAGATCCTCCCC
>NW_020172676.1:694185-888676 GCF_003031525.2 Neophocaena asiaeorientalis asiaeorientalis | reverse complement strand
ATCTCCCCAAAACGGAGCCTTTATATGAAAAGAAGGTGAGGGAGCTGGGGCAACCAGGACTTTCCCGGGCATCCAAGATGCGCTCCATTAGGAAGAGGTGGACGATCTGCACGATAAGTCTGCTCCTGATCTTTTATAAAACAAAAGAAATAGCAAGAACTGAGGAGCACCAGGAGACGCAACTCATCGGGTAAATGCAAAGCTTCATTTTAGGATATGATAAAAAGTCAAGCCATAAATGAAATGTGAATATAGACGACAGAGTGAGGGTTGGGGTAGTATTTGTGTCGGTGTCAGCTTGTGAGTGTTTAGTCTCGTGAATTAAATAACAAAGGCTGTTGTTGAGGTGTGTGTGATTCTCTACAGCGGGTTCTCAGTACGAGTTCAACTTGCCCTGTGCGGTGATAGTGACGGTTGTGTTGGTGCTGGGTCTCGCACGCCAAAGAAGTCACTGCAGAAGTGTCAACAAAGAATGGGTGCCCTTGTCCTTTTAGTCCCAGGGCAGAACTCAATCTAGATGTCTTTATTCACCATCTGGTTGCCCTTCCTTCTTTCTCTGCCCTATCACTCTAGGAAGGTACTAGAGAAAGCTGGCTTCCTGAAAGGCTGAAGTTAAAGCTCAGAAAGCAGGAAATGTGTCTCCTCTGTTTCTTTACAATTCTTTGTTGTCGGGTAGATCTGTGTATCATAATTTGATTAGAAACTCCAGGTCAACCAACTATACTTCCTTATTTGCTGTCCGTGGTTAAAACCCATGGGCGTCATGGTTACAGTTTTGGAAACTGGGTGCTGTAGCTTCACACAGACTATATTTCTGCTCTTTAGTTTGTCTAGATGAGTTCAGAATCTTCCTCCACCCCAGTAAGTTCTCTAAATATCACACTTCCTTCCTCCCTCCCCCCTGGCCTCTGTGTCTTTGAAGTTTACCCAGGAGGTGGTGGCAACTTTGTGTTGCTTACATAGCTTGGAAGCGTTTTCTGAGGATGTGAACCTGGTTGTCAACTCTGTTCAAAGTCCTGTTTCGGAAATCCTGCCTCATCCGGAGGCGTCTGCTATCGCTATCGGAAACTCCACACTGGCAGAGATGCCAGCCTGGTTTTTATTTTCCCTAAGATTTATGAAAACCAAGATAGAACCCTTGACGTTGGGGCGGGTGGGGTCGGGGGTGGGCGGTGGACAGGACTGCTAAAACGTGTGCGCGCGTGCACACACACACAAACTTAATGCACTCCGTTACTTAATATTCCTGCTCCTCCCTAAGTAATGAGAATTTAAGTCAGCAAGACGCCGGCTTAAATTTACAGAAGAAATTGTTATTTTATAGAAAATTAACATAGAAGTACAGTCGAAAGGGACTGGAAGAGAATGAAAAAGCTAATAAGGGATGGGCTGGCTGATTGTTATTCATCAACAAATCTCTAAATGGTCTATGTTGGGGGGAAAAACGCCGACCTGTATGATGTTAACACAGGGAGTGGGTGGGTTGAAAATTCAGCCTAGCTCGATTGTCAGAAAAGAAGGACTCTGGGCGGGGGTGTGGGCACCCCCGGTAGAGACCTGTGCTTCCCAGGCAGACAAAGGGGTCTTCAGGAAGGTGGTGAACCGGCGCGTGGGGGAGAGGCGGAGGCTGGGGCGTGGGGGTCGAGGCTCTTTGTTCCCTTCCCGGCTGGTGGGCTCCGAAGATATGCCTGAGCCCAGACAAAGCGGCCAAGCCTCGCCAGGACTCTGAGGTTCGGGCCCTTGGCTGGCAACCCTGGAGAGCGAGAGTGGGAGGGACGAGGCAGGCGAGAGGAGGCGCCACACGCCACCCAGGCGTCCTCTCCGGGCCTCCCTTAGCCGCCGGCAGGAAGGAGGAGCGTATCCCGAGTACTCCGGGTCAAATAACCGACCTGGGATGCGCCTCATTTCCCGGGCGACGTTCCTCTCGTGGCCTTTCCTGGACGCCGCCGGCCGGTGGGCGCTGCCCAGGGCGCCGAGGAGGAGTAGGAGGCGGGCGCAGGCAGGGGCGCGGCGGTCGGGCCAGCTGGGGGTGAGGGGATTCTCTTGCACCTTTTTCGGGCTAAGCCTGCTTTCCCTGCTCCTTCGAGATTGCGCGGGGCGGGCGCGGGTTCATCAAACAGAAGGAGAAGTGCGCGGCGGAGCAACAGCTGCTCCGCGAGAGCTGGCCGCGAGGGTGGAAGAATGAGTGAGGAGACGTGGAAGCCTTTAGTAATAACCGACCTGGGATGCGCCTCATTTCCCGGGCGACGTTCCTCTCGTGGCCTTTCCTGGACGCCGCCGGCCGGTGGGCGCTGCCCAGGGCGCCGAGGAGGAGTAGGAGGCGGGCGCAGGCAGGGGCGCGGCGGTCGGGCCAGCTGGGGGTGAGGGGATTCTCTTGCACCTTTTTCGGGCTAAGCCTGCTTTCCCTGCTCCTTCGAGATTGCGCGGGGCGGGCGCGGGTTCATCAAACAGAAGGAGAAGTGCGCGGCGGAGCAACAGCTGCTCCGCGAGAGCTGGCCGCGAGGGTGGAAGAATGAGTGAGGAGACGTGTGGAAGCCTTTACCGCAGGAATCAGGCCCCCTTTAAAAATAAAAAAAATAATGATAACTGCTTCTCAGTCGGCAACCGGGCTCCTCCTTCCTAATTAAATCCCGCAATTACGGGCGTGCAGGGCGAGACAGCGCGCGTCTCCCGGTGCCCCGCAGCGTCGGGGCAGCCGCCGCCAGCTCTTCCCTGAGCCCTTGGGGTTGGCGCTGCCGGGGGCAACGTGAGGACAGCTAGTTCCACCTGAGCGCTGTTTCGCTTTTCCCTCACATGAAACGTTCGGAGGAAAAGCTTGTGATACCAGTTTATAATTTCGTTTCAACTCCAGAATAGTGCTTCTGGTGGAGGAGTTGACTCATCAAACGGCCTTCTTCTCCTTGACTCTCTTTCTACCCAAGCCACGTGGAGGGACTCGTTTTGAGATGAGTAAACTAGAGTGGCGGTTTGGCCTCAGAACCCAGGCCAGTCGTCAGCAGTGAGGTAAACGGCAGTCCCTGACCTTTTGGGGGACACTGCGTGCCTTGCTAGTGGGCAGCGGATTCAATTCTTAGAACATCCTCCTAGATTCATATTTAGCTTCCCTGCTACCATTTTGCAATAGGCAGCAGTTTCTTTATCTATTCGACCTGCCTCCGTTTTAACACTGGAGGCCCCATCTAGAGTCAGTGTAACAAGGTTCTTGTATGCAATATGGAGCAGTCATTCCACAGAGAAGGAAAAAGAACAGCAGCCCAGCTTTCCTACCAACCATCCACATTCTCGTTTCTCCAGAGGAATACTAGCAGCATGTTTGTAATAAGGAATTATTGGAGAATAGGTCAAGTAATAATTGGACATTTAAAACTGTTTCCTTCGAAGCTAACCTATCAATTGCCTGGTCTGTTGACTAGTGAAGTTTAACTGAAAGGGCATTAGGGGTATGAAGTGGTCTATTCTTAATTGATATTTTTTTCATAATGGGAAAAATGGCACTTGTCTCACAACTGGCCTGTAATTTTACTGGCTCTGTGTGCTCTTTGGTATAATTAGAAATATGTTAACTTAAGGGCCCTACAGGTAAAAATATGTGGGTATACGCATTTAATGAAATAATGTATTTGAAAGTGTAACAAACTTTAATACCAAATAGACATTTGCTTTGATTATTATTCCTTAAAACTTGCTACATACTGTTTCCCTGTGTGACTTTAAATGACACTTTAACTTACTTTTTTTACTATCTACAGATTTCATTTTTAATTTGACTGTGTACTTTAGGTTGTCTCACTAGATGATCAGCAGTATTAGTTCTGAAACTTATGATAGAAGTGACAGTGGAGATAAGCATTCATACTTAGAGTATTATCACTGTTAGCAATGTTAGTTCCAGTTTGTTCTAGGGTGGAAACACACTCTTGTAACTCAGGAAACCAGAATCTGCATGTTACTTCATATGTTATATTTGGAATTCTACTAAAAGCCATAGGCTGTAAGTTAAGGTAATACATCGCATCTTTATTTTTAGTTGTTTGGCACTTAGGGAATGAAAACACAGAATTGCCTGCTGTTTGTGTTCAGGCTTAATTTGATGCAAGTTCTTTTCATGTAAATGACTTAAATTTTTCTATTAAAGAGAAAGTTTAACCTAAGGGAACACATTCATTCCAAAGCCAAGTCAAGAAGAGCTTACAGTGGGGTTCATTGCAGGGCTTTTGGGGACCTAATTTCATGAACGAAAATTAATCTTGTGTGTTATGTACTTCAGAATTAATAGAATAAATTGTAGTGATGCCTGGCAACTCATATTTCAAAGAAAAATATTTGTAAAGACTAGTAATATAACTGCTGATTAGCTTCTGTCACTGGTATCGCACAGATGACCATCTAACTGGGTTTTTCTTAGCTCGATATAAGCAGGGATACTTTATAATATATATTGCTTTATTTCTTTTATATGTTGTGTAATTATCCCTTTAGAAGTATGTGTTGAATCTTCCTGTATACAGCCCCATCAGAGAAATGTTTTCAGTGCAGCTGTTTAGCACTCGTCTCTGATCTGGGATGAGAAACTAGTAGGGGGTGGCAACATCCTTCATGCCTTGCATTCACAGGAAGGAAAAGCCTATTCCAGACCGAGTACTACCAAGGTCACAAGCAGAAAAACCCCTTGGGACTCATTTAACCTTATACAAAGAAATTTGCTCCAGAGCCTCAGGTTGCTGGCAGCCTGGCCTTCTCACACATGAATTCCATTGACTTCAAGAAGTGTGACTAGTTGTAAGCTATTTTCATTCAAAATTCTTTCCAGTGGTAAAAGTCTGAAATTTGACTTATCACCAGTTCAAAGAGCAGAGTAATGTGGTAGCATTTCATTAATATAAAACTGATTTAAACTTTTAAAGCACTTTTTTTAAATCTTAGAGGTTCTGAAAAGCCTCCATACAATATCATAGCAATCATTCTGCCTTATAAAAATGTATCATTAGCTACCTGTCAGTAAAGCAATCTCCCACAGATATTTAAAATGCCAGCTTACTTCTTCTGTAAAAGTTTATTGGTGGTGAAAATAATTATTTTAATTGTAGCAATCTATGGTTAGAAAAAGATGATATTGACAGGACAGTTAGTTATTAACAAGATGAAGATGGGGAAGGTCCCTACCCCTAGAAATGGTGAGAGTTTGTGTCCATACTCTTGAAGGCGTATCTCCAAAAGTGTGAAGGTTAACTCTGTATATCCACATTTTCATTCATGTGTAATAGTTATTATCATTAGACGTGTAATATAAAAATTGACTCAGGGCTACTGAGTAGTAATTGCACCCTGTGTTTCCTTGCATCCTAAATGACCTCTATAAAATGACTATGATTAGCCATGTATAGGCATGCAAGTGTATCATTTTCATCAGTAGGACAGTTTAAAATATTAATTTTTATAGAGTTCTAAATTTCACAGGGAGTAGTTGCATTTGATGCTTTGAGTTGCTTCAATTGGAACTACATGTTTAAAAAAGAATGCAAACCAAAATACCAAACTATCAGCCTCCAATTACAGAATTCATCTAGCAGCTGTTGCACAGGCAATGTTTCCATTGATAGTAGGGGAGGATTGCCTACATAATAAACACAGATTTAGACTTTGTGACTGAGCAAATAGTCGTGTTTTTTTTTTTTTTTTTTTTTTTAATTTTCGGTATGCGGGCCTCTCACTGTTGTGGCCTCTCCCGTTGCTGAGCACAGGCTCCAGACTCACAGGCTCAGCGGCCATGGCTCACGGGCCCAGCCGCTCCACGGCATGTGGGATCCTCCCGGACCGGGGCACGAACCCACGTCCCCTGCATCGGCAGGCGGACTCTCCACCACTGCGCCACCAGGGAAGCCCTAGTCATGTTACTTTTTAACTATGTTTTTGAGATTCTAAAATATTGAGGTGACATGTAATGAAATACAGATATTGAAAGGGCTATGCCTAGAGAGGTGGCTTTTTTATTCTCTGAATCCGGGTTTACTTGTATAAAGTACCAAGGAATAGTCTACAAAGCAATGAAGAGGTTTGTCTATAAAGGTCCTAATGGTATAAATGCGATCATAGTTGTCTGTCACCTACCACCAACACCCCTGCTAGTAGCATGCAGCATGATATACTTGCCTGTTGCTATTAATTGGTGGGGATAGCATAGTCAATTATTTGATATAACAGAAAATACCAGTAATAATGGCTACTGAATGAGTTTTCCCCCCATTGCAATCTCTATCTCCCCACCACCAACTATCAGGGAAGCATCTCATTGTTGAGATGTTTTGAGACCGATGTAATTTTAGAATTAGCACTTCAATTGTGTTTTATAAATTACTTTCACGTGCAGAGCTCCACTTCTCACAAAGTCAAAGCATATTAGATAATGTTTTTGCAATTTTCAAGGTAAGGTAAAGTCACCGTGGCTTTACCACCGTGAAAGAGAATATTGTCAAAGGACATATGGGCTAGCAAGTGATAGAATCACAAACATGCCCAGATCACCTGACATTCAAAGTCTTCTTACTCCAAAACAAAAGCTCTTTCCATTATGTCTGTATGTCTTCTGTGACAATCTTAGGAGTCACAGTTACACAGATGCAGGAGAATTGGCCAAACATCCTGTCTCTATTGTTAAACACAGCAGGGGAGGGAGGGGCTAAAGGGGAACAGAACTTCGATGAGAAATTTTTTCCTGAAATACTACAAAGGTCTTTTCTTTATATAAAAATAGTTTTATTTCAAAAATAATAAGTAAAATAATAAGTGTAAATGATTCTCCTGATAAAGTCATATTCACCTAATCTTTATAATACCTTTCATCATGCTTACACCTCTTCTTCTAATAGGTAGAAAAAGTTGTATCTACAAGTTGTCACCAGTAATCTAAATCAAATTATGTATTATGCTGTTTATACAAAATGCTTCTTACTTTCACAAAGCTGCCATTGTGATTTGTTTCAGAGATGGTGAGCTGTGTTTGAGTCGATCACTTGTCAATAGTTCGGATAAAAGCATTCGAAAGTCTGGCTCTTCAGTCTTCCAGCATTCTGTAGAAGGGTGGAAAATCAATTCCTCTTTGGTCCTAGAGATAAGGTGAGTTTCTTTAATAAGGCATAATAAATTTCATATCATGTTCTAGAATACATTGGGCTTGGCAAACTTATATTAAATGCTTAATTTATAGTTTAAGTATGAATACTTCAGTAAGAGTGAACAGGCTGTTAATGTTTCTCACTGAAGGATGTGAAACTATAAAACTGAAATCATTATACAGCCAGAAATATAAGGATGAATATGTGAGTTTTTAATATACTGTCTTTATACTAATGAAATAAAATGTTTGACAGAATCCTAATGTTTAACACACTTTTCTTTATTACTCAGGATGGACGTATATTTTGAGAATTATCTTTAACTTCTCTAAAGTCTTCATACTGATCTTGTGTTTTCTCACACTGGATATAAGTAGAGCCTATTCAACTGCCATTTAGCCAACAATTATAAATAAATTTGACTTATTCTATGAAGGGGTATTTCTATGTGTGCTCCTATAATAAAAGTCTCAATAATTATACCCTAAATAGGTAACAATTAGCAAATAAGGCTTCTAGAGTACAGGTTTATTCTCTGTAAGATTCTGGTATTTTCGCTTAGATAAGCTCTTGAAATCAAACTCAGTGCCTACATATATCCATTATATCTTGTTTTCTTCAATTATAATTCTCTAATAAGAAAGTTAGGGCCAGACCTTCCTAATTATGGAGGAAGCAAGCAGATCATTTTCTCTATAGTTACATTGCTCTATTGGTTGGTATGTTTAAATCAGCATTTCAGTAAATCAGAACTCTTTAAAAAAGTTCAAGAGAACAACCATCCTTTACATAATAAAATCATTGCATTTTTCTAGTATTGGCAAAATGCTAATTACTCCATGATTGGATACGAACACACAGATTTTGTAAGAGTAGGTTAGTGGTTACGAGGGTAAGCTGCTGATCTGCTGGGGTTTCTACCTCCTCACTTCTTGGATCACACGTACGTATAATGTAGATTATAAGCCCCTTTAAGGAAGAGTCTACTACCTTCATCTTTAGAGTATGCATCGCAATTCATAGAATGCATTGCAGCAAAGGCACTCACTACATGTTGAAATATAGTTGAAAGAATGTCTGGAAATTAAAAAGAAATGGGTGCCATGGAAATGCAGGAATGGTTAGACTACTTTGTTTTAAAGCTTTCAAAGTGACTGGAATGGAGACAGGAATCAAACCATGGCAATGTCAAGTGGTGTATGTTTGGCTGTTTTTAGTCTAGGGTTAACTTTGTGTATTTGTAGGCAGAGTGCAAGAACAGTGAGATGAGTAGCGTGTGATGCAGTGCAACTCTGACAGAGTTTATAAATCGGTGTCTTCTGTGTAGAATATGCTCAGAAAGCAATATTTATTTCAACTGGTTGAAAAGAAACTTAAAGTAGTACTAAAAATTAGCAGATTCCTTATAAAAGTACAGATTTTCAGATACTCTTAAGACATTTTAAAATGTGACAACTCTGAACCTGTGTTCCTCCTGAGAACTCTTTGGCTGAAGCCAACACTAACCACGAGCTCTCCAGTTTGACAGTTTTACACCTGGAGCTCCCTTTTCTCATGATACCTACCTAGTGTCTTCCTCACTAACTCATACTCCTATACCCACATTTGAATTTAGAAACCCTGTAAGAGATGAGATAATTATGAGGAAAAAGCTACAGGATATGGAACTAGATGGGACCATAAATACAGTGTGGTTGAGTTTAGCACAGAGTAAGGATTTATGTTTCTTAGAAGTAGCTTGGAAAGAGAGACATATGGGTGATTAAAAAAGAAATATTTATCTCTGAGGATGCCTAGAAAGAGAACCTTCAAGTTTGAATGATTTGGCAAGAAAGGTGTCAATTATGTAAGGCTCTGTAGATCAGGTAAAGGAAAGTAATGGAAGAAAGTAAAGTAAAATAAGAAATTGTAACAGTTTAATATATCTAGCCATGCTAAATAATATATCAGATAAAGTCTAATAAATAAATTAAATACATAATTAACAATAGTTTAATCAATATATCTGGCCATGCCTTCCTAGTATCTATGAAAAAATGAATACTATAGATGTGCATGAGGCTATATCTATTGTGATTTTTAAGATATTCAAGCTAAGGGTATTTAACATAAATTGACCCAAGCAATTTATTATTGCAACTTTACAAATTAATGAGGGTTGCATTCATATCTTTGAGGGTGATTTATTTTCAATTATAACAGCTAATAATATGAATGAAATGTTGGTACTCTTCATATGGTTCTCCTTAACAGATAAGTAAACAATAAAACAGTGAGCAAATATTGAATAAGACATACAAAGTTGTCACTTCCTTACAAGGAAATAATAATTTGTAAAACCATTACTGTACAATGTACAAACAGTTCATAAAAATTATAATTGCCTATAGCTGTAGTGACTAGTAAGTATCAATCAATTTGACACCTATAATAAAAAATTTGGAATATAAAAATACCTGATTATTGGCTTAGCTTTCTTTTTAAGTCACACTTGAAACTAATCTTAAAGTATTTTGGTTATTTTCCTTTGTTTTTTCCCCACATCTATAGCATTTATGAAGAACCACATTATTTTGTGTCTATGAGTGGGTATGGGCATATTTTACAAGTGTTTTCAAAATTCTACTTTGAAGCTTTTGATTAAGATGTTACAACTAATCATTTTTGATCTTACATGATTGAACTCTGCTTACAAATCTTTCTCATTTAAAAAAATCTCATTAAACTTTATAATGCACTTGTGATATTCCTAATAAATTATTTATCTATTTGCATTAAAATGTGAAAGTCACTGAAGATAAATTGTTTTTCCCTACATTTGTAGACATGATTTTCTTTCTTATTACTGATTCTTCCAGCCCTATATGCACTCTGCTGCTTTCATAAGCACATCAAGAATTGATTCATATATATTCATCAAACAACTGTACCTCTGGGGAGTTGTCTGAGAGAGACGGTTTCATGTATTAGTTCATTGTACTTTGAAAATTCATCAAGATTTAGGGAAGTTCATGAATTCCACAGCTAACTTCACAATTAAACTAATTAGCTTGGTTAAAGGCTTGATGTTATTGGTAGTAGTTCTTTATTATTGCAAGCTAAGAAATGATACATTTAAGATGTATCAGATGTTGTGAGTATATCTGTGAACATTGTACTGAGAAATTATCTAGTCATGTCCCAACACTTGTGACTTGACTTTTTTCATCTTCGGGTTGTTTCTTTCTTTCCCCCTCATTTTTCATATGTTGGATAGAAACCTAAAGAATTACGTACAGTACCAGATATGGATGTTTAGAAATGTATGAGCTCAGCTACTCATCAGGACCAGAATAAGCACATCATAATTAGTCAGCAAAAATATTTTCAACTCTTAGTGTCATCATATATTGAAGTTCTTAACCAGATAAGGTTTGCAGGTTGACTAAACATAATTGCAAATTTATATGTGCTTCACCTGTCAAAAAGAATTTGCTGTTGCATGCATTGATTTACTTTAGAAAAAGGTCCACATACAATTCAATAGCACACGTCGTGGGTCACACAGCTTGTTAGTCCCAGAGTCAAGCTTCAAAAAGCCAGGCCTGACTGTGGATCCAGAGCTCTTATTATGAGATAAATCTTCTGGAAGACTATTGTTTAATACTAAAAATGCTTACTATTAAAATGCATCTTTATGAAGTACAGAGAAGTTGAGTTTTTTGCTCTAAAATAATATAAGATAGTATTCATCCAATATTACCAAATGCTGGGCCAAATATCAAATGTCTATCTGAGGTGTAAACTAAAAAGTGCTTTCTTCAAGCTTTTTTGAGACAATTTTGCCTTTTCATTTGGTTGTGCTCAGGGTTTTTCTTTTAATACTAACTAGAATATTTTTCCTATAACAGCTAAGACCCTTAGCTCAGAAGCCCTAACAAGCTATAGGTTATGTTTTTGTCAGAGCTTCGAGGCATATTGCCTTGCAGAAATAATCTCGAGACAAAAAATTGTGTTCTGTCTGCTTTTTGTAGGCATAATGAAACACTTGGCATTTCTTAAACTTTTTTTTTTTCTTTTTAGTAAACTATGTCAGTAACAACTGAATTGATTCACTGATTTTTGTCTGGAGTCAAAAGTTTGCAAAAACTGATTCCTAATATATGTATCACTACCTAATTTGTTTCTCAACTTGAGATGCATTCCAGCTGTAAGATTTGCCTCACAATACTTGCTGATGGAGTCAACAATGTCATTTAGATTAAATTTTAGTTGCCACAGCACATGTGCTTGTTGTTGACAGGAAACCTACAGAGAAGAAAGAGTGGCACCTGGTGATAGGTTAGCTATATGTAACATTTCACAAGTGAAAACAATGTTTAGAAAATTAATTCCCCAGGACTCTACAGCTGCTATTTCAGGTGGTGGGTGATGTTGAAAGGGAAGTTCTACTTGAAAATTCAGCTGAAAAGTTTCTGTATAGAATCTATTCCTGTCAGTTTCACAGTCTAAACCAGTCTTTCAGTTTAAGCCAGCATTGCCTAACAAAAAATATAATCTTTATGACTAATTTTTTAGTCTTACCAAAAGTGAAGCATATTTCCTGATTTCTATCAGTTATCTTTATCGATAAAACAGTTGCTGAACTTAGGTGTTCGCTTTTCGAATAGGGTTTCAAAAGTTACATTATGCTTAACAGAATGACAGAGACCTGTAAGGAATCTTATGTTGTTACTGTTCTTTTAAGTCACACACAAAAAACACAATCCTCTGCTTTAAAAATCTGGTAGTAACTCAACCACATATTACAAAAACTTATACTGGTACAGCCTGCATATTAAACATCAGCTTTTGTTGATTCATGCTTCCTTAGAGCCCAGAAGTTAGAGTTTTCTTTCTATCTCTCTCATTCTAAAGTAATTTTGTTTAACTTGCTGTTTTCATTTATATCAAGTACCTTTTGAGCAAAGCGTATATATTCTCCTTGGTAGTACTTAACGTGTTGTTTCAGTTCAGCGTAAGTACAAGAGTTTTTCAGGCTTCCAGTGATATTTAGTTAATTACATTTAAGCACTAGTTTTCTTCTTTGTTTTTTTTTTAATAGATTTACAGTGTGAACAACAGTTAGACTTAGCAAATCCATAGAACTTTTACAGTCCATTAAATCTATAATCTAAAAATACCTACAGCCTACTAGGGAGAAAAAAAAAAACTAACTTTACTGTTACCAGAAAATATTAAGCATTTTATCAATATATTCACTCATAGTAATTATTTTCAGTCTTTCTTGTATCCTACACCAGGAATCTTAGTTCAGATAGTTTTCCATGTATAGATTTAAGCCCTAAAATAGAAACGAAAGTTTGGTTCAATGCAGGAAAAAGAACTAGAGACATTCAAGGTCCCCCCACCCTTTTCAGTTTAAAAAAGCAAATTCAACACTAACAATTGTTCTGAGTTTTCTCTACGAAACTTACATTTTTATATTTTGATTAGACTGTGTGAATTGGTATTTTGTATTCTGTCTTGGAAAATACTTTTACTATTTTTTACTGCTTCCATTTAAAAAATAAACTACTGTTGAGCCTGTAAGACAGCATTGGAGTAATACATACAATAGTATCATCTGTACTTAATAATTATTTATCACATTAAGCATTATTTTCTTTCTGAACTCTTACAGTCCACTTTTTAAATATCAATTTTCCCTAAGAATGAATAAATTAAAGGTGTTCTCTTATACTCAGATTTAGAAGACATATGTTTGAAAATATTTTTGCTGCTAACTTTCTATAACACAGCAAAGGTTCTGTGATTGCAAAGTCCCTCTTGCTATCAGTTGACAAGCGTTTAAGTGTTAACTTTATGAGTAAGGGGATTTTCCTTTTTGGATTTCCAAGCTAAAGAGTCTTCTTTGAAATCTGGACCTCTATTCACTTCATGCTTGCAAACATGCCACTACTTGTGAGTGGCATCTTCATATACTTACAGCAACCCCTTTAAATTATGTTCAAAGGAAAATAACACCATCTAGTTTGGCGATCTGACCACATCCGTGCAGTCTTCATTTTAGAGTCAAGCTTGTCATTTTCACAGGAAATGAAAAAAATTTTTTTGTTGAAATACAGGTGTCAGGCATTATTTAATTTTTTCACCAAACGAGTAAGTGGTAGTTAATTTGTACAAAAGTTGATTGCTGCTCTTGGTGCTAGCTGTTAACTTTTGTGAAGAATCACATGTGCTTAACATAATGAAAGAGTTCTCAATTTTCTGCAATTCATATTCTCTATGGCTGCTGATTTCACCAGCAATTCTCTTCTTATGTAGTCTGTACTTTGTTAAGATTATTATAATGCCTGATAATTTCTATTAATTTTTAAATTTCATTTGTAGGGCATTTATATAGATTTTGCTGTACAAATTTTACTCCTTGCAAACCTGAAATTCCAAACATTTGAGAAAAAAATTTTTTTTTTTTTCTTCTGCGGTGTGTGGGCCTCTCACTATTGTGGCCTCTCTCATTGCGGAGCACAGGCTCCAGACGCGCAGGCTCAGCGGCCATGGCTCACGGGCCCAGCTGCTCCATGGCATATGGGATCTTCCCGGACTGGGGCACGAACCCGTGTCCCCTGCATCGGCAGGCGGGCTCTCAACCACTGCACCACCAGGGAAGCCCGAGAAAAAATTTTTTTAAATGGTCTCTTTTTCAGAGAGTTGATGGGTGTATTCCTTGTGTATAAAATCTGGCCAAATAAAGTATTCAATCATCTGGTTTCCTAATTAGACCACACGTTAAAGTGGGACCTATTTAAAGCAAACCAAAATAAAGAAAACAAAAAGAAAGATGAGTTAGTTATTTTACATCCCTCCTTGCTAGTCATGCTTCTGGTTTATGAGTATGATTTGGGGAATTGCCCTTTTGATGGAGTGATAGGAAGAGATCATATTTTGTGCTTAATAATAAAATTTATAAATAGTGATGGAGCTTAAACAATAATAGCATTAGAGGAAAATGTCTATCCTATCATGAATGTTATAATAATGACATTGTTTTGAGCATTCTGAAAATTCAAGCTTGCCGTTAAGAGCACTTCAGTAAGTATTATCCAACTTCCAACCCAGAAGACTGCTTTCTCAGATTACTTCTGGGTGGTATATGTTTGGTAGCATAAGGATCAAGCAATCCCAAACTTTTGTAAGCCAGATTCATAGATTTCTTTGTCAATATAATTCTCTCAAAAACTTACTAGGCTCCTGAGCTATTTCTTTGGAGTTTGTTCCTGGTATGAATAACCCCACCTAAGGATTGCTTCTGAACACAGTTCTTTAGCCTTCTGATTCTCCCCTAATTATTTTGACCTAACCCTCCTTTTCTACAGTTTATTGGCAGCTACTCTTAAAACGTTTGAATCTATAGACTTAGGGGAGAAGACAATATCCTTCTTGCTGCTGACATGGCTCTGATTTATAGTTGTATCTCTTGCTAATTGGATTATTGGAGTCATTTAGGAGGTCCCAGTTACCGGACTGTCACACAGTTTAGATTATAGGCCGTTGCCAGAGATATTCTCCTCCACTCAACTTGCAACTTGGGTATTTCATGTCTGACTTTGCCTCTTAGTTCCTTGCTAAAATGGGTAACCAACATAAAACAACATACTAGCACCTTTTAAGCAATTATCCAAGAGCAACAAGCTTATTACGTATAGGGTATGACTCCTAAGTTATTATAGACCGCAGTTTTATAAGGTGCTATTCTGTATCATGCCAAGAGTCACCAGCTTTCCAGGCAGCCATATCTATTTTCTTATTTTCCATCATCTAACTTAATATGTGCGTATATGTGTATGTAGTATCTCATATCTTTTATCAGATTCTTTATTAGTTATGGGATAGGCTAAGCTTCCATAAAAAAGGAGACTTTAAAATACAGTGAATCAAACAAATCAGAAGTTTATTTCTTTCTCCTATAGTGATGCACTTGATCCACTCATATCCTGTTTAAGAAAACTAATTCATGTGACCACACCCAGCTGCACTTGGGTTTGGAAACTTGGAAATGTTCTAGCTGAGCATCAGTGTGGCCAAGTAAAACTTAGAAGATTCAAATAGGAAACGAAAGAAGGGAAGAAAGAACACTGAGGAACAGTTAGCTATCTCTGCCCTGCAAGGTCCAATGTTCTATCTGTCCATCTTTTCCTCTAATATAGCCATCTTATTTCCTGGATTCTTGAGCTTGGAAGAAAACTTTCATATATATGTGTATATATATATATATATACATATATATATATATACACACACACACATATATATATACATATATATATACACATATATATGTGTATATATATATACACATATACACATATATACACACATATATATAGTGCTGTAGTTTAACTTTACTTCAAATAATTATAATATACACATGATTTCGATAAATGTTAATAATTTTATTAGAAAATTCAATCCTTTTAATAGTTAACTAAATTATGATTCTAAACAATTTCAAGTTTTTCTATTCACCTTAACTAGACAACACTGAACAAAATAGATGATTATAGATAATTAAGGCTGGCAGAATACTATCTAGCTAAGGAAAGTCAAGTCATGGCAATAGTATTTCATTTAATAAACTTTTCTATAAATTTTGATAGGGGGCCTTTTTCACTCCACAGATAGGTGTGTATACTATATATCTATTTACAAAATCATTGAAAAACTGTGCAAATGACGTTTTAAAAATATATTTTATTTCCTTTAGAATGTACTTAATTGGTTGGTTTAGTTACCACCTGAATATTAAAGTTTAGTGATTTACCAATTTATATCTTATCATATGTTACTTTGTAAATGATATTACCAGTCCTTGGACATGTTGTCATTAATGGAAAACTTTGCTTGTATCTCAAATATAGGAAGAACATTCTTCGTTTCCTAGATGCAGAACGAGATGTCTCAGTGGTCAAGAGCAGTTTTAAGCCTGGTGATGTCATACACTATGTGCTGGACAGACGCCGGACACTAAATATTTCTCAGGATCTGCATAGCCTCCTACCTGAAGTTTCACCAATGAAAAATCGAAGATTTAAGACCTGTGCAGTTGTTGGAAATTCTGGCATTCTACTAGATAGTGAATGTGGAAAAGAGATTGACAGTCACAATTTTGTAATAAGGTGAGCTTCCTTTTGTTCCTAAAGATTGTAATTTCTTCAAAGACCCTTTATTTAGGAGTAGAACACTGGCAGAAATGTTTAAATCTAATATTAATATTATGAATTATTGAAATCTCAAACAAATATTTATCTTTTATGTCTTTGTGTAGTATCCAAATTTACACTTACCCTGGAATGTAAAATTAAAATTATTATATCATTGAAAGAAAAGATGATCTCATAGCAATAAGATTCACACCAGCTTTCCTTTTTGGCCAAATGACAATTTTATTAAATATAATACACAGAAAAACTATTTTATTCACTAATAGAAATAATTATTTATTTCTATTAGTGAATGAATTAATTCACTTAATTACATTCATAATCCTATTTCTCTTCAATAAATTATATTATTTTATTTATTCATAAAATTATGAACATTACTATACAATGATGTAACAGATATAAGTTAATTTTACTTTTTTAATGACAACTATTTAGCATAGTCTAAGAACATAATTTAACAAGTTTATATTTGATAACTTGGACCAAATTGCTTTCATCACTCTTTATACATGGTACTTGTGTATGGTAGTATATTTTAGTTTTTTAGTTTTCTCACAAAATTAAACATAGCTATTTGTTTTTCATTGATGGTCAGCAGATATTTGATGAGTCATGTGTTTAGTTCTAGCTTTTGATTAACTGAAAAAAGACAACAGTAGACTTAAGGTTGTAATGACAACAGATATTAATTAGCACTTTTTAATTCTCAGTATATCTAAATAGAGTTTTTTGGCTTGTTTTAGTTCTTCAGAAATATTTGCTGAATAAGTGAAATGTGTATTTTGAAATATGAAATACTGCAATATAAAGATAGATTGGAAAGTATGCTGACTTGCCATGTTGACAAATAACTTGAAGTCTTGAAGCTATGCTGGAATCCAGCCTTTGAAAGTATAGATCTTGAAAAAAATCTTTTTGAACTATAGTATTAAAAATAAATACAATTATATAAGTATTAATCATAAATAGGCAACAGTTTTTTATAAAAGAATAATAACCATGAAAAATCATAAGAGAATACTCTCAGGGAATACAGTTCATAACAATGAATATAACTACAAACATTTTGCCATACTATCGTTTCTCAGTTGGATGCAGGGTCAGAGATTGATTTGACATCAGTTGAGCCTTTAAAAACCTGAACTTTTAAGTTTATTGAACTGAAAGAAAAACCTTGTCAATATGTAGATATACCAAGAAAACTGTGTCCAAAGAGGAGACAAAAATATTTGATGAGGGAACGACAGTGGAAGTGGAAGTAATGAGCTTCAAACTTTGAAGTCTGTGTGAAGTATGGCTGTGAAGGAAGAGTAAGTCTTCTAGAATTTCTGAAGAGATTAAAATCAGGGGGCAGATTAAGTGAAGAGGAAAAGATTTTAGAGCACAGTAGAAATTGTTGCAAGGTGAAGAAGAGAATTTGTAAGGTTGATTAATCCTGGAGGGCTACAGGATCTGAATGTGACTGACTCCTTGTTCCTACACCCCTTTAAGCTTTAGCATTGGGATCTACATAACCCACTAGATTCAGCCTCACCTTTAACTCTGAAATTAAGACTGTAGTGTCAGCTAACACCTCAATCAGATCACATAATTATCTCCTCTCTTTTTTTGTGGTGAGAACAGTTAAGATCTAGTATTCTAGCAACTTTAAAGTTGATAATACAGTATTGTTGGCTATAATCATCAGGCAATGCATTAGATCTCCAGAAGTTATGTTTGTTGTAAGTCACTCACTGGTGTTTGAGCATAATCGAACTTCAAGAGGTTCTTTATACTTTTCTACGCTATGATTATTTTAAAAACTTATTTAACAAGAGCACAATAGTGACCAATCCTGAGTCTATAATTGTTATGCTCTTACCAAGAAGTAGAAAAAAATGAGGATAAGCATCTTAATGAAGGCATGAAATTATTGCCATAATTGTTTTTTATTCTTTTCCTCCTATTTTTACTGCTTTCCAAAATTAGAAGTTGGAATGTTGTAGATTAAAGTATATACTAGGGAAGTGTAGCCCATGATTGGGATTCTGATTTTCCAGGTAAACTTTGGCAGGAATACATTTTGCATTAGAAATAAATAATCCCTGGAGAAAAACCTTTTTCTTTTGTAATAATACCTAGTTTGGAAATTCATCCCTTTGAGTCTCATGGACACAAGGGACTTCAATGACATATCACTACCAGACCTCCATCCTTCCTAAAATTCTAATCTTTCTCATGGCATCTGACTCATCATCTATGTGCCAAATATCTTTTCCTTCCCCAAGAGTATATGACCTTTTGTTTCTGTACATGTGTCTATTCTACTCTAGAACATCAAAGAGGACTTTTGCATTAAACCTCAATCAAAGCCCTATTCCTTGAAATAGTTTGCCATCCATGTCAAACTGGTTAATATTGTTACAAATTTTAGTAACAATCTTTAAAAATCTTTCAAATTTCCCACCTTCCCAGAGCTGTATTGTGTATATGCATATCAGCATAGGTATAGATAGTTTTGGTTGGTTGGTTGCATGTGTAACCTGTTGTTCCCAGTTTGTTTGTTTGTTTTCCATTTTTCTTGTTAGATAGTAAGTTTGTTATGAGAGAGATAACTGACACCTGATCTGCTTGCAGAGGGCACTGTTAATTCAGTGACCCCCCTCAAGGATCAGATTCACCCAGGTATTATGTTCAAGTTGACCTCTAACTTTATAAAGCAAAGCATTATCTTTAGATAATATCTTCATTCAGCATTAGTTAGATTTTAAACTTTATTTTTTCTGAAAGTACTTTAAAGAAATAAAATGCTATCTTCTTTGTTTAATGATGTACAGAATGCATTATCATATGCACACAGGAATCTCTTGCTCCAAACAGTTGTGCTATTGAGGAGGAGGGCAAGGTGCAGATACATGGCATTATTGTCCTGTGAAGTGTAGTTCTGGAGAAAGTTATTTTTAATATCCCACAATATTTTTAAATAAGCCAGTGAAAAGTGCTCACGTTGTATTTTTGCCCATGCAATGGTAACTATACATAAATGCAGACACACACACAATGTCATGCATTTCCTCTCCTAGAAGAGATATTCCCTCAGTGGCTGTTTGTATCATAAGTTAATCAATTAAATTAAATGCTGGGTTTTGTGGGATATCATACAAAATAGGAGCTTAAAGGAAAAAAATGAGGATAAGAAAATCAATTAAAGCCTTACTTTGATTCTCTAATTACTGATTAAATATTGAACTGATTTGTAAAATCTAGGTTTCATATGTACCTAAATAACAGAAAACTGGACATAAGAGAAATAATTTTATTTCTTAACAAAAAATGCCTAAAATCATAATTCAAATAATAGTGTTATGTCCACTTGATCAGTGATTTTTATATGTGGAACCCTCAAGACAGTTAGTCTATAGTTCCTCAATCAGCGAGTGCCATGTTGTAAGGAAGAGGCCAGGATAGAGAAACATGGGTGGTCAGTCACTCACTCAGGTTGAAAATATCATGCTTTTCTTGACTTGCAATTCTGTCTGATAGGGAAAATTCATAAAGGATAATAAAGTTCTTGTGATGCTAAAGATCTTGTCATACAGCTCCAGATAAGCAAAAATTTAGTTTAATCTGGCATTGATGTGTCAGTTATAAACCTTCTCTCGCCTGGTGAGCATTAGAGACACTGTCCTATTGATATTAAATTCTATATTTTATATTTGGATGGCCTGACATATGCTAAATATTGGAAAGAGATGGAGTCAGTGCTGCAGAGGAAAACTGTCACCCAATATATGTTCCAGGGGTCCGAGGGGTCCGAGGAGAGTTCATTGTAGGTGATATTGGATGAAGTTGTGCGCCTTGCTGTACTTTAGTTTTCTAATTTAGAAACTGAGATTATTGTATGAACTATTCCTTTCTTCCTTAGAGTGTTACAACTTACCTACTCACAGAAACCACAGAATTGTCTCTACGAAATCTCAGCCCTAAGTTTACCCCATGTATAATTACTTATCTAAAGGTTTGCTATAATATTTCAAGAATCTAGAGGTTTGAAGACATAATATGTCCTTTATATATCACTGTAGGTAAAGGAAAACAGGGTTAAAAAGCTCCCTTCGTGCAATCTGTTTAAAAGTATCTTTGAATCCTTTCTTGGGTCTTTTTTTTTTTTTTTTTTTACTTGGTGTTAGGTATAAAATTATTGTAACAGTGCATATCTTACATTAAAGAATACAACTATTTAGTGGAGAAAATTGTTTTGGATTTTGCAAAATGATATATAAAGTGCTTTTCAATTTTTCTGCCTTTATTTTTCACATTTTTTGGATATTTTAGTCCCATATATATTTACAAAAACATACATTCTAATATCTGTATTGTCTATACTCAAGAATTAGTTTTAAAAGAATTTTTAAATTCTTTTTTTGGTTTTTTTTTTTTTTTTTTTTTACTTGGTGTTAGGTATAAAATTATTGTAACAGTGCATATCTTACATTAAAGAATACAACTATTTAGTGGAGAAAATTGTTTTGGATTTTGCAAAATGATATATAAAGTGCTTTTCAATTTTTCTGCCTTTATTTTTCACATTTTTTGGATATTTTAGTCCCATATATATTTACAAAAACATACATTCTAATATCTGTATTGTCTATACTCAAGAATTTCATAAACTTAACAATTGTGGTTTTCTAATGAGAACAAAAAAAATCAGATATTTCCTAATTTTAATGCTGAAAGGTGGTGGAGAACAAATCCTCATTCCACCTTCCCTGCCCTTCTCTTCCCCCCAGGTAAGAATGATGGGGCATTCTTTCCATTCTCTGGGCTGTCTGTGGATAGTAGGAAATGTCAGGCAGCCTGTCAGTACTGGTTTTCCATAGAAGAGGGATCTTGTCCAGCCTCATCTAAAGTAAACCTGGTCCCACAGTGTACTAGCTTTGATGTTATAGAGAGAACACTGGGGGAGGCGTTACTTAACAGTTGCAATTGGCAACTGATATTTTTTGACCATCAAATGCCACTCCTCACTGTGCTTAAACAGAGATACTAGAAATAATGAGTATGACTTGAATGATTCAGAAATGGTTAACTAAGAGCTGCAAAACACTTTGTTGTTCTGGCTGGTTGGAATTCCAAATTTAATTTTGTTTGTTTATTTCTCTCTTTCTACCTTCCTTTTCTGCATTTTTTCTTGTCCCCATCTTCTTCTAGTCTAGACAACTTTGCTCGTTTTTCCTTTGTTAATCAACATCTTCAGTTCCTGCAGTGCTTGACCAATTTCCTTCTAATTTCCTCTTGGTTCATATTTTTTTTCTTAAAATATAGGAACAGCAATGAAAGATCACTTAAAATAGCCATTTAAATATATACATATTTATATAAGTAAATCCTTGCTATTCAGATTGTGGTTCTGAACTACCAGCATTAATATCACTTGGAAGCTTGTTAGAAATACAGAATGTCAGAACTTGCACCAGACCTGCTGAGTCAGAATGTGCATTTGATCACAGTGCCCAGGTGCTTCTTATGTGCATTAAGGTTTTCAATGTTCTGGAATTCTCAGTATGCCTAAACAGTATGATCTAGGGAAGCTGGGACTCCCCACCATGTCTGATTTAGTTAGCCTGTATCTTTAGGACCTAGTACCAAATTTGATACATTAAGTTATGTGCTACTTATTTATTGAATGAAAGAATTAATGTAGGAATTGAGAAAATTTTGGTTTGTGTTCATGTATTCTTGCCTTAGACACTAAATACAACACTGGATTCCAAAATTAATATGTAAGAGGAGTCATATATAAGGTCATTTATGGTCATTTAAACCCTTAAAATTAAAAAGAAAATACAGAAATATGATGAGTAGTATAGTGAAATGTCCTAGATATTGGGAATCAGAAAAGCTGGGTTCCTGACAATTACTAGAATCACTATGTTGTACACCTGAAACTAATATAACATTGTAAATCAACTATACTTCAATAAAAAATAAAGCCAGGAAATGTAGTATTGGACAAATACCTTAGGTTCTAAACATGATTATTTCCAACATCCAATGATATTAATAATAATAGGCCTATTATTTCAAAGTGATTTTCTAAGTATCAGTTGGGAAATATAAATAGTAAAGAAATGCATAAACTGTAAATCTAAACTAATGTCGACTGATATTAAAGCACACCTAGCTTGAGTCAAATGTTGTAGTTGAAAGTTAAATTTATTACCACTTTTTCTAAGCCATGACCATTGGCTAGAAATGCAAATTCTCTTTGTCTTATATAAACAAGAAGTCAAACCTTCCTCAAATTTATCAAATATATCAAACGTGTATATAGTTGACACTGAATAACATATTAGATAATATGAAATGTGAAGACACAGGAACACTACTCAGGAGTGTCTATAAAATCTGAGTGTATAAAATTAGAAAGAATTGTAGTGAAGAGATATATTTCTTCAGGAAACCAAAGTAATAAGATAAAAATGTTTTACTTTATGATGATGTAGCTTCCTAAGAGAAGGGATGAGATGTTTCACAAAAGAAAAAGATAGAAGAATTTACTTACCTTGACTGATACAATACAGTTTTATAACTCAATGTTTGATTCTCCACTGGTGGATAATTTATGGCAAACTTTAAATCATCTTTTTTGACCTTCTATGAATGCTAACTCTTTTATAGCAAAATAGACTCTTCTCTGGGGGAGAAAAAATATGCCTACTTTTCTACGTGTTCACGAAAATGGCCTTATTTTTTTCCCTTGCACTCTCACTGAGAATGTTTGTGCTTAAATAAAATGTTTTAACTGCAAACAACTAAGTTTCTGGTAGGGAGACTGGTGCAGGCATTAGAAAGATATTTTTAAATTCTTATTAATTAAAATAACCACTTTATATTTTAGAAATACCAACATTGCTTATGTGATATTTGCTACATATATTTTCTACCTTATTTTTACTTAATGGTTTATTCATATTTTTAAGCTGAAATTTTATAGTTTAAAAAAACTAATTATCTTTGTTATTTCTATTGATTTTAACCATAAAATTCATATTCTGGGTAGAAATGAGAATTTCTGTTTTATTCTAATTATTTATGGTTTTTAAAATTTTACTGAAAACTAAATATGGAATTGTTATGGATTGTGATGTGAGGTAAGGCTCTAACTTTTTCTTCCAATCATGTCACTCCTTGGAAAAAAAAGATTTTATCTACAAGAGATACTTTTTTTTAAAATGGAAATGACAATGACTTGACAAACTATTTTAAATTTTAAAACGTTGTTTTAAAATGACTATCCCATTTTCTAATTTTATTGATTTGAGTCCTCTTCCCTTTTTTCTTGATGAGTCTGGCTAAAAGTTTATCAACTTTGTTTATCTTTTTGAAGAACCAGCTTTTAGTTTCATTGATCTTTGCTATTGTTTTCTTTGTCTCTGTTTATTTCTGCACTGATTTTTATGATTTCTTTCCTTCTACTAACTTTAGGTTTTGTTTGTTCTTCTTTCTCTAGTTGTTTTAGGTGTAAGGTTAGGTTGTTTATTTGAGATATTTCTTGTTTCCTGAAGTAAGATTGTATTGTTATTAACTTCCCTCTCAGAACTGCTGTTGCTGCATCCCATAGGTTTTGGATTGTTGTGGTTTCATTTTCATATGTCTCTAGGTATTTTTTGATTGCCTCTTTGATTTCTTCGGTGATCCGTTGGTTGTTTGGTAGCATGTTGTTTAGTCTCCACATGTTTGTGGGTTTTTTTAGTTTTTTTCTTGTAGCTTATTTCTAATCTCATAGTGTTGTGGTCAGAAAAGATGCTTGATATGATTTCAATTTTCTTAAATTTACGTAGGCTTGCTTTGTTGCCCAGCATGTGGTCAGTCCTGGAGAATGTTCCATGTGCACTTGAGAAGAATGTGTATTCTGCTGCTTTTGGATGGAATGCTCTTTAAATCTCAATTAAGTCCATCTGATCTAATGTGTCATTTAAGGCCTATGTTTCCTTATTGATTTTCTGTCTGGATGGTCTGTCCATTGATGAAAGTGGGGTGTTAAAGTCCCCTACTATGATTGTGTTACTGTCGATTTCCCCTTTTATGGCTGTTAGTATTTGCCTCATATATTGAGATGCTCCTGTGTTGAGTGCATATATATTTACAATTGTTATATCTTCTTCTTTGACTGATCCCTTGATCATTATGTAGTGACCTTCTTTGTGTCTTATAACAGTCTTTATTTTTAAAATCTATTTTGTCTTATATGAGTATTGGTACTCCAGCTTTGTTTTGATTTCCATTTGCATGGAATACCTTCATCTGTCCCCTCACTTTCAGTCTGTATGTGTCCCTAGGTCTGAGGTTGGTCTCCTGTAGACAGCATGTATACAGATCTTGTTTTGGTATTCATTCATCCAGTCTATGTCTTTTGGTTAGAGCGTTTAATCCATTTACATTTAAGGTAATTATCAGTATATGTGTTCCAATTGCCATTTTCTTAATTGTGTTGGGTTTCTTTTTGTATATCTTTTTTCTTCCCTTCCTGTTTTATTCTCTTCTCCTGTGGTTTGATGACCATCTTTAGTGTTGTGTTTGGGTTGCTTTTTCTTTTTTGTGTGTGTATCTATTGTAGTTTTTGGGTTTGCTGTTCCTGTGAGGTTTTGATAGCAGTCTATGTATGTACCTGGTTGTTTTAAGTTGCTAGTCTATTTCCCACCTAGAGGAGTTCCTTTAGCATTTGTTTCAAAGCTGGTCTGGTGGTGCTGAATTCTCTTAGCTTTTGCTTGTCTGTAAAGCTTTTGATTTCTCCATCAAATCTGAATGAGAGCCTCGCTGGGTAGAGTATTCTTGGTTGTAGGTTCTTCCCTTTCATCACTTTAAATATATCATGCCGCTCCCTTCTGGCTTGCAGAGTTTCTGCTGCAAAATCAGCTGATAATCTTATGGGAGTTCCCTTGTATGTTATTTGTCATTTTCCCCTTGTTGCTTTTAGTATTTTTTCTTTGTTTTCAATTTTTGTCAGTTTGATTACTATGTCTCTTGGTGTGTTCCTCCTTGGGCTTCCTGCCTGGGACTCTCTGCACTTCCTGGACTTGGGTGACTGTTTTCTAAAAATGCAATATTATAAACAACTACAGTTTCTCATCTATCAATCTAACAAGGATATTTAACATTCTTAGTATTCAGCATAAAGTTATTCTGATGTTGGCACTCCTTTGAAATGCTTTTAAAAATATAGATTGATACAACTTTTCCAAAAATCAGGTTTATAATGTCCCCCAACCCTTAAAAATAGTAGATTCCTTTATTTACTATTTCCAGTTCTAGGAATCTACCCAAATGTGAACAATTGTTGAAGTATAAATGCATTTTATAACACACAGCAAGAAAGGATGAGTAAATCATTGTACATCTGGATGATTAGTCATTCAACCCATGGAAAAGAGGAATCTCAGGCAAAGGGACCAGTAAGCACAAAGACAAATGCTTTCAATGGTCTTACAGTAGTCCCAGTGTTTGGGACTACTCTACTATTAGGTTCATATTGAAGGACAATGTGGAAAGGGAAATGGCAGGGTATGTTGGCCTTAAATAATGAAGGATCGTTTCACCATGTTAAGGATTTACATGGTATCCTGTAGTCCAAGAAAGATCCTTACAGTTTGTTGGTTTATTTGTTTGTTCTTGTTGGAGTTTTGTTGTTGTTCTTATTATAAGCATAAGAGGAATGTAAAGGTATAGAAGCATGAGCATATTTGCAGATGGAAGGACCATGGTAATAAATAAATCAAAGGTAAGAAAGAGAAAGAACACTCAATAAGGAAAATACTAGAGGAGGCAAATGTGATGAAATCCATAAACTTCAGTGGTAAGGTTCATACTAATGTAAAATATGGTAGAAATCATCCTTTCCTGATATCAAAGGAGCATTAGCAAATGGGCAGTTGGTCATTCCATGGATTTTCAAAATATACCTTCAGTTTTGGGTTTAAAGCATTTGTTATTTGTCTACTATTAAACTCATCTGTAAGTGGACATCAGCCCAAAATATGTACTCCAAAGCCAAACACAATTGAACTTTTCAGACCTATTGCTTTCAGGTGATACATAGCATAGCTTTGATCTTCCTTATAATTTTTTCATTAATTCCTTCACTCTTTTATTCACCTATTTATCAGGAAGATACAAAAATGAAGATCAATTCTTTACATCTGAGATGATTGTAGTCCTGTAAAGAAAATAAAGTAATGAACTGATAATGCACAAATTGCTTTATCAGAGGTACTCACAGAACTAGGCACTGATAATGAGGCAGAGAGGATACATAAGCTGGATGGTCAAGGATGATTTCCTGAGAGAAGCAACACAAGTTAAATTATGATGAAAACTGAAGAAGTAAGGAAAGGAGAGAAAAGAAAGTGAGACCTAGTCCAAACTGGATCTATGATGCACCAAGGAACCTGGGTATAGGAATGAGTGGCTTTTCTGGGCCTGTGAGTAGTTTCAGTATGATGGAATAGAAGGTTGTGTGGGTCAAAAGAAGCAGGTAAGGCTGGAGAGGGAAGCTGACAGGTTATGCAGAGTCCATTGTATCTTGCTAAGGAGATTGGATTTAATTTTTCAAGTAGTCTGTGGAGCCACTCAGGAGAGGAATGTCATGATCACATTTAAATTTCAGGAAGATTTTTAGGTGATCAATTACAGGGGGACAAAGATGGGAATACTGAAAATAGTCTAAAGATGGAGATAATGAGGGGCAAAGTAGGATAGAGACAGTGGGGATAGACGGTGGAAGGCAATTTAAGAAAATCAAGGACTCTATGAATTATATAATACATGGAAAGGGCAAATGATAGTGAATATAAATATGCCACGTCTTAAAGTGTAACATTTTTTGGATGACAGAAAATGAATCTTGAAAAATCCAAATTGGTTCCCATTGTTTCCTCTGAAGAAGTTAGGCTTAGGGGTTCCTCTGTAGAAGTTAGGCTTAGGTTAACAAACCACATTTTTCCATAGAACAGAGAGTCTAAGTGACTTTCCTGAGTGTACACGGTAAGTTGAAGAAGGAAGCAACAACAGAAGTTTTTTCTCTCATACTCAAAGTCCAACACTTTATTTTCAAATGAAGATTGAAAACACTTATCTTTTTAAATTAGAAATAGCAGTCAGTGCCGCACTAGAGTGTGAAGTTTTTAGTTGTACGTTTATTCTGAAATGTGAAGACCAGTGAGAAATGGTCTTAATTAGTGTACATTTCAAGTTTTCGTGACTTAGCATGAAAGACAGAAGAGGGAAGGTTATTTTAATGTCTGACATTTCCACAAACTACCAGCCATTCTTCAAAGTCTAGGCTAACAAAAATTGAACAACAAATAAAATCACACACACACAAAAACTGGTAACTGGGTGAATGGTAACTATGTGTGGCAATGATTTCACAATATGTACATATATAAAATAATCATGTTGTACACCTTAAACATACATAATGTTATATGTCAATTATATCTCAATAAAGCTAGGGAAAAAACAGTAAAAAATTAAATAAACACCAAGCTGACTTTATAATGTTTAGCATTTTCTCCAGTCGTGGTCTGTGGACCATCCTGTGAGAATTCCTTTCTTTAATTAAGCACTTACTATGTGCCAAAAATATATGTCAAAATATTCTAGAGACAGATCATCAAGCAGGAGACTTATTTATCACTCGTGATAAACGGGGCTTCCCTGGTGGTGCAGTGGTTGAGAGTCTGCTTGCTGATGCAGGGGCGGTCCAGGAAGATCCCACATGCCGCGGAGCGGCTGGGCCTGTGAGCCATGGCCGCTGAGCCTGTGCATCCGGAGCCTGTGCTCAGCAATGGGAGAGGCCACAACAGTGAGAGGCCCGTGTACAACCCCCGCCCCCTCAAAAATGTGATAAACCTTTAAGTCAGGTAAATCTAGTTTCAAGTTCCATCTTTTCCATCTAATTTATATTCAGTCTTAAATGATTTATTTACTTCTCTAAGCCCCCATTTCTTTATATATAATATGAGGAAAATAATCTCTATCTTCCCTTTTTTGTGAGTATAGAAGTAAATGAGATAATGTGTGTGAAACTGTCTAGAATAAATCCAAGTACAAATCAGTTATTCAATAAATGTAAATTTTTCTTCCTTTTGATGATTTAGGATTAACATATTGGTGGTATTGTATATTCATGGTAGTAAAATTATATCTATGACCCAGGTACACAGAAGATGTAAATATTTGCACTAAAATGGTCATTGTTGCTAATCAGTATATATTCTCCCAAAGAGTGTAGTTGAAATAATACTCATGAGAGAATTCAGAAACTTGGATCCTCTTGCTGGTATTGCCACTAAATATAGCTGTGTGACTTTGAACAAGTAATATAAACCATTTTGAGCTTCAGTTTTCCTGATATGCCAAATCTAGCCATTGAACTAGATGGACTCATAAATACCTTTCTGGCTCTGAAACTCTATGACTCTATTTTCTTATGATTCAGTAGACAACTTTGGAATAGAGCCTGTCAACTTGCATTGTTGTGTGATTTCTTTTTCCCTTCTGGTTGCCATGTTCTATGAATAAATTTCCTTTTCATCAGTCAACTTGTGGAAATAGCATTCTCTACTTAATACTGTATCCTCTAATCTGGCTTTTCGTTTCCTTTGGTCCAGGAGTGTTGCCTTTCCTCCTGATGTATGCAAGCCAATGTTAAGACTTAAAATCAGGGGAAGGGTATCACTTCTTAGCCAAAGAAAAACAAGACTAAGTTTCTGTCTGTTTGTTTATTTTTAATTTTGGTTGAAATATAGTTGATTTACAATGTCGTGTTAGTTTCAGGTATACAGCAAAGTGATTCAGATATATAGATATATATATATTCTTTTTTTTACATTCTCTTCCGCTCTAGGTTATTACAAGATATTGAGTATAGTTCCCTGTGCTATACAGTAGGTCCTTGTTGGTTATCTATTTTATATACAGTAGTGTGTATATGCTAATCCCAAACTCCTAATTTATCCCTCCCCCCCTTTCCCCTTTGGTAACCATAAGCTTGTTTTCTATGGAACAAGACTACATTTTAATGATTCATATGAATTATTGTAAGTGTGATGAGGTCAGGGCCTTGGGAAGTCACCATATGAACAAAATATATAAAGAAGAACCAGTGAATACAAGCATTATCAAAAGGGAGAGAAATTGTTTTATAGCAACATCATTTAGTATAGTTTTGGGGAAAGGACCTTGACATTTTTCTGGGAGATAAGATCTCCTACTTCCCACATCTATTTCACTGGCATCCACCAAAATTCTTGGAACCACAGCTTGACTTATGCCATTACTGGAAACTTTTATTTAACATATTAGAAGTCAGTATGGTACCAAATGTTAATAGTGATTATATTTTAGAGGGAGACGTACAAGTGTTCTATATTTGAAAAGTATTTTAACCTCTCTTTTTGTTAGTGTTTGTATGTGAACACAAATACTGTTTTTAAATTGGAAATGAAAACAATTTTAATTTTGAAAATTATGTTAAAATTCTGGAGTATAGATGAGAAGAGTGATATATATGGGAGTTAGGAGATTTGGGGTCATGTTACAGCTCTAGCACTACCTGAGTGATATTAATCAGGAAATATGTTTTTCGTTTAAACAAACACATAAAAATGCAACTTATAGTTTTGTTATCTAGTTCTGAGTATTCTATCATTAGTGTCAAGTGTAGTGTATGTGTGCATGGGCGGGGGGAGAGGGAGAAAATGAGTATGTATTTTGGACAATGAAAATCATTTGAACCTGTGGTATCGTGCAGTAAATTTTGGATTCATAGTGTTTCAGATACAAAGTTGGATTTAAATCCCAGCTCTGAGGATTTGTAAACTCAATTTTTTCCCCTCATTTGTAGAATATGATTACTTATACTTAATTATATGGATGTTCTTTAAAGTTTGAATAACTTAGATATGTATAATACCTTGCATAAGGTAGTAACTGATAGTTCTTATTATGTTTAGTGAATTATATAAATGATCAGACTGAACAACATGGTCTTGAGTCAAAAGCATGTGATCCTATAAAGAATTGAGAGGGATTTTTCTATTGTGATTAAGAATTGTTTAGAAAAACAGTTCAAAATTAAGGTCCCATAATTATTTCTTAAGTACTGGTATCCTTTGGCATAAATGTATGGCTCCTAAATATGACGATTTTAAAAAATAAAAAACATTTATTTGAAGTTTAAAAATGGAAACAGTGGTTCCATTAATTTGTAGTCCATTAATTCAACAAGTATTTCTTCATTCAACAAACAATTATCAAGCAGCCACTAGATGGCAAGTTCTGAGGGGCTTCATTGGGTATTAAGGATATAAAGATAAATTACATGGTCTGTTCTGTTTGGAGTTTGTAGTCTGATGGAGGAGACAGACATGGAGGGAGGAATAACAAAATAGTACAGTGACAGTAATAAGAGAACTAAGAACAAAGCATTGCTGCCAGGGAGACAGAAGGAACTAATTATAAAAATGAGTGAAGCTAAGTTTTAAGGCAGTTCAGTTTGGGACAGGAAAATAATTCCCTTTCCAGGAATGTTATATTTGTATGGATATTCTTGCCCTTATTCTTGGCATACATCATTTTACCGAAGCATTGTGTGAATGGGCCTTTCATGCTTTTTAAGCTTCGATAACTGAGATCATTAACAATAATCCTACTTACCTTTTAGACATGTACATACATTCACATTAGTGAAACAGATTGTATTTCTTGTTGTAATTTAAATAATTCTGACTTTTTTCAATTTTTGTGTATTTTAGTTAGCACACCTTCTGAGAGTTAAATATTTTAACAACTGCAGTTAAAATGCAGTTTTCAGCTTAACACATATTTATTAGTACCTTTTGTGTTCCTTAATTCACCTCCCAAAACACACACTGTATCAACTTTCTAATGAAACATGTTTAACATGTTTAACAGAACATACATGTTAAAAATAAATATTGAAGTGTTTGTACAGGGAATCAGAAGATTTAGTGCAGAGCTCACAAACTGACAGCCTCAGGGCCCAAACCAGGTGGCAGGTATGTTTTCTTTTGCATTTTTCATCACAAGCCCATGAGAGCCTGCCCCTTTAAATGGGGAAATAGCCCAGCAAAATTGCCCATTTTTCAGAGTTATGTTAACCTGTGGCCCAGGGGCCTGTGAATTTTCAGGACTTGATTTAAACGCTCAGCAGTGCTCCTAGAAGACAGAGATCAAATACCATTGTAAACAGGTTCTCAATTCACCTACACAGAGTAACTGTCATTATTATTATGGTTAGCTTGACTAATTGCATTAAAGATATCAACCCTATACAAGCAACTAAATGTAATCAAGTTCCATACATTGTAGAATAAAGATATAAGTAAATATTTTAGAACAGTGCAGCAGAAGCAATTAGTTCTGCCAAAGAAATCATTTGAAACATTGCAATGGATATTAACCTTTGAGTTTTAAGAAAAAGTAGGATTTTTTGAGGTTGGAGGCTAGAGTGTCTTAGGTAGTCATTTCAGGCAGAGGTATCATCATAAATAAAGGGACACAGACAGAAAAGTACATGGAGTAGTCTGATGCCATTGGGATCTAAGACAGGCAAACGTATAGAGAGAAAATTCTGGGAGGTAAGGGTAGGGGCAAATTATGAAAGCCCTTGGACTGATATCACTGAAGGTTTTTGGTTAGGATAGTATCGTGGTCAAATGTGCATATTAATAAGATGATACCATCCTTGAAACAGAGAATGATCAAGCTGGAGTCCTTGTGTTACAGAACTGGTTAGAGCAATGTTTTTCAGTACTGTTTAAAAAAAATGCATAGCAAGAAATACAACTTATATCATGATATACTCCTGCTATTGCTTCCTCAGCTACAATTACTACACACACATGTAAATCTGAAATAAATTTCCATAAAATTATGTGCATGGAACACTGTCATTTTCTATTATAGACAGTTTTGTTCTTCTTCATTCTTTAAAAGTTGCAGATCAATTTATGATCCACCAATTGTTCCAGCTAACAGTTTGAAAAATAGTTAATTAGGAAATTATTCCAATGATAGTTCAAAAAAACATGGTGGTACCTAAGCTGAGAAAATATCAATAGAAATAGAGAAGAGAGAGTATATTCAGGAGGAATTTTCTGAGATGAATTTTTAGGGCTTTGTGATGAATCAGATATGGAAGATGAAAGAATTATGGAGATCAAGGGCTTTCCGCCAGTCAAAATGTTATTTTCTACTAAACAGAGTATGAGAAAGATCCACTTAAAATAAATACGATGTAATGAATGTGAAGTTGCCTTGGTCTGCCTTGTGATATTAGAAAATGAAACATTCATTTTTATCCACTCATGATATGATACTTTTCTGAATGCTTGATGGTATCAGAATACCTAACTCTTCTGAACATTATACCAACTGTCTTTCCAGGACCAAGTGTCAAGTAAATTATATATACTAAATTAGAAATCATTTTTCAATCTTGGATTATACTTTCCAAAAAATGAAAAGAAGAAAAAATTTATAATTTAGAGTGACAAATCAAAAATATTTTTGTTTTCTTAAACAAGGAAGTTAAATGTCAATGCACTGTTACTGTGACAGGTTTGCTGGTGTAATCACTAAAAGTTAGAAAACTCAAGTATGTTTCCCACAACCACTGTGATGACCGCATTGTACTTAGTTTATTAACACCATGAATTGCAAAGAGAAAATGTTATAGTCCTTCTGCCTTGGTTTTCTGGCATGGGTAATTAAAGTATCAGCCATAATATTTCATGAATGCTGTTCCTTTCCTTTTAATGTACCACATAATTTTTAAGAACATAAATTCCATGCTAAATCAGTTCTCTTCCCTCTGTAAAACAGTACTAACTGCTCAGCAACCACTGATCAATGGAGTAGTCCAGTTCCCTGACTAGGACAAGAGTACTTGAAAATACATTCTAAGATCTTGCTTGGTTTCCCACCCCCATGTCTGAAATATCCCAATAATGAATTTTTAGCCGAGACAATGAACAGGAAATTTCTCAACAGCTGCCAGAATTTTCTCTTCATACCCTCTTCAGAAAAGTTAAAATGATCCTTCATTTTTAATTACAAAGGAAGGATTTAGAGAGTATCCTTAATATTCCTTTATTTGAATTTTCCAGAAACTTAACATTTATAATAATTCAAATAAATATTAGTCTTGCTACTATATATATTCACTTTTGTGAAAAAGAAAACAATCACGTGCATGCAAGTTTATTTGATTTAAGCACAATATATCCATTCCTTGGCATACCTTTCCCTCTCCCCCCAAACAAACTAAGTTATTGAATAATATCTGTGCAGTTGTAGCAAATTTGCCTAATGACTCTATTTTGATTTTGACTGAAGTGTGGGAATGCCATAGTCTAACATATTTCTCTGGTATTTGTTTCTTTGTTTTCTAGAATGAGTTTAATTTTTTTTTCATTCTGTGATTTCCGTAGAAAAAATATGACACTGTTCTTCTCACCCTTGCCAAATATGTAAACAAATCTGGGTTTGTGAAAAACGTCTCTCTTCTGTTTAATCACTTAGTTATTTTTATGATATGTGTCATTTTTGTATTTATTTCTATCAACTTGAGGATTTGTTTATTTTGTTTACTACATAATGATATACCACGTATAAGTCATCTGTTAACCCTAAGCTTCATATTTCAAAAAGTCACATCAATTAGATATTCAGTCCTTTTACCAGCATTTTTTGAAAATCCTTTCCCTCAAGAGATCTGAAATATAAGTATTATTTTTATGTGTTAGATACCTATTGTTTAATAACTGCTCAGGATTTGGAGAATGTCATGGCTGAATGGCCTTGTATAATATGCTTAAGACCAAATGGTAAGGCATTCTTTCTCTTACAGGAAGGTTGGGGTGAAACATGAACATACAGACATTTTTCGCTGCTTCTGAAAGAAATCAATGTATAAGTAGTTTTTTGCTGATTCTGAAAGAAATCAATGTATAAGTAGTGTCAATTAAAACTCCTGTCCTGGAGTCATTTTTAAATAGTTATGCTTTTATTTTATATGTGCCATGTCCTGGGACATGTTTCCTAATCACCTTGACCTAGTTCCTTACCTCTAAGTGGAGATAATACTACTCCTTACCTCAAAGTATTGAAAAATTATTGGTTTCGAGTCTACTATCCTCACCTCAAGAAAGTCAAAGAGGCTCATAGGTTGCATGTTTCAGCTTCCCCTAGAAGTTTTGAGAGGGTAACCACAAAGCCTAAAACAAAACCAGGTATTAGAGATTCTTTGTGCTCTTTCTTGGCTCTTCAAGCTCAAAACAGGATGGGAGCAGATAGGAACCATATGCTTCCTCTGAGGGCAGAATGGAGAAGAGGTTATCTCTCATTTCATAGTCAGTTGACAAATGTGGTTCCATTGGCAACGATGGTTTGGGCTGAGGGATTTCAGTGTTAGTACAGATAAATACACAATGAGATTGGCCAACAAAAAAAAGGATGCGTTTGGAAAATTGTGTGATGGGAACTTGTCTGAACATTAACTAATGGTGAGAAAGAATAGAGATAAGGCTGTAGTGCACTCAGTATTGTTCCCTTCTCATTTAATCTATGTTGTATGTGTAAAGAAGTAATTAACCACCTCCTATATCACAGTACATGGTGTCGTCACTCAGTATTTTTCCCTTCTCATTTAATCTATGTTGTATGTGTAAAGAAGTAATTAACCACCTCCTATATCACAGTACATGGTGTCGTACCTCAGTATCTCAGATGACTAGTTCTATAGGTAGCACAAATGTGGGATACATAAACATGTAGCTAATTGAATGAGTATTATCTTATTGCTATTACTAATAATAATTGTCAAGATCATGTTTTGGCCAGGTTATATCATTGTAAATTAGCACAAATAGTAAGATAGCTGGAAAAAGAGTTCTGAGTACTGTGCAGTATTTGCGCAATGAACTCTCAAAGCATATCTGTTGAGCTATTGAAAGAGGGACCTCCTAGTTGCTTAGACTGTTGAGCCATGATTTAAGGGACATGCAGAGAATACTAACAAATCTAAGAGATATGTCTTGCTAGAGAACTGAGTGGTCTTGAGCTATTATACATGAAATAAACACATCTTTCCTTAAATAATTAAGTGAATTAAAATTTATTAAAAACATTTTATATGGCTGTGAAATAAATGAAAGTGCCTTCAGTTCTGCATAAAGGGAATGTTGAGAGGCAATCACATCTAGTTTGAGATCACAGAAGAAATTTCAGAGGTCTAGAGCAGGGGTCCGCAACCCCTGGGCCGTAGACCGCTACTGGTCCGCGGCCTGTTAGGAACTGGGCTGCACAGCAGGAGGTGAGTGGCAGTCGAGCAAGCAAAGCTTCATCTGCAGCTCCCTATCTCTCCCTATCGCTCCCCATCACTCTCATTACCGCCTGAACCATCCTCCCCCCCAACTCCATCTGTGGAAAAATTATCTTCTACGAAACCAGTCCCTGGTGTCAAAAAGGTTGGGGACCACTGGTCTAGAGTACAAGGAGCTAGCTGCCTTCCCAAGTATTTTTAATCAGTGATGGAAAATAAAAACAAACAAATTGAAAATCGGGCGGCTTAGAGTAAACAGGGAGTTTGGCCATCAGACCTAATTTTGTGTATATGTTTTCATGTTTTTGATATGTCAAAATAGTTGGTCAGTACAAAAATTTAATTTGGCTAAAGAAACAGAACTTGAGTGTATTAAATATTCTCGTGCCCTCAGTAGTTTTGACTCACAGATATCCATCATTTAAAAATTGGGCACTTCACTTTTATGAAAGAATAACATGTGAAATAATGCTTCATAAATGCTTGCTACACATTCTGGATACTTTTGATGATTGTAATCCCTGAGAAGATTTTTTGAAAAGGAAAGTTAAGAATGTGTGATTGCAAATCTATTTATAATCTTGCTCAATCAGCAGTATTGCTACTAGTAACGCTGTGAAGTTCACAAGTCTACTGAATTGCTGGAGTGTAACACAGCTGGTTGGTTATTTTGGCTTCCTTAATGCTTGCCCTGATTATGTGACATTCAGCTAATTATATGACTAGATATCTAACTCAACTACAGAGAAGTTAATTTGCTGGCCACATGTGGACATGATGTTAATCTTTCCTTCCAGTGAAAAATTAGACATAGTCACTCCAAGGAAAATGAACAAGCCGGCTGTGGAGCCAGCATAGTTCATATTTTACAGTGTGTCCTTCTGTCATGCTATTTCCAGTACCTCTGTTTCCATCCCTCACAAACTCTGGTTGGGCTGTGCTTAGGTCATAAAAACTTTACAGTAAAGCTCAGGTGGATTGATTACTCTTTGATCTCCTGGTGCTCTTTCAGTTTACATCACAGCCATTTAGCATTCTTTGACTACATCAAATATATTGGCTCCTCTCCTAGATCCAACCCTATTCTCCAGAAATATTGTTATTCTGTTCGTTTCCTTTTGCTTCCAAGGTGGAAAGTCCCTGTCTTTCAGCACCCAATTTTATTGATGACTATCTTATTAGCTCTTAAATGGCACATGGCCAGACAATCCTGTTTCAGAAACATGCTGAATCAGTCCTAAAAGAGTGGGTGTTAGCAAACATGGGTGTGGAGGGGCTTTTAAATATGTCATAAGAAAAAGTAATGAAAAGCATGAAGTAATTAAGTGATTTTTTTTCCTGAAAAGATAATTCAGTGGGATGTTATTTTGGCTTTCTTTAACAGGGTTGGCTCTGATTATTTTTATAATTATAGAGAAAATGAAGTATAGATATTTTTTCCTATGGTGGAAATCCTCTGAAAAGAATCACTGAGGAATTATTACAGCAAAAAGATCTGTCTGAAGCCATCTCCCCTGACAGGAACGTGTTAACTGTCATGTTAACAAGTGTTGTTTATTTTTTACCTGAGGAATGAGAAGTGCTTGTACCAATGTTGTTCAGAAAGCATTTCCTCACAGTATCCAAATTCATCTTATAATCAGCTTGCTTAGAATTTTAGACTATTTTTAAAGCTGGTGTGGAGCACATTTTAGGACTTCAAAAATTATCATATCCTCAGTCTTCCATGAGTTCCACTATAAGATGTTCAGTTTGCTTCTGTTCACATGTAGCTGTTCTTTCCCAGGGCAGTCCCATTCCTAATATTCTTACTGTGAGGTGAGTGAGTAATAACTAATCTCCAGTAGTGCATGGGTCATGGATAGAGACAAATAAATACTCTATCATATAATATAGTGGGTATAATTAAAGTTATATAACTTGAAATGATTGTTTCTAAATAATGTGTTAACTTTTATTTGTTTTCTCTCAGTAGGTTATCCTAGATAACATAGACTTTGCTTAATTGTGTGAGATGAAAGATACTTGTTGTGTTAGATAAATGTCAAGATCTAGGAAGTAATAAGATATATTAATTAAGAGAGATAAGGAAGGATATATAAACCAGTAATTTTAATAGCAGAGCACACACTTTACTTTCTAACTAAATTTAACTTGTTTGAGAATTTAATTAATGTGGCAAAATGCACAAGGAAGAGAAATGTGAGAAACTTTCATAATGCAGTCAAACCTGCAAAAATGCAGAAAGAGGAAATTAGTTTCTCTTCCCTTCCCTTGAAAGGCTGATATAAACAACGAAAAAGAAAAGAAAAAAATCTGTGTGTGTGAGTGTTTTCATGAATGTATAGATTCAGTTGGTTTTTCTCCAAATTAGTAAACTCTTGTTTGTTAAAAATCTAATTTTTCACTTATCAACTAATTAAAATGTGCCCTTTTTAGCAAGTTAAAATATTGTAAAATTAAAAAGCTATTTTTAAAGTTACATCAAATCCAAAGGTCTTTGTGACAGAATCAAAGAAGCATCACAAATTGGTTGAAGGCAAAATTCAAGGTGCTTTCCAAAGCTTTCTTGTAATACAGGAATGAAATCAGGTTACGAGAGTAAAATCTGACCCAGGTACTTTCTGAGGCCCTGGAGCTTTGGTAGTGAGAACAGGGCAACAAATTCTGTCCCTTCTCCACAAACGCACATGGCCTCTTAGTAGGGAAAATGGGCATTTTGAGGAACAGAAAGATATTTGATCCTATAGTAGAGGCTTTTCTGCATTAGTTAACATCTCAAAAGGCATATTAAATGTGATAACTCCATTTTTCTTCCTTTTCCTTCACATTTAGGTCTATAGAAGGCAATTACAAATATGTCTGTGGAAAACGTCATGAGTTATATTTTTCCCTTAACCTCAGGGTTAAGGGAAAAGCCATCTCCACTCACTTATGTTCATAAGCTTGTCGAAATGACTTAAGCTTGACAAGTGGTGCAGGTTGGAGTATCAGGTCAAATGTGGTTTACTTACTTATGGAACAGCATGTGGTTTAGACTGCCTACTACATGGCAGAGCTCTTGTGAATTTACCATCATAAATTCACCTATTAGGAATTCATATCATGTGGTTTTATGAAGATAACAGCAATGAGTATTCTTCGACAGCAGAGTGAATTAATATAAATGACAATTTGAGCCCCATTACTAGGAGTGCACATCTTTATTGAAGACAGCATTCCTGAATGTGTGTTGACTTACTGAAAATGTAATTTTACCAGGCAGATTATCTTTTTTTTTTTCCACCTGGTGAAAAAAGCAAATGCTCATTCCCCATTCTTCTCTTCATGCACACCATTTTAGGAGTGACTGTTTCATATTTACTTTTCATTTGTCCATTAATTTTTTCCTCTTCAGGTGTAATCTAGCCCCTGTGGTGGAGTTTGCTGCAGATGTGGGAACTAAATCAGATTTTATTACCATGAATCCATCAGTTGTACAAAGAGCATTTGGAGGCTTTCGGAATGAGAGTGACAGAGAAAAATTTGTGCATAGACTTTCCATGCTGAATGACAGTGTCCTTTGGATCCCTGCTTTCATGGTCAAAGGAGGAGAGAAGCACGTGGAGTGGGTTAATGCGTTAATCCTTAAGAATAAACTGAAAGTGCGAACTGCCTATCCATCACTGAGACTTATTCATGCTGTCAGAGGGTAAGTGTCTGGAAAGGACCAGTCTGTCCTTGGCACATGGTACATATAACTACACATTTTCGCTAGACAGGAAGGAGCCTCAATAATTTCCCAATGGATATATGTTTCCATTGTTTTATAATGGCTGCTCTGTTTACCAACTTGAATTTCGTTTATGTGCTATATTATTTTAGCTCATTCTCTTTCTTGAAAAAGCAAATATTTGAACTTGGCACTTATTTATATCTGCTCATGAAGAAACTACTGATTTTTATATTTTGCTGTGTTAAAGAGTAATAAGAATTCATAGTATAATTCATGAATTTGGGGTAAAAACTACCAACAGAAGTGCTAAATGGCTAGTGGGCAATATTGTGGAAGCTTAAATGTTAGATGTATTTAAGGAGCAATTAAGTCCCATCTGTAGTTAAGAGGCCAACTAGTGGTAGAGAAGGCTGGCTGAGATATGCCTTAATGCTTCCCCCCAGAAGTCATAGATGACATTTTTATGAATTAAGTCAACATTTCCCTTTTATTAATACAAGCTCAAAAGAAAGACCTAAGAAGCAGACTCTTGTTTAAAAGTGGTAAATGACCAAAAGGCTAAATTCAGTCATGCATACATATAAGTGTGTGAGATATGTAACACAAAGGTAAGCAATACTATATATTTATTAGATATCTACTTAATGTCAAATGCTGTAGATTCACAATGGAAGAGCTGATCACTGCTTTAAAGGAATGCATAGGCTTTATGGTAGAAACAGAGGTATGTATAGCTAGGTAAGGTATAAACAAATGGTAAAGGGGTATATTGTCCGAAGTGTAGAATTTGTTCCTTGGGTTAGCAAAGAAGTCCTAAAAATCTAAAATTTGAACTAAACTTTTAAAGCAGAAAATGATTTTAAAGAACTTTAAAGCGATTCTCGGGGGAAAAAGACAGGGAGAGAGAGAAGAAACCAGAAGGAAATGTATTGCATCATTAGAGCAAACTGAGGCAAGAAAATAATTAAATACACTGTAGACGTGTGGAATAATGGAGTCCATTGTGGTGCATTGGAATACAAAGTTGGAAAAATAACTTGTGGTCTGGTTGGGAAGATAATCATGAAGCACAATTAGATATGTGAATTTAGGAGAGTAAATCTTGTAACTACAGACTCTGTTGACAAGCAGAGATGCTAGAGATATGAAGGCCATTTAGGCTTTTGATTAATTTACTCATAAGATGATGAAGACATAGGGCAAAATCAGTGGACCTAAAAAGGATTGGGCAAGTTCAGGGGACCAAGTAAATACAATGGCTAGAACTCCTAAAAGAAAAAGCTGTCAAAACCCAGAGTTAAAAATAGTTTGCTTTATATACTGTCACTGGGACTGGACTAAGGTGTTTTCGTTTTGTTTTGTTTTGTTATTGAGATATTTTCCTTCAAGGTTTTACCATTTCCTTGTTTAAATCTTGAGACAGTTTTTTGAATTGTTAGTCTGCACGCAACTAAATTGCATTCTTATAATTAGATCCTGGTTATTCAACATTCATTCTCTTGACATTTGGCATGAATTTCCAACAAAGTAACATAAAATAATGCATTTGGAAGATAAGCAATTTTTTTAAGCAACAGAGTCCTGAAATTACAATTTGCATCTGAAAAAAAAAAGATGCGTTCTTGATAGAGAGCAGGTTCATAACATGTTGTTCTAAGAACACATCTTTTTAATTTTAAGTTTTTATTGATTACAATGTACTGCAGATATTTTTCCCAGTCTGTGGTGTGCCTTTTCACTCTCGTAATGTTGTCTTTTGATGAACAAGAATTTAATTTTAACAAAATCTAATTTGTCTATAGTTTTGCTTCTTTTAAAAATTGTGGTAAAGTTTACACATAACATAATTTACCATCTCAACCATTTTTAAGTGTACAATTTAGTGCTTTTAAGTACATTCATATTGTTGTATAACTATCACTAACATCGATATCCAGAACTCTTTTCCTTTTGCAAAACCGAAAATCTGTACTACCTGTTAAACAATTACTTCCCATTCCCTTCTCCCCCTAGTCGTTGGAAATCACGATTCTACTGTCTTTATGATTTTGACTACTCTAAGTACCTTATATAAGTGGAATCATACGGTATTAGCCTTTTTATGACTGGCTTATTTCACTTAGCATAATGTACATTGTTTCTTGTGGTTTTTTTAATTTAAATTTTATTTTGTTTGACATTAGTATAGCCACTCCTGTTCTTGTATTACCATCTTTATTTTTTTTTTGGTTTTGTGTAAGTGTATGGTGAAACATTTGAATTTCTTTCTTTTTAAAAAAAAATTATATACTTTTTGAGATATTTATTGTCTAGCAAATTGGTTTATTATTATGGTGAACCTAAAAAATAACATATCTGACATAGTGAAGTGTATTTTTGTTATGTTTCTTTTTTCTTATCAGTCATCCATTTTATATACATCAGTGTATACATGTCAATCCCAATCGCCCAATTAATCACACCACCACCACCACCACCACCACTGCTTTCCCCCCTTGGTGTCCATATGTTTGTTCTCTACATCTGTGTCTTAATTTCTCTCCTGCAAGCCAGTTCATCTGTACTATTTTTCTAGGTTCCACATATATGCGTTAATATACGATATTTATTTTTCTCTTTCTGACTTACTTCACTTTGTATGACACTCTCTAGATCCATCCACGTCTCTACAAATCACCCAATTTCGTTCCTTTTTATGGCTGAGTAATATTCCATTGTGTATATGTACCATATCTTCTTTATCCATTCATCTGTCGATGGGCATTTAGGTTGCTTCCATGTCCTAGCTATTGTAAATAGTGCTGAAATGAACATTGGGGTGAATGTGTCTTTTTGAATTATGGTTTTCTCTGGGTATAGCCCAGTAGTGGGATTGCTGCATCATATGGTAATTCTATGTTTAGTTCTTTAAGGAACCTCCATACTGTTCTCCATAGTGGCGGGATCAATTTACATTCCCACCAACAGTGCAAGAGTTCCCTTTTCTCCACATCCTCTCCAGCATTTGTTGTTTGTAGATTTTCTGATGATCCCCATTCTAACTGGTGTGAGGTGATACCTCACTGTAGTTTTGATTTGCATTTCTCTAATAGTTAGTGATGTTGAGCAGCTTTTCATGTGCTTCTTGGCCATCTTTATGTCTCCTTTGGAGAAAAGTCTATTTTGGTCTTCTGCCCAGTTTTGGATTGGGATGTTTGTTTTTTTAATATTGAGCTGCATGAGCTGTTTATATATTTTGGAGAGTAATCCTTTATCTGATGATTCATTTGCAAATATTTTCACCCATTCTGAGGGTTGTCTTTTTGTCTTGTTTATGGTTTCCTTTGCTGTACAAAAGCTTTTAAGTTTCATTAGGTACCATTTGTTTATTTTTATTTCCATTACTATAAGAGGTGGATCAAAAAATATCTTGCTGTGATTTATGTCAAAGAGTGTTCTTCCTATGTTTTCCTCTAAGAGTTTTATAGTGTCCGGTCTTACATTTAGGTCTCTAATCCATTTTGAGTTTATTTTTGTGTATGGTGTTAGGGAGTGTTCTAATTTCATTCTTTTACATGTAGCTGTCCAGTTTTCCCAGCACCACTTATTGAAGAGACTGTCTTTTCTCCACTGTATATCCTTGCCTCCTTTGTCATAGATTAGTTGCCCATAGGTGCGTGGCTTTTTCTCTGGGCTTTCTATCTTGTTCCATTGATCTATGTTTCTGTTTTTGTGCCAGTACAGTATTGTCTTGATTACTGTAGCTTTGTAGTATAGTCTGAAGTCAGGGAGTCTGATTCCTCCAGCTCCGTTTTTTTCCCTCAAGACTGCTTTGGCTATTTGGGGTCTTTTGTGTCTCCATACAAATTGTAAGACTTTTTGTTCTAGTTCTGTAAAAACTTTGGTAAGTTGATAGGGATTGCATTGAATCTGTAGATTGCTTTAGGTAGCATAGTCATTTCCACAATATTGATTCTTCCAATCCAAGAACATGGTATATCTCTCCATCTGTTGGTATCATCTTTAATTTCTTTCATCAGTATCTTATAGTTTTCTGCATACAGGTCTTTTGTCTCCCTAGGTAGGTTTATTCCTAGGTATTTTATTCTTTTTGTTGCAGTGGTAAATGGGAGTGTTTCCTTAATTTCTCTTTCAGATTTTTCATCATTAGTGTATAGGAATGCAAGAGATTTCTGTGCATTAATTTTGTATCCTGCTACTTTACCAAATTCATTGATTAGCTCTAGTAGTTTTCTGGTGGCATCTTTAGGATTCTCTATGTGTAGTATCATGTCATCTTCAAACAGTGACAGTTTTACTTCTTCTTTTCAAATTTGTATTTCTTTTTCTTCTCTCATTGCTGTGGCCAGGACTTCCAAAACTATGTTGAATATGAGTGGTGAGACTGTTTCCTTGTTAATTTTCTGTTTGGATGATCTGTCCATTGGTGTAAGTGAGGTGTTAAAGTCCCCCACTATTATTCTGTTACTGTCGACTTCCTCTTTTAGAGCTGTTAGCAGTTGCCTTATGTATTGAGGTTCTCCTATGTTGGGTGCATATGTATTTATAATTGTTATGTCTTCTTCTTGGTTTTTTCCCTTGATCATTATGTAGTGTCCTTCCTTGTCTCCTGTAACATTCTTTATTTTAAAGTCTATTTTGTCTGATATGAATACTGCTACTCCAGCTTTCTTTTGATTTCCATTTGCATGGAATATCTTTTTCCATCCACTCACTTTCAGTCTGTATGTGTCCCTAGGTCTGAATTGGGTGTCTTGTAGACAGCATATATATGGGTCTTGTTTTCGTATCCATTCAGGAAGCCTGTGTCTTATGGTTCAAGCATTTAATCCATTCACGTTTAAGGTAATTATCGATAGGTATGTTCCTATTACCATTTTCTTAATTGTTTTGGGTTTGTTTTTGGAGGTCCTTTTCTTCTCTTGTGTTTCCCACTTAGAGAAGTTCGTTTAGCATTTGTCTGTAGAGCTGGTTTGGTGGTGCTGAATTCTCTTAGCTTTTGCTTGCCTGTAAAGCTTTTGATTTCTCCATTGAATCTGAGTGAGGTCCTTGCTGGGTAGGGTAATCTTGTTTGTAGGTTCTTCCCTTTCATCATTTTAAATATGTCATGCCACTCCCTTCTGGCTTTTAGAGTTTCTGCTGAGAAATCATCTGTTAACCTTATGGGTGTTCCCTTGTATGTTATTTGTTATTTTTCCCTTGCTTCTTTCAATAATTTTTCTTTGTCTTTAATTTTTGTCAGTTTGATTATGCTGTGTCTTGGCGTGTTTCTCCTTGGATTTATCCTGTATGGCACTCTCTGTGCTTCCCGGACTTGGGTGGCTATTTCCTTTCCCATGTTAGGGAAGTTTTCGACTATAATGTCTTCAAATATTTTCTCTGGTCCTTTCTCTTTCCCTTCTCTTTCTGGGACCCCTATAATGCGAATGTTGTTGCATTTAATGTTGTCCCAGAGGTCTCTTAGGCTGTATTCATTTCTTTTCATTCTTTTTTCTTTATTCTGTTCCGCAGCAGTGAATTCCACCATTTTGTCTTCCAGGTCACTTATCCGTTCTTCTGCCTCAGTTATTCTGCTATTGATTCCTTCTGGTGTAGTTTCCACTTCTGTTATTGTACTGTTCACCTCTGTTTGTTTGTTCTTTAATTCTTTTACATCTTTGTTAAACGTTTCTTGCATCTTCTCTATCTTTGCCTCCATTCTTCTTCCAAGGTCATGGATCATCTTCACTATCATTATTCTGAATTTTTTTTCTGGGTGATTGCCTGTCTCCATTGCATTTAGTTGTTTTTCTGGGGTTTTATCTTGTTCCTTCATCTGGTACATAGCCCTCTGCCTTTTCATCTTGTCTATCTTCCTGTGAATGTGGTTTTTGTTCCACAGGCTGCAGGATTGTAGTTCTTCTTGCTTCTGCTGTCTGCCCTCTGGTGGATGAGGCTATGCAAGAGGCTTGTGGAAGTTTCCTAATGGGTGGTGGGTAGAGCTGGCTGTTGCTCTGGTGGGCAGAGCTCAGTAAAACTTTAATCTGCTTGTCGGCTCTGGATGGGGCTGGGTTCCCTTCCTGTTGGTTGTTTGGCCTCAAGCAATGCAACACTTGAGCCTACCCAGGGCTCTTTGTTGGGGCTAATGGCAGACTCTGGGAGGGCTCATGCCAATGAGTACTTCCCAGAACTCCTGCCAGTGTCCTTGTCCCTTGGTGAGCCACAGCTGCCCCCCGCCTCTGCAGGAGACCCTGCAACACTAGCAGGTAGGTCTGGCTCAGTCTCCTAGGGGGTCACTGCTCCTTCCCCTGGGTCCCAACACGCACACTACTTTGTGTGTGCCCTCCAAGAGTGGAGTTTCTGTTTCCCCCAGTCCTGCCGAAGTCCTGCAGTCAGATCCCACTAGCCTTCAAAGTTTGATTCTCTAGGAATTCCTCCTCCCATTGCCCCCAGTTTGGGAAGCCTGACGTGTGGCTCAGAACCTTCACTCCAGTGGGTGGACTTCTGTGGTGTAAGTGTTCTCCAGGTTGTGAGTCACCCATACAGCAGTTATGGGATTTGATTTTATTGTGATAGCGCCCCTCCTACTGTCTCATTGTGGCTTCTCCTTTGTCTTTGCATGTGGGGTTTCTTTTTTGGTGAATTCCAGTGTCTTCCTGTCGATGATTGTTCAGCAGCCAGTTGTGATTCCAGTGTTCTTGAAAGAGGGAGTGAGAGCATGTCCTTCTACTCTGCCTTCTTGAACCAATCTGGAAACATTTGAATTTCTTTCTCATTTCCTTTGTGTGTATTGTAGAGCTGTTTTCTTTGTGGTTACCATGGGGATTTCATTTAAAATCCTAAAGTTATAACACTCTTATTTGAATTTACACCAGCTTAACTTTAATGACATACAAAATGTTCTTTCCCCACCCCTTTCCATTGTTGACATCACAAAATTATGTTTGTATATATAGTGTGTCCCAAAACATAAACTAATAATTTTTTTAATGCATTAGTGTCCTAAATTATGTAGAAAACAAGACTTGGAGTTATAAACCAAAGTTACAGTAATACTAGATTTTACACTAATGATTTTTTTAATGTATTAGTCTCCTAAATTATGTAGAAACAAATGAAAAAATAGTTATGAATCCTTGTTGCAGTAATACTAGCTTTTATAATTGCCCATGCATTTACCTTTAATGAGATGTTTATTTTTCCACACATCTTCTTTTTTGATATGTTAAAAGTTGAGTATCATTGATTCATAGAAAAATAAAGAAGTCACTCTGTCCTATCTTACACACACACACACACACACACACACACACTCACTCTAACACACACATACAAATATATATACACACATACACACACACTCCAGTGATATCTTATTAAGGTTAAAATAAATATTTTGAAGTACTCCTTGACTATAGGAAACTAATAAGAAAATTTAAGATTACTGTGGATTAGTACTTTTTTTAATAGACTATTTTTAGAACAGTTTTATGTTGACAGAAAAAATTGAGAAGATGGTGCAGAGATTTTCCATATACTCCCTGCCTCCACACATGCATAGTCTCCCACATTGTCAACATCTTCCACCAGAGACCTACATTTGTTACAGTTAATGAACCTACACTGAAACATTATTATCACCCAAAGTCCATAATTTACACTACAGTTCACTCTTAGTTGTACATTCCATGTGTTTTGACAGATGTTAAATGACATGTATCCACCATTATAGTATCTTATAAAGTAGTTTCACTGCTCTAAAAATCCTCTGTGTTCAGACTCTTCATTCCTCTCTCCTCATTAACCCATAGCAAGCATTGATCCTTTTACTGTCTCCATAGTTTTGCCTTTTCCCAAATGTCGTATTGTTGGAATCATACAGTATATAGCCTTTTCACATTGGTTTCTTTCACTTAGTAATATATGTTTAAGTTTCTTCCATGTCTTTTCATGGCTTGATTACTCATTCCTTTTTAGAGTTTAATAATATTCCATTGTTTGGATGTACCAGTTTGTTTATCCATTCACCTATTTCTTCCAAGTTTTGGCAATTATGAATAAAGCTGCTGAAAACATCTGTGTGCAGGTTTTTTGGGTGGACATAGTTTTCAACTCATTAGATTGCTGGACCTTATGATGAGTATGTTTAGTGTTGTAAGAAATTGATAAACTGTCTTCCAAAGTGGCTGTACCATTTTATACTCACACTAGTAATGATTGAGAGTTCCTGTTGCTCTGCATCCTCACTGGCACTTGGTGTTTTCACTGTCATTTTGGTGATTTTGGTCATTCTAATAGGTATATAGTGATATTTAATTGTTTTAATTTACATTTCTTTTATGACATATGATGTGGAACATCTTTTAATATGCTTATTTGCCATCTGTATCTCTTCTTTAGTGAGGTATATGTTGAAGTCTTTGGCCCATTAATTTAGTCAAGTTGTTGGTTTTCTTACTGGAGAGTTTCTTGTATATTTTAGATAACTGTCCTTTATCAGATATGTCTTTTGCAAATATTTTCCCCCATACCATTGCTTGTCTTTTCATTCTGTTCACATTGTCTTAATGAAGTCCAGCTTATCAATTATTTCTTTCATTGATTGCACCTTTGGTATTGTATCTAAAAAGTCATCACCAAACCCAGAGATATCTAGATTGTCTTATATATTATCTTCTAAGTGTTTTATAGTTTTGCACTCTACATTTAGATCTGTGATCCATTTTGAGTTAATTTTTGTGAAAGGTGTAAAGTTCTTTGTCAAGATTCATTTTTTTAATGGGAATGGACGATAGTTCCAGCACCATTTGTTAAAAGACTGCCTTTTCTGTATTACCTTTACTTCTTTCTGAAACATCAATTGACTATATTTATGGGGGTCTATTTCTGGGCTCTTCATGTGTCATTTGATCTATTTGTCTATTCTTTGCCAGCACCATATTTTCCTGATTACTGTAGCTTTATAGTAAGTCTTGAAGTTGGGTAGTGTCAGTCCTCTGATTTTGTTCCTCCATCAATATTGTGTTGAGTATTCTGGGTCTTTGCATCTCTGCATAAATGTTGAAATTAGTACTTTCGTTCCTTAGATTCTGGTTTATATTTCTCCATTTACTACCAACAGCAAAACAATAAGAAGCATGGTTGAAATAGAGCATTTTCAGTAAATTAGAATCTAGATAGGATTATATATGATTAACAACCGTGAATTCATATCACCCTTTTACATTTATTTTAAATATAGAAAGTGCAGAACCTTTTACTAATTAGTTCATCAATACTCTCTTATGTTTTGTCTTATTTACTTTTCTTCCATAAACATTATAAATATAAACTGTTTCACTATTTCCTAAACAGTTTATTCCAAAGAACAACAGGGCCAAACTTCTGACTACTGGTGAAGTTAATGGTATGCTTTCATTTGATTACTATATTTTAGGTATTTTTGAGAAGACTTATTTTGAATTCTCCAGAAAGAACTTAACTTGCAACTTTCCTGCTTACACATCTACATCTTTCCCCTAAAGGTCAAGTGATTGAGTTCTAAACGGCGGCCCAGGGTATAAAAAGTAGCTCTAAATTTGCCTTTCACCTTTCAAATACGTTGGAAATTTGTACTCATGATGTATGTGAAAGGTAATATCATTTATGGAACTAGTGAAATTAACACATTAATACATGCAAATGTAGCATTTCAACATAATGTTTAAGCTACTAAAACTCAGAAAGAAAATAAGGAAGTGGGAACACTGATGAAACAAAGATGATTCACATGATATGAAAGCAAGAGCAAAATCCCCAAAGATCTATTCTTTAAGTATCTTTTTTACGTCTCTGAAACCCTGTGGTTAATACAATTCAGGAAAATAGTTTAGAGAGTTTCATATCCTCTGTTGATTAGTAGAGTTTTTTGTCTCTCGTGACAGATCTTCGTGCAGTCCATGCGTTTTACAGTGCACGTAATCACAATGTTAAAGTGCAAAGGTCCTTCCAAATACTGCAGTTACAAGTAGAAAGTTTAAGTGATTTGGAAAGCAAAAAAGTCCTTGAACACTAGGAGAATCCTTTAGTTTTCATATCGTCAAGCCTCATCATTTAAACTTTTTCCTCTCCGAAAATCTTGATGGCTTACCAACTTTAAGCATCCATTTAATTGTAGATTTTTTCAAGCTCTGAAAATATAACCATCAATCACAAAACTCAATGATGTTTTTTAATGTATGGTCATTCTTCCCAAGCCATGTTAAGTGAAACAGGAAGGGAAGGTACTGCAAGATTCTAATTTTAAAACAATCTTACCAAATAATGAAAGAGTAGCCTAATGGGGACACATTTTTAAAACTCTAGTTACAAATTAAAGTGAATACATCAATGTATTACACTGGTTTAGGATTGCAAGCTTTTCATTCGTGTTTATTCAGAAGCCCCACATGTCCAATATTAATATTATTATTTTGTAATTTTCTTGTGAAGAATGGAACAATTTTCATAAGACTTTAAGAGTGAAGAGGAATTTTTGAAACATTAAAATGATTTGTTGAAACTTTAAAAATGTGTGACTACAAGATATAAAAATCAAGGTTTTTTCTTTATACATTGATAACAAAATTATCAACGTATAACCTAAAATCTGAAAAAAACATTTAACCCAATGATGTAATTTAATATGCAATTAAATTATTATATAAGATGTATTAAAATATATTTTTACAAAATAGATAATGTTAGACAAAAATATTATAGTTACTATAATTTGATTCATAATAGTCAAGTGCTGTTTTTTATAATGGGATGGTTATATTTTATTTTCTCATTTTTTTAACATGGTATAAGAAAAATTAAACAGTGCACAAAGTAGATCATCAGTTCCACTACCAACTACCATAGATAATTTCTTAAGAATTCTTTCAGTGGAACATATGTATATGTATAACTGATTCCCTTTGTTATAAAGCAGAAACTAACACACCATTGTAAAGCAATTATACTCCAATAAAGATGTTAAAAAAAAAAGAATTCTTCCAGGAAATAGACAAATATATAAGCATTTTTAAAATTATATTTTATATGCATAAATATATTATATGTAAACTGTTCTAGATTAGAATCATGTGTACTCTTCTGCATTTTTTTTGAAGTTTGTACTTTGGGGAGTTTGCTCTTGCAGTTCTCATCTCTATTCCCTTATATTATAATGCTCTTATCTCTACTCAGATATCTATACTAGAGCTTAATTGATTTAAACTTTAGATTTCTTTATAATTAGTTCTGGAAAAAATATTCAAACAATTCTATTTGAAATCTTTGCCCCTTGGCAAATATTATGAACTATATTAAAGTATTTAAACCAAAGATAAAATATCTCCCTTAATTATTTTATAAATTTTTATGATCCATTAGTTTTATTATTTTAATGTTACTGTAACAAAAATGATGTCTTTGCCCTATTTTGTCACCACATTCTAATTATTAATTTGTTTTAATATAAATATTCCTATAATAGGAACTATACTTATTAAAATGACAAGCTAATACTTTGTTTTAATCAGGATAAATACTTGGATTGAGAATTCACTGGTCATCATTGAGATTGATAAAAATACATAGTGTTCAGTGATGTCACCTCCTTCATAGTTAATATTTCTAGAGTTATCCAACAATTTTGTAAACAAACATCTTCACCAAAATGAGTTTTAAGGAAAGGATAAATTCAATTCATATAGATTTTAAAAATTTCTATACGAGTTCTACTTCTTTCTTCTTTATCTTTTAGGTTAGAATACATATGCTACCCTTGTATTTGACAAATCTTCCAAATTTTTTTTATTAGAGGGATAATTTTACAACTACAAAAGAAATGTGCAAGTGTGAGATAAGTTGACTATATGACTGCTTTAAATTTCCTTGGAATTAAGAATTTCATTTGAAATGCTTGATATAACCCTCATGACCTACAGCAATGTTTCTCAAATTGGAGTTCACAGATGTATTTTGCTGGTTCTGAGAAAAAATATTCTTACTCCCTTTAAAACGTGTTTTTACATTGATCCAAGCTGAGAACACTGGCTTACAGAATTTTTAAGAATGACTTAAAAGTTTGATCAAAGAAGGTCAAAACAAACCCTTCTCATTCTGACCACAGACAAGACTATTTACAATCTTGAGTCTCAGATTTGTAGCCTTTGAATTGTGGGTATTGACATAAATAATCATTTAGATCCCTTGGGCTTTGAGTTTCACTGGTTCTGTACTTTAGTTGTTCTTACTCACATGAATATTCAAAATGCCACAAACATTTGTACTTAATTTTCATAAACGTCCTCAGGAATATCTTCTCTATAACCTAAAGGAGGTTCATTTAACTTTTGATCATCACTAACTGAAGTAGATTACTAAAATATTCCTGCTTTAAAGTCTGGAATTTAAATATTGTCTAGGAATTTGAATATTCTTTGCGTTCTTCAAGCCCATAATTAAGCTAACCCACCCTCACTAAATGTTTCCTGTTTACAGTAAAAATACACACAGGCAAACACACACACATATACACACACAAATATGTATATATGCATGTGTATATATATATATGTATATAAGTAGGTATAGAAGAGATAAGTATATATCTTTGTTATGGGGCCATTCATTCTATTGAAGTTATTCTTTCTTTGGATTTCTACAATTATTAAATTTTTAAAAAGCATAGATCTTTCTATAAATGCAAATTATGGAAAATTATTTCTGGAGAAGTGTTTATTTGTTGCATATATGAAAAGTAAAAGCGTACACATATGCTATATATTACTCACAAAATACAGTATTTAATATACTATTCGGATCTTGCATATATTTACAAACTATATAATGTATAATACACAGTTATATAATACAGTATACTAGTGATATATATATATATATATATATAACAACTTATTCCATGCAAGTTGCTCTGTTAGACCATGAGTGTATCAAACAATATTCAATAATACATTGTCTTTTTTTATAATGATGATACATTGTTGATTTATATTCAACATGTCCTCGCTTGGATTTTCAAAAATTGATTTGCCATACTTAATATACAGCAAATCTCCCACTCTATATTTATGTTTTTGGCTATCTTGAATTTATTATTTCTAGTAATTTCATCTTGTATTGGGAGACTAAGTATTCTTTTATACTATTACTGTGTCTAAATAACTTGAATTTTTTCCTCTTATTCAAAATATAAGATAATATTCTAATTAATCTGAATATTTCATGTCCAGTGTACTCATTTCTTCATTTTTGTTATTAAATAAAATTATGTTGAGCAATGGGATATCCCTTAATGTAACCTCCTAAGTTTCCCAGGGTTTTACTGAATCACTGATGTTTTCTTTTATCATTCAGCCTGTAAACTAGCTGAGTATTTGATTCTCAATGTAATGATCAAGTTCATAATTCTTAGCTTGTAGATTTCAATGTAGGAAGGAATAACAAGCCTTACAGAAATTATATCAAGTGACATCTCTAGCTCACCTCCTATCTGTGTAGCTGTCAGTCTGTTGTAAAATATTTTATTGGTCAAGTATACTTTTCTATTAAAAGAAAAGAAGCACACATTAGTTTCTTTGTTACAGTGCATGATTTTCTATACGATTCTTACAAATAAACAGGTTGTATTTTCATACATCTTCCAGCATCAACTTTTATTCCAGTTTTAAGACTAACACAAAAATACCGTATCTCAGACTTTAGTTTCTGAACTTATACTTCAGATGTGAAAATTTGCCACTTTTAAATGAGTATAGAGATAAAAGGCTGTATAAAATTAGGTTGATCCTCTGCAGGCTAAATTCATATGAATGGCATGTACTTGCAGAAGAAGTTGAATCAGACCAGGCTTCCAGTAGAATCCCTGGTAAAAATATAAGCTGAAACAGACCATTAGTAGACTTCAGGAAATTTGAGTAAATTACCTCTGTTATTCAAGTGGATTATTTTAGAGTATTGAATCAACTCAAAGTTGCATAAGGAAAAGCAATTTTAAAAAACAACTTTGAAAATGGAGAGATTCACTCCAAATGCTTTCTGAAAATGGCTTACTTGTTTTAAATTTAGTCTTATTCCAAAAACATTTCCATATGGTTTCCATTTTGACTAATGAGCAACACAGCTGTAATACTTCTTTATAAAACGTGTGTCCTTCATTAATGCTTTTGAGTAGCTAGAAACTGCTTAATAGGTATTTTAAACCTCATGATATTTCCATGATGGAATATTTCTTCCCTCACTGGGGACTCTGATATCCACCCTTCTGCACTGCAATGTTTCTTGATATCTTAATCTAGTTACCCTTGAGTCATGGTATTATTTTCTAGCAGCTCCCATCATTCATATTTCATTGTGGAATATGAAAATACAAATGGCTTGTATCTGAGAAGTCATTCATAGGTGTATGGCCCAAACAGGACCCTGTGGGAAACAGACCTGCCAGGCTGCCCTTAGCCAACATGTTTCCCAATTCTTGGTTCTCTCTCATTGAGATGAAAAGCTTTTGCAAAGTATTTAGAGTGTCTTCTGAGGAGTGCGGAAGCCTTCATGGCACTCAGTGATATTGACATATCCTGGGGTTTCTCCTTGGTATGCTTTATTTTCTCTTCTCTACCTAGGTCATTTCTACTTCTTCAGTTTAAAGGTTAGTTCCAGTTGGGCACAGTTCCTCACTCTCATTCCTTTCTCTGAAATTAACCTGGGTATCCTTTCTCTGTATTCTCTTCACAAGGGATGTATGTTTCAAACAGAACAGTCATCAAAATGTATGATTATTTTTTTCTCTGTCTTTTTATATTGTATATTTCATGAGAGAAAAGGTTGATTTATTCATCCCTTTATATACCTAAGAAAAAGTATGAAAGCCCTGTGTTTGCTATGGTGGGGCCTGGGGCCCAGGTGCAAGGGGGTAGAGAATGGAGTCATGAAAAAAGGGCAAAATTGTGCTGGAAAAAGACTTTGAAGTTTGGTTTAGGATTAGTTATTGAGAGCAATCAAAGAAGCAAGGCAGCAAGCAGAAGGGAGGAAAGGGTTTTTTAAAATAAATCTGGGTACCACTGGAAATCACATTAACTATTCAGCTTATGTTGAAACAGAAGGAAACCATGCCAGTAAGAAGGCTTGAATCTCAAATAATGAGGATAGAATGTGAATAACTTGTCTTTGCAGCAATTTACTAATTAATCAACTGGTATATATCAAGAACCAACTTGGGCCCAGTATTCACAACACTGTGAAAGCAATGCTTACTAAATTTTACCTACCTAAGTTGTTAGGATCAAAATATAAGTTCTAATTAAAAAGTAACTGGATCATAATAATAAAGTGTGACACTTGGGAACATCCAGACTGAACATATACAAACTCATCCTGGCCACCTGAGAAAACTGCCTTTGTTCCATAATTTTTTTTTTTTTTTTTTTTTTAATGCGGTACGCAGGCCTCTCACTGCTGTGGCCTCTCCCGTTGCGGAGCACAGGCTCCGGACGCGCAGGCTCAGTGGCCATGGCTCACGGGCCCAGCCGCTCCGCGGCATGTGGGATCTTCCCGGACCGGGGCACGAACCCGTGTCCCCTGCATCGGCAGGCGGACTCTCAACCACTGCGCCACCAGGGAAGCCCTGTTCCATAATTTAATAACTTAATGTTATTCAATTATTATCTTTCAAAAATCTCTCTATATATATATATTTATTTATTATGATGCTTTCTAGAAGAAAATGGTTATTTCAAACATGTTAGCCGAGGAAAGAAATTTATTTTCATCATTTTTTAAAATTCATATACTGACATTTAGTATTCAGAACAAAGGTTTATACTGCTATATTTAAGAGCTACAGGAAAAATTCATGAATTTACTTCATGGATTGTATTCATTACATGCTTTTTGTTCTTTTATTGCCTTTCTACTCTCAAGACCCAATCTTGTAATGAGTGGTAGGAAGTACATAGATAACTTTAGAAATTCCCTTGTTTCTCTGACCTTTAAGGAAGACTAACACTGATCAGTATGCAAAATGTCTTGAATTGAATTCAATATGAATATCTTGAATTAATCTGCATAAAGCTATTGTAATTTAAATCCAAGTGATCTGGAAGTGACCACATTCAGAGATTTCTTATATCCATTAGAATAATTAGTTGTGAATTTAAAATAAAAGGCAAATATATAATAATAAATTTTTAAACAGTGCGTATGACTAGATACAGTCTAAGTTGGCTGAGGAATTGTTCTTGAATCAGGTATCCCAAAAATCTTTTAAAATTTACAGTTTCTTAGCTCCTCAGAATAATTTAGATGTGGTTTAACTTGAAGGAAATAGTTTAGGTTAAGTGTTTGCATTTGTTTGATCATAGTCAGCTAACTCTAGCTCCTCATATGATTGATCACATGATCACAGCCTCAAGCTACAACTTCCAAATTATGGCTATAGATCTTTGAAATGACACCAGGTAACAGTAATGTATACAAAGAGAATAAGGCAAAAGACTTGGGGCTTGACCACTAGAATTATCATGTGGGAAACAACTTATTGAGAGAGTCTTTTGCATATTTCAAAGGCCTGTGCACCAGCACACCACAATTCCTATTGGCAAGACATCAAGGAAAAGGCCATCTCTTCTTTTTTTCTCTTCTCAGCCTTACCCCCAAATTATGTAAAAATTTGGGTGAATAAGTAAGGATGTTGTACAAGAATAAGGACTTTTGACTATATTTTTAAAGTCCCTTGAACAATTCTTTCTGGTTTTGTGTTTATATACAAACAAAGAATTGGAAAGCACATAGGCCAGGGGCAGACTGGAAGCTCTGTTTCCTACGGATTCCAGTTGCAGCCAGATACCTGGGATTGACTTTTCAGAAATGACATTTACATTTTCACACCTCATGGATGAAGTAAGTGAAGAAGAGTGCTCAGAGAGACAAGAGAAAAATCAAAACCATAGAACCCTAGTAACAACCCATATTCAGTGGTAGGCAGGGAAACCACATGGCAGTGATCTGAGTCTGATACCTCTGCCAGCTTGTCCTCATCAATGCATATCCCAAGAAGCCAGGGCTGTTCTTTGTTCCCCACTAATATGCTGAATGGTGTTCCTTTTTATGTATTAATAAGTGAAGGTAGGGCATTCGTGGTTCAATATGGTTTTCTGAAGACTGTATTTAAACACAAGGTATATTTGTTGATAGATGTGGGAAATATTGTTCAGTAGTTTATTTTGAAAAGCAGTCAAATCACATTATATAAGTTGCAAATTCTTACACTTATTTTTTCAGATCAGTGTTCACTGTCACAATCCTTTCCTCCAAATGGTATTATACTGGGACTCTCACTTCATGGGCCTAAGTGAAGGTAAAATCCTAAAGTATTTTCTCCGTTCTTAAGAACGGATAGTTTTTATCATATCTTAAGAACTTTAGCCTTCTGATACACCATTGTTACGCCTTGTCCATAAATTAAGTTTCCGTCTATATGGTAGAATTTTTGTATATGCCATGAAAGATTCCTGATTCCTCAAAAGACTTTACTTCTGTACAATATGAACAGATTTTTGTCTCAGTGAGAAATAGCCACCTAAACTACACATATTCAGGAGAGAGAGCAGCTTCGATAAGCAGTAAGGTACACATAACTGATAAGTAATTTTTACTTAATGGCAAATAGGTTGTTGGGATTAAAAGAAAGTAATCGTAAAGGCCCAATGAATATACATTGGGAGCAGCAGTACTGCTGATTTCTGTGCTAATGTTGCTCTTACCCTGTCTGTGCATCTTTATCCAGCTGGATCATGAAGTTAGGTCTCTCAGATAAGGTCAGTACCAAAAAACTGTAGGTGACAAGTCACTGCTCTGTATTGGTTAAATGCCTGCTGTATTCTTGCTTTTACATGAGTTTTCAGAATAAGATCTCATTGCCACAGCAGTGGTATTATTTAGCTATATTCCCTGATTAAATGTTCCTGGAGAGAATATCAGTCGAATGTTAGTGTATTAAGAACTCAGTTACAATCATTCAATCCTACCCTGCTTTAACTTTTATCCTCCAAACCGTCATCCAGTGGCCATGTTGGCAGTCAAATGAAATGTGTTGCAGAGAGATTGGGCTGGCAGTTGCTATCTTATCATTAATTCCTTACTACAAAGAAACAGGTTTTATTTCAGGCAGTATACATTTTCATTGTCAACACCAAATTGTTTTCATAATGAAAGTATGGGTCATATTGCTTGTCCTAGTCTCTAATTACTCATTGAAAGTATGCTTTTGAAGAAAATATTGTCCTTTGATGTCAGTCTAGAGATAGCAAAATCAGTGGGAGAATTCATTTCTTCTTCTTTAAAAAATAAAATGTAATAAAGTAATAGTGCAATAAAGTAATTAGGAATTCTTGGATACTTAGCTTGTATAGATTCCACTGAATGAATTATATGGACTGAGTTTCCTTGGCCTTTGCAATAAGATCAGAGAAATTGGCCAGAATTAATAAAGCTGTAGCACCAAGCAACTGAGTTCAGATTTAGAGCTCCCTTGTTTCAGATATCCAATGATATTTGTGCCAGTCTCAAACTTGGATGAAATTAAATAGCTAAAACAATCATGTGACATCTGAATATTCTTACATGATCTAAAATGCAAGGGATTCTGTATTACACTACTAATATTTTTTGATGATTTAGTCTAATAGAATTTAACTTCATTTTTTCCCCTTTGCTCCAATGGATCTTACTTAAAGTAAAATTATTACTTACAGCTAAAGTTATAATTTTGCATTTTATTCCATTGATCATCTTACTCTTCTCAAGAGAATTCTGCAAACTTTCTGCAGAAATTATTTTAGAGCCATATATAAAATTTTTGCAATATGACAACCTGATCTTGCATTAAAATATCTGTTTCTCTGTAGTGCTTGGGAAAATTGTACAGTCATAAATAGCATCTATTTTAAAATAATAAAAATTAAAGGAACAGTGTTGGGGTGGAATATGGGCACTTTCCCAAAACTCTCATGTTTGTTTTTGCTCCTTGGTAGTCACCATTAACGAAAAAGAAATTGATACTTTGTGAATTCACAGTGTTGTAGTCATATACTCCGTCAGCAGGTCTCCGTTAATAAAAGTCACTTCTAGGCAGAATCAGTGCTGCTAAGCACATTTTGTAGTTTATTCAGCTGGCAAATATTGTCTTTCTTTTTTCCCTAGAAGAGATGCCTACAACCGTATTGCTGTCAGTTTCCAAATTAGTAAGCTAATTATTTTATGGGAAATAATTAACACAGAATATGTTTCATACAAATATTTTAGTAATGCAGAAAGCATGGCATTCCTATCAGAGTGCACAAAAAAATGAAATACAAAGTTTTTCATTAAAAAGTTTATACTGAAGTGGAAAAATACTTTAAATTACTTAATTCCACATTTGGAAAATAGGAATAGATGTGTTTCTGCATGTTTACCCCTTCAACGCTTATAGATGCATCCTGTGCCAGGAGCTGGGCTAGGTCTGAAGCTGCAGAGGAAGTAACAAAAGCACGGGCTTCCTCAAGTGATGGAATCCCCTCCTTCGTAATCCAGAGATTCATTTAAGGAAGAGACAAGGTAATTTGGAAATGCTAGCCCAAGGGATTTGGCAAATGCCTAGAATATCTCCAGTGGGATATATGAGCTGAGCGGGATCACTGAGCAGAGATGCACAAAACAGTTTCCAAGCTGGATTAAAGCTTAGCTAGGTGTATAGACCAAGAACTCACAGTAGTGCCTGTTCTCTAATTGTATCATAGCTAAATAATGCATAATAGTCCTGGTTTTTTGTTTTTTTTTTTTTTTTTTGCGGTACACAGGACTCTCACTGTTGTGGCCTCTCCCGTTGCGGAGCACAGGCTCCGGATGCGCAGGCCTAGTGGCTATGGCTCACGGGCCCAGCCGCTCCGCGGCATGTGGGATCTTCCCAGACCGGGGCACAAACCCATGTCCCCTGCATTGGCAGGCGGACTCTCAACCACTGAGCCACCAGGGAAGCCCGGTAGTCCTCTTTTGAAAGAACTAAACAGAATGACTTTGATACCTTATGGCTTGATTTTTAATAAAAGACTATACATCAGAATCCCAATTTACAAAAAGCTTCAAGATCTGAACAGTGATTCCACATGCTAAAATTTATTCTAGAAAGGGATGGAAGGTGATAAAAGGAAACAGGTATACAACTACTAAAATGAGTAACCTGTTTAGAAATAATTCAAGGTAACAGAACAAAATTTTATTCAGATGGATTTATGAATCTCTCTTCTTTGTCCACCATGATATATGGTGGGTTTGACATTTCCCTTGTTCTGGTTTTCTCATTTTACTTGGTGTGCACAGGAACTAAGTCCTTGGATTTTTCACAGCGTGTGAGACACTGAATATGAGGAGGAGGCATACTGGGACTGCAAATAGATTAGGTGGATGGCAGGGATGTACTGGAGAATAGAAGAGGAAGAAACAATTACAAAAGAAAAAGAAAAAAGAGGTGACACACCACTATTTTCATTCACTTTATTCTTTTGCATCTATATAATAGGAAAATTTTGGAGACTGGCTTTCTTATATCCTTAAGAAACCTGGGGCCAGGAAAGTCACAAGAGCAAGCATAGGCTTTCTGGGAAGGAGACTGAAAGGCAGACCAGACTATTCAAATGTGATGCTGTCCTGACTGGCCAGGAGATGATGGAGGCATGCAGTTTCCTCTCCAGCAGTTAGTGTGCTAGGAAATGACTGCATTGCTCGAGTCTTGTGACTCACGATGAAATGACCTGCTTGGGGAATTTGGCATCCTCACTCAGTGTTCTGGACCTTTTAACACTTAGGTTTGACTGGGGACTTTCTAAACAAGCTGATGGTTGATGATATTAGGGAACATTTTCATAGCTTGTTCTTCATTTCATTGTAGTAATACATTGAAAACAAGTTTTGTAGTTTCTTTGAAAATCCCCCATCTTTAACCCTAAAGGAACCTCTAAAATCACCATGTATTTATGTATGTTCATCAAGCAAGTATATCTTTTGCTTTGGATTTCTTTAAAAATAGCACTATATTCCTCCCTAAAATAAGTATAAAATATTTGACAATGTTAAAAAAGGTGCAAGGAAGTTCATAACTGCTTAGAAAATTTTAACCCATTTGAAAAGCATTGAAGATTGTCATTTCACAATCAGAAAATTTTGCTGTGTCTCACTGATAAAACCATATATAATATAAAGTTCGGGATCAGGAATAGTTAAAAAAAGATTTGAGGTGTAGTGAAAATATTTAAAGGATATAATTTTTAAAATATATAAATATGTTATGCATAGCTAATTAATATATCTTGAAGAGACTGTAGTGATCCTTTGATGTAATCGAGCTAAACCCCTTATTTTACAAAGCAGGCTATTGAGAGCCAGTCTGATCCAAGGCTAGACATGCAGATAGTAGCAGAGCCAGAACTGCTGATGCCAGCAGCTCACTTTCCACCCATATCTTTATAGAAAAGTGTAGCTTTATATTAATATGATAATATTTGTGCCATTTTATCATTCCTTTTGGATGTATGATTTTTCAATATAATAAAACCTATTAATTTATGTAGCTTTGTACTCTTTACCAAAATGATATTCAGAAAGTGAATTCATTCCTGTTTATATGTTATCACAGATCTTGAGCTGTTTCTGGCCTGTGTTTCCTGGCAGGAGATAAAAGAAAATTATTTTTCATAGACAAGAAGAGGAAACAACCAAATAAACTGTGTGTCTAGCTAAGGATTTATACCCCAAACTTCAGGCACAAGTTTTAAAGTAATTCTAAAATAGAATTCCAATTTTTTTTCCAACTCCAAAAGAGATAACACAAATCTTATAGGAGGGTTCTGAAGCATTTCATTAAATTTAAGTTCATTTATCTGCTCAGGCTTTCAGCTGACATCTGCAGAGCAAAATCAAGATCTCTTCTAGAAAATTGATTGATGGTGTGCCATATTATTTGTAAAACTCAAACCATCTAAATTTGAAATATTTTATTTTAAGTGAAATTTGAAATACCATAAGGAACTTTAAAATTATTTGTCCAGAGAACCAGTGAAATTTGTATTATAACTAAATATCAATTCTTGCACATTCTAAGTTGGTGAAAGGCTATAGGAATAAAAAATAATCTGTTTTAAGAACTAGCTTTGTCAACATAGTTTAAACAGTTTTGCTGGGAAGCTTAATGTGGATGACATTGTTTCACAATTTGCTGAAATTACCTAGTACAATTATGTTTTCTATCGTACACGTTTATTAGTCCATACAAAGCAAATGTTCATGAAGATATACCTGAGAAAAGTACCAGAGAATATATTCTAACTAGCTACAATGTTGATGACTTAGACTTGAATCTCTGGACTCAAGTCTTTATTTTAAGTATTTATTTTTAATTCAGATTAAACTAATTGCATTCTTATAGGTAAATAAGCAAACAACTTGTTATACTGTTTTATCTTAGTATTTAATTTAACAGGTTTTTTTCTCTAGTGCTCCCTGTAGTATTCCCAACATAATCTGGTACTAATGTTTGGACTGGAATGAGAAAAGTATAATTTAGATATTATTTCTGGTCAAGACAGATTCTTTTAAATATATTGTTTTCGGCGTCTATTTGGCACTCATCTCTTTGTTAGTGGTATAAGTAATATAATGTTGGTTTTCATTAAAATACCTGATTTCTTTCATTTCTCTTGTAGATACACCCTATTGTTGTTTCTGTTCCTCTTCCTGTTTATGGAATAGGGATATCAAACTGATGACTGACCAGTCCACTGACTTGTTTAACAACATAGATATTTAAAAATGAAATTTTTTGCTAATATTTCAGAGCCATGAGCTTTCAAATAAAAATTTCAATTTCTGTTGATTCTTTAAATATCAGAAGATCTGGCAATACTGGACCTTCATTTCTTCAAGATAACTGTGAGCCAGAGCTGAGTTGTCCTGTCTTCTGTGTCTAGGCGTTGTTGAAGACATCCAGTCTTCACCAGACACACAACCCTTTGTTTCTTCCATCCTGACAATTACCCTAATTAACTTATCTTCGTTCTCTGCTTTATCCAGCTCTTAACCATTAGTTTCATTGTTATACTCATGGGGAAGAGAATGAGGTATAAACATATATGGCAATTGATTCAGACAGTCTTAGAACTGGAGAAAACTTTGCATATTATCTAATCAAAGGTCTCACTAAAAATAATGACATTAATGCATATTTGGGCAGGTTAAGTGACTTACTGAGACTGTACATACAGTAGCTTAGTCTCAAACATCCATCTTTTGATACCAAATGTCACGTTCTTTTCACTATCTTAAGAAACTTGTTGTGGAATAGTTGCAGAAAATTACTCAGCATTTCACCAATAGAGGTTCTTTTCAGGTAGTGTGTGCTAATAAATGTTTAATAATCAGCTCTCTAGGAAAACAGACAAACCTGGATTATAGCATTTGCTGATTTCCATAGTGTAAACACTCCCACCATGTCCAATTTCAGCCTACTTATGAGACATCAACCAGCTCATAAAATTCAAGAAAATTTAACAATGGCTCTTGGGAATCATTAAGAGCCACCTCCAGCAAACCAGAATACATGTATGATTCAAGGAGAATCTTGTGTATATTACAGAGAAATTCAGGCCACTAGCAATACATGCTTATTAAACAAAATCCTTTCTGTCACACTGGCAACTCTATCAGGAATGTCTATCTCACTTACTAGAATATTTTCTTTTTATTGTATCTGTCATCATTGTTTAGATCAGCTAATGAAAATGCACTGACAGCACTGATATATATATAAAAGAAAAATCAATCACTTTTATATAATTCATCTCTTTAGTTTATTATTCTAATCAAATATAAGCATGCATAATGGATCACTTATATGATAATTTCTAAAGTGGAGTCTCTGAATGTTATTGACTAAAGTAAAAGTACTCAACTTCTTTTCCCTGCTATTGAGTTTGGCCTGGCTAAATGCTTTGAATGGCATTCAATTTATGATGTTTCTCAGAAATGAATATGTACTCTAAACTTATTATTTACCTACATATTGTTCTTTTTTCTAAAATGTAGGAACTCCTAATCTTATTAATGATAGTTATGATATGGCAAAATTCTTATGTTCTAATTTCTCTATTTTAAAAGCTTGAAAGCATTTTGACAAGAGTTAAAATTTTCCATGTTATCCTAGAAACTTGGTAGCTTTGACATTGATTCTCACAGGTAAGAAATATGTTTACTTACATAATTGGAAAATTTTGATTTCTTAATGACATAACCTAAAAACAAAAATAATATGTAAAAATGACAATAACCTATCTGAGAAAGTAAAATTTTATTGTCATTTCCTTTAGTCATAACTAAAAATATAGGAAAAAAAATAGTTTTTGGTAAAAATGTTATAAAGAAAACAGAAATAAGTTTTAATACTTGATAACACATGATTAAAATACTATAACAAATTTATCTATTTACACATTTGTATATATGTGTGTGTTAATGTACATCCAATTCTATATTAGGTACTAGATATTCCAGAACTCTAATGGAGTTTTCTATTGAACTAATTGAATTAATTGTTATTACAGATTAAGATTCATTTCTAAATAGAAAGAAAGTATGTGTGCAAAGTAGCAGTTCAGATTTATAGGAAAAATATTTCATTTACTCTACGTTTTACTATAACTCCTATTTATTTATTTCCGAGATGTTTTAGGTTAAGAAACTGAAATATTGTTTCCTCCTTATTCCATAAAAAAGCATCTCAGCAAAGAGAATTAGAACCAAACCTTTTACAGAAATACTTGAGATCATACAGAATTCATCATTACTCTGTTTTTTAGCAGTTTTAACCTTATAATTGAGGAGGAGGATTTTTGTCAAGAAAACTGATTTTATAGAGCTGTACAGACAAAATAGTATAGTGGACATTGCACCTAAAATCTCTTAAATTCATTCCATGGTTGAATGTCGTTCCATTGTAACCATTGCATCTACAATATTTCACCACTGGTGCTGGGAGATGGCTTGTCCAATGCCACAGAACCAGTAAGTGTTATAGACAGCAAATCTGTGCCATTCGTTTCCATTAATTGTCTTACCTGATTGAGAGAAGCAATAAGAAACAGCAAATATAGTATTTGATTTAGGAAAAACAAGAAAAATAAGTTTTGGATTTGAACAATTAAATCCTAGTGAAAGGTTCCTGCTGCTTACAGGACCTGTGAACACCATTTATTTTATTTTGTCTGTGAGAACACTGGCAAAATGGAAGAACATGTGTGTACGTGCACGTGTGTCTATGTATATGTGTGTGTTGTGCTGGGAGAATCACTTGGCACAGTTGTTGAACTCTATCTTCTGTTATTTATAGTTTTTCACCTATCACATAAAGGAAATCATCTCTTTTTCCCAGTGGTTTGGAGAAGGTTAGGACTTTCAGTTTGGGGTGAGCAGTGAAAAAAAAAAAGTACATAAAAGTAAAATTTCCTATGTTTTAATATTTTAGAATTATCCTCAAGACAGAATTTGGATATAGAAATGGGTGCATAAGACTAAGATATAAATTGGCTTATGATTTTGTTTTATGTGTTCTCCCCAAATTTGAAGAAAATATGGAAAATAAAGCTGCAGGAATCTATCTACTACCTACCTACCTGTCTATCATATATCTACGTATCTAGCTATGTACCTACCTATCCATCATATATCTGTCCTATCTTTTTTCTTTCTTTCTTTGTAAACCAATTCAGCATTGACTCCCGAAGTACCTCTGACACTTACGATGACTCGGATTTTACAAGTGAAAATAGAGCTAATAATCAGAATGGCCTCTTATTTCCCTCAGGTATAATGAGTATGCGCGTGTGTGTGTATGTGTGTGTGTGTGTGTGTGTGTTTAGCACTAACAAGAAAATTCCCTAAACTTCCATTAGAGCTCCTGTGAGTAAAGTCAATAGTGATAATAACTGACATAGGAATGTTTTGACCTGGGAATTGGAAAGTTGGTCTCCAAAGTATTCCACTTTAATGTCAGCACAGAACAGTAGCAATTTTCTCTGATGGATTTTATTCTTTCCCAAGAATCAGTGTTATTTCTGCCAAATCTATGTAGAAACAGAATCCAGAGATGATAAAATACTTTCTAGAAATGTTTTTTCTAATCATGCACAATTCAAGTTGATTGTTTAAATTATTTTTTATTCTTAAAATTATTTGTCCCCTTCAGAGATAGAGAATGATAACTCTGACAAGTTAAGTTAACTTGGGATTTAACAAGTTAAGAAGTCAACTTGGGATTTAACATTTGCCATAGAAATGAGAAAGTTGTTTAATTTCAGGTTATACTTAATAAGGAGTACAATCGATTTAACTGAGAAAAGCATGTTAACCTTTTTTTCTACTTTAGATTTTAGAAGTATTTCTACTTCTCTGCAATATTTGTTAGTTAATGCAACATGCCCAATAACTAATCTCAGAATAATGGCCATGAAAATTAAAACATGGAGTATTGGACCCTCAGTCACATTTTACTTTTTACTAATTTATTTTTTAAATTTCAAATTGAATTCATGTAACTAAAAACATCCAACTAAAAATGGCACGGCCAAATTAATAGCATTACTAAGATTCAGCTCAACATAATTTTTAGGGCACAGACTCTGGAGGGAGTTCATTTATTATTTCCCAGTTCCACAGCTTACCTACTCTTACTTTGGGCCAGTTCTTCATGCTCATTATGCTTTAGGTTTCTGATCTGTAAAATGGGCTTATTAAGAATATCTACTTCATAGGGTTGCTGAGAGGATCATTTGAGTTATATGTAAAGCATAGAGATTAGTGCCTGACACATTATAAGTGCTCAACAAGGCTTGGCTCTAATTAATGCATCACTGAAAAACAGGTTCAATAAATTACCCTTTGGGTAATTAAGAAAAGCTTATTTCTTTTTTTATTGAAGTATAGTTGATTTACAATATTGTGTTAATTTCTGCTTACAGCAAAGTGATTCAGTTATACATATATATACATTCTTTTTCTATGTTCTTTTCCATCACGGAAAAGAATATCCTATGGTTTATCATAGGATACTGAATATAGTTCTCTGTACTATACAGTAGGACCTTGTTGTTTATCCATTTCATATCTAATAGCTTACATCTGCTGACCCCAACCTCCCCCTCCATCCCTCTCCTAGCCCCCTCCCACTTGGCAACCACAAGTCTGCTCTCTATTTCCACGAGTCTGTTTCTGTATCGTAGATAGGTTCATTTGTGTCATATTTTAGACTCCACATATAAGGGATACATATGATATTTGTTTTTCTCTTTCTGACTTACTTCACTCTGTATGACAGTCTCTAGATCCATCCATGTCTCAACAAATGACCCAATTTCATTCCTTTTTATGGCTGAGTAATATTCCATTGTATATATGTACCACATCTTCTTTATCCATTCATCTGTTGATGGACATTTAGGTTGTTTCCATGTCTTAGCTATTGTAGGTAGTACTATTGTGAAGATAGGGGTGCATATATCTTTTTGGATTAGAGTTTTGTCTGGATACATACCCAAGAGTGGGATTGCTGGATCATATGGTAGTTCTATTTATAGTTTTCTGAGGAACCTCCATACTGCTTTCCACAGTTGCTGTACCAATTTACATTACCACCAACAGCATGAGAGTGTTCCTTTCTCTCCACATCCTTTCCAACATCTGTTATTTGTAGAGTTTTTAATGATGGCCATTCTGACTGCTGTGAGGTGATACCTCATTGTACTTTTGATTTGCATTTCTCTAATAATTAGTGATGTTGAGTATCTTTTCATGTGCCTATTGGCTATCTGTATTTCTTCTTTGGAGAAATGTCTATTTAGGTCTTCTGTCCAGTTTTCAATTGGGTTGGGGTGTGTGTGTGTGTGTGTGTGTGTGTGTGTGGTTGAGTTGTATGAGCTGTTTGTATACGTATTTTGGAAATTAAGGCCTTGTTGGTCACATCATTCGCAAATGTTTTCTCCCATTCTGTAGGTTGTCTTTTTGCTTTGTTTATGGTTTCCTTTGCTGTGCAGAAAAGCTTATTTCTCTCTTCAGATATTCCCCCTCTCTCCTGGCAACCTCCCCTTCTTCCTGTTGGTTTATTTAAATTAAGAGCACGTGCTTCTAATAAAATATATTGACATAGATAAAACCTTTGGCTAAAAAAAATCCAATAGGAGACCAGTAATTACATCTTACGCCTTACCCTGTTGTCAGAATGTACTGTACTCCAGATGTCTGAGTTTATCTTCCTCTTCACTTCTATATCTCCATCAATTTGGTTTGAAGTTAACTGATGTTTATCTTTCCATTCTGGTGAATATTAATAATGGATAAATATGTCTGCTGCATACTAAAAGGGGAAATATGTCTATTCTAAACCTGGCAGGTGAAACAGCTCTGCATTAGTTGTTGGTAAATCTCTATTGTCTTTTACTACGTTATTTCTGAAATAGTATTTGGCAACCACAGCATCCATAATGTCTTTTTCCATTGTAAACTTTATCTTTAACGTTTCACATGAGTGACAAGTAAAACTTCTGGTGCAAAATTTGGTAAGAATAAATATGAAATATATTTCAACTACCAGTAATTTCAATACTGCATGAAGCAAATTGTCGTGTGTTTACCTTCTGTAACATACATGTTCCGATTTCAGCTGGCCACATTTATTGGGACTGAAAGACATTTTCTTTTAATTAATGTTTTTCCCATGTATTTTCCTATTTCTTCAACCACATAATCTGGTTATGTTTGGGGAAAATGGCAACATCTTTCAAAATAAATAGAATATCTAACATTGGCTGTCATCAGAATATCTAACATTTCCATAAACAATTGACTAACTCCCCACACAATAATCTCTGGAGCGCTTTCTGATACCAAGGACCAATTCTCTAATTCTCTGGACGCCAACTGTGTGTCCAACAATTCAATTCAATTTTGACAAAATCTACCCAGAGTTAGCATCAGATCCCTCAAGTTGAACGGCCCAGTTCCACACGCCTCCCCACTACAGACACCAATTACAAGTCTCTGGTCTTGTGTATTTCTGACAGACTGGCTGTAAATCAAGGGTTCCCACAACCCCTTCCTTGGGCTTGATAATTTGCTAGGACACATATATAGCTCAGGAAAGCACTTTACTTACTAGTACTGGTTTACTATGAGGGATGTAACTCAGGAACTGCCAAATAGAAGAGATACATATGGCAAGGTATGGAGTGGGGAGTGGGAAAACTGGGATGACTGGGAGCTTTCAGCACTTTGGACTGTATACCAGCCAGGGAGCTCTCTGAATAGCCTTGTTCAGGACCTTTTATACCCCAGTGCAGCCCCACTCCCCTTTCTAGAGGTCAGAGGTGGGCAGAAATTTTTTACCCTCTAATGAATTGGCCTCTCTAATCACCAGCACTAGTCCTGAGGTATCTAGGGGCCTCACCTTAAGTCACCTCATTAGTACAAACTTGGTACTAATGTCAGTAACCTTTATTTAGAACAAAAGACACTCCTATCATTCAGGAAATTCCAAGGTTTAGGAGCTCTGTGCCAGGAACTGGGGGACAAAGACCAAATATAGTTCTTATTGTAACACATAATCTAAGAGAGAAATGTCACTTTGTATAGTTAATGAAATGACCACTTGCTAATAGATCTAAACCTATGGGTCTCTTAGAATTTGTGATGAGAACTTTGTGTACAAATTGAAAAGACCAAGTTAGTATCTTTAGTATCCCTTTTGGGATGCAAAAGTGCTATAGCTATAAGTGTAAGAATATAAATTGAAAGACTTCTTCCCATTTTTCTTTGTTTTATGCCTTTGAAAAAATTAATTCAAGAAAGATAGGTCAATTTCATTAAGCATGACGACTTGAGAAGGAGAAAATAAATTTTTAAGCATTCAGAAATTCAAAACCATCAAATTAAAGTAAGTCACAATAATTCCTTCCAGCAAATATGTTTTAATGTCCCCATTAGATACCAAATTACAGGCGTTGTCAAAAGTAAGGACATTTCTTTTTTATGTGAGATAGACAACCATGAGGTTACTGTGTTTAATATCCAAGTGAAGTTGTAAGAAATGCTAAATCCTAAGCTATCCTACTCTTTCTTTTTTCTTTTTTTTTTTTTTTTTTTTTTTTTTGCGGTACGCGGGCCTCTCACTGTCGTGGCCTACTCCCATTGTGGAGCACAGGCTCCGGACGCGCAGGCTCAGCGGCCATGGCTCACGGGCCCAGCCACTCCGCGGCATGTGGGATCTTCGCGGACCGGGGCACGAACTCGTGTCCCCTGCATCGGCAGGCAGGCTCTCAACCACTGCGCCACCAGGGAAGCCCTATTCTACTCTTTCTAATCCCCACAAATTAACAGTTGCTCCTTTTGTCACTGTAGGATTTCATGTTTTATTTCTACTTATTATTCTTTCCTTTTTCGACTTCTCTAATTTTATTGAAAATAGACCTCAATATTATATTCACATATACATTTTGTATATGTTTATATATTTAGATTGCATTTTATACTAATATCCCTTATTATTATATTAGTACTCACTTGACTAAGATGATTTCCTAAACTTCAGTTTTCTTTACTAATTTCACCCATTCATTCAACTTTTATTGAACATATGCTATGTGCCAGGTACTTTGCAGGTCTGGGGTTCCAACTTGGACTAAAGACACGTTTCTCACCTTCATTTGGATGATTATATTAGTAGCAGGAAATTACAGGACAGTATAACAAATGCTATGATAGGGGGAGGTAAAGATGCTGTGGGAGGATCACTTCTAAAAGAAATGAGAATGGGAGCTCAGTTAAAAGAAAAAGACCTGCTGAAGAAATGGGTGTTTTAGTTAATGTAAGGAATGGGGGGAAAGTGGTACAGGCAGAGAAAATGACATGTGTAAAGACAGATGCCTTTTTGCAATCATTTCATTGTATGATATTATAACACTCATGTAACACTATGTACCAGTCACTATTACAAGTGATTTTCACACTTTGTAAACAACCCACTAAGCTAGTTCTGTGGTTTCTTTCATTTTCCACATAAGGAAACTGAGGAAGTAAGTAACTTGACCAAGTTTACACAACTAGTAAAAGGCAGAGCCAGAATCCAAGCCATGCAGCTTGATTTCATAATCTGTACTCTCTAGTGCCTTTTACACTAGAAATGCATTAAAATAAAAATTTAATTTAGTATGCTAGGTATTCCCTTTGGAGTCTAATAAAACCAGTAAGATTATTTTAGAGACCACTCACCAGGGCTATAGTAATATGAATCACCAAGAAGCCCGTGTGTCATTTATCATGAATCAGAAGTCCATAATAGACTAGGAATTCACTTCACTTCAACAAAGATCTACTGCCTTCCTCCAAATGCAAGTTCCCTGTTAGGACCCAGGGATATAAAGATCAATTCGTTTGATCTCTGCCCTCCAGGGGGTTCTCAATTTTGCTGGGTAAGGTGAGATATTAACCAAAAACAGTATATAAAACTTACAACAAATACAACCAAATAGATGCCTGTGTAATATGAGGGCAGAGAATTTGCCTTATTCACCTTTGAATTCATCACACAGTGTCTAGCACCTGATTAAATACAGAATGAATGCATGAATATACAATGTGTTGTAAAGGGAAGAATTACTTTCATCAATGTAAATCATGAGCTATTTTATTAAAAGGGGGCATTTTGGGCCCTGAAATGTGGATTGGATTTCCCTATTTGAAGATGGTAGATTAGCAGGGTAAAAGAAAATTGCTTGACACAGAGAGGAGATGAACAAAATCATTAGAGTAGAAATAACTGAGTAAGAACAGTGAGAGAATAATTGAGTAAGAGAGTGAGACAGTTTACTAAAGAGTTTGACTAGTGTAAGATTCTAGAAAGCTTTGAACCATGTAAGAAGGAACTTTATTCTTTTGAAAGTAGAGAATCAGGAGAGGTTTGTGAGCAGGAAGTGATAAGATCAGAGCTGTATTTTCATAAAATTAGTCTTGTATTGGGTAACAAGAGCCTATAAGATTATTTTAAAGGCTGATTTGTTAAACTGTGTACAAATTACTGATGGTCTAAAGCAGGCCAATAAAAACAAGAAGAGAAGGAAACAGAAAGATGTGGAAGTTAGCTAAGGGTATATTATATTTTAGAACGCTGTGATACGTTTTAGTGCACTAACCTACATTAACTGAAAAGGGCGAGTCACACTGACAATAAGAACAATTTCCTTCACTTCACTGATGGGAATAGCAAATCTTTCTTCTTATTATTATAGTTGCTGTGGTCCAAAGCATATTTGAAAATGAAACATCTGTGATACTGAAATGTCTTTAGTAATGAAACATCTGTGATACAGAAATATCCTCAATATTTTTTAAGAATTGGGAAGGCTTCCCTCAGACATATGTCCCAGATATACAGTAGCACATTTTAGGTCTAATTGCAAAAACTGTGGTATGCCTACAGAGCCTCGAAAGGAAAAACTAGTCCATGTGGGTTAAGTTAAAAAAAAAAAAGATAAAACCTAAAGCATGGACTGATTTGTATCTGAGCTCTTCAAGTATGAATGAACGCAACATATTTAACTTATCTAGATATGAAGTCTCTGTTATTGATAATCGGTATCTATTTAGACCAATATGAATAGTGCTGTATTTAAACAAAACTAGTTTCTGTTTAGAACTCAGAGATAAATGCTAAGTGTTTTCAAGAATCAGTGTTTTAGACCAAATTATGGTACTAGATCCTGAGAGTATACTCCAATATTTTTCACTTGGATATACAGATTCCTATTGTGTCTCAACTCCTATGTCACCCATCTATCCCCCCTGCAAAAAAAAAAAAAAAATGTAGAAAAGTTAGATCGAGTCAGATGAGAATTTTAAAACTAAAATGATTTTTTGGGGTGGTCCCCTCAGAAATAATCACATCTGACCCATCTAGGAGCACTCTAGCTAATAACTGGACTCCAACTCCAGTGGAAGGTTAAGTAGTAGAGCAGAAGTAGTGGAGACTGAAGGAAAAAAGAATACGATGAAGCAGGATGCAGATTGGAAAATACGCTGGAGAAGAGTTGTGTGTCTCTGCACAGAAGGAAGGACAATAGCAATAAGAATAACTCCATTTACTGAACATTTATTCTTTCATTTAATCCTTCTAATAGGTGGGTTATATAAGTCTCTCTTTTTTTTTTTTTTAAGTCTCTTTTTAAGATAAGAGCATGTCCTGCTCTGCACTTGCTCCCCAGCAGAGTACCTGGCGGATAGTAGACCTTCAAAGTTAAGTGGTTGCTGAAGGACTGGAGCATAAGTGCAAAAAAGAGAAATATTTCTAAAATTAATTTATAACATATAAATATATTTATATAATGTAGCTAATGAAGCCACTGGTAAAGCCAGGAACTTCAGTTTCAACTCATATCGTTAAAGGGAGTTGTCAGTGGACACTCAAAGTCAGTCCTATATGTATTTACAGTAAGATTTATTTTGAGAAACTATGGGTCTAAATTTTAAGAACTGATGTGTTGGTCATACTATATTTTCAGCAATTTGTTCTTGAAACACTACTTATAGTTACAACCTAAGCAAATGTAATAAAAAATAATACATAGATTTGAAGTCATATGCAAGTATGGTTATGTAAATACATATGACTATGTACTTAATCCTCTGTAGAAATCATTTGTCTGTATCTCTTTTAAAAATTAATTTTAGTTGTATTTGCACACATATACTTTTTGCATGTCTATACACATGCGCACACACACATACACACACGTAGACAAATATAACGCAATCATTCTAAAGGATATCTTTGTCTAAATAATACAACAGTGATTCTCCATATCACTCTTGATGAAGTGTCCTTGACTGCTTGCCTAAACTCACAAACATTATTACAATATATTACCACCCAGAGATATTACAAGACATAAAATAGGTCTCTTAAGACTTTTTTTTTTTTTTTTGCGGTACGCAGGCCTCTCACTGTTGTGGCCTCTCCTACTGCGGAGCACAGGCTCCAGACGCGCAGGCTCAGTGGCCATGGCTCACGGGCCCAGCCGCACAGGCCCAGCCGCTCCGTGGCATGTGGGATCTTCCCAGACCGGGGCACAAACCTGTGTCCCCTGCACTGGCAGGCGGACTCTCAACCACGGTGCCACCAGGGAAGCCCCGAGGTCTCTTAAGACTTTGAAGGGGTTTCTTGGATTCAGAAGAATAAAGTCTTTGTTTTATATAGATATCTGCTGCATATTCCCAGTTTCTAACTTAAAAATGGATTGAGCTTTAAAAACTTGCTTTCTTATTTTTATTATTTTCAACAATAAATAGTATAGTACTATGTGCCAGGCATTTTTTTGTGCTACTTTACAAACTTTAACTTATTTAGTCTCTATAACAAACCTATAAGGTAAATATTACTGATGATGGAGTGATGATGATGGAGTAAGACACAACAAAGTTAAACATCTTGTACAAGCTCATACAGTAAGTTCTAGCAATGGGCATTGAACCCCATCAGTCTGGCTCCAGTGTGCCTGTAACTACTGCACAGTGATACATCTTGCTAAACTCTGCTGCCTTTCACTTGTTTGTCCCTTGGAACAAGTCTTATCCAACATTTTAAAAATTTTTATAAAGAGCTAAACTCTTAGACTGAGCTACGCGTGCCCCTTATCTTTAATATTTCACATTCATGGCCAAATACTGCAAAAATATCACTGTTGTACTCAATAGTACAGCATAAATAATAAACAGATAAGATTTTGTATCTCTTTATCCTATTTAATTGTACTTTAGAAAAATCAGTTTTGCTTAGCAGAGACTGTTGCTAGGTGGAAACGTTGTGGTAATTCTAAAAGATGTTCAAGCATTTTAGAGGTTAAGAACACAGGTAGTTCATTATGTCCATTTTCTGTTTAACTTATATGACTTTCCCTATTGTAGATCTATCACTGTCAGTAGCCTTTGTTTTTCAACCTTTTCTTTATTACTCTAAAGTACAATTAAGGCAAAGAAAAACTTCAAGTAAATGAAAAGATTTATCAAAGCATTTAGGCAGCAGCTGGGAGGAGTAAAGGAAAAGGGATCAAACAGGACATACGTATCTATGTTTGAAAAAAGATTAAGGTTTAATTTCTAATCCAGGAGAAGAAAAAAGACAGGAGAGGGCATCGAGCCTAAAGGTGATTGCTTTGAAGGGGAGAGAGAGACAGTGCTGGGCCAGAGCCCTTGGTTCACAAGCTCTCATCCCTTGCTCAGTTAGGGAGTGCTATTAACCAAAGGCCTTAACCTCTGTTGACTTGAATTGACACCTGCAGACTAAGGATCTTCCACACCCCATGCAAATTGCTGATCCTTCTCTATTAGAATGCTGGAAACTTTTACCTAGATTTTCCACAGGCGAACTGCAGGTGTAATCATGAAACATGGCCCTAGATGTCTCTGGAGTCCCGCCAGTGAGAAAATCTAGGGCACAGTCTAGGCTTTTGGCCTGAAAGGAGTCTTTTTGCAAAGATGTGCTTAGAAATCTGAAATTCAACCTATGTTCCCATCTAACAGAAAAATGTTTGACTCCATTACAAGCTACTTTCAGAAAAGTTTTCAAAGAGGTGCTGCTTTCTGAGGTCTCAGGGAGTGAAAAGTGGAGCTCCAAGTGTGCAAAAGGAGTAGTAGAGATTTGCTCTCTCATGTGCTCTGGGCGAATGCCCTGAAAAGCTGCCTGTCTGGCACAACGGGGGAGGACTGAAAAGCTGAGGGAGATACTCCTTACTTCAGCACATATTAAATGTATCAGCTCATTAGGATTTTGCACCATGGTTGGTTTATGCAGGCCCCAGTTGGTAATGAACTCAAGGAGTGAACACTCAACCCCAGAAGGAAGCAAGGACTCACCTAGGACAGGTAATTCACCTTCCAGTGAATGGGAGTGGACTCATGTTTTGTTGTTACAATCACAGATTTGCTCTGGTTGGCAAGGTATCCCAGAATTAAATTAAGATTTTTTATTACAGTTTATACATCTGTATAGACACAGATAAATGGATGTAGATATAGATTTCAGCTTGAAACTTGAACCACTTAACCAGTGTTTACCAACAGTGTGCATGGGGCCGATGCTGCATGTGGCATCAAGGAAAAGTGCTACAAGGGGACGCGGGATATCTGTGATCTTAAAAGGCACTTAGCATGGTTCTTACAGAGCTGCAGAAATTGCTGCTGTGAGTGTCACTGCTATTTAGGGAGTGACAAAAGTACATCTTGAACTTATCAGAATGGCCTGTAGCCACACGTGCAGCTTGTCGCTGAAGCCAGGGAGGCCTGATTAAATACAGGACCTACCCATTGTGAGAAAACTCTCTGGTATCCCAGCTGCCATTCAGAATGTGAAATCCAGGATATGACCTGTCAAGATGAGCCACTTCAGCATATTGTGGCAATGCAGCTGTCACTGAGATACATAAGTCTCCAGAGAAAAGCATTCAAACTGTTTCCATGGTGGAATGAATACAAATGCACAGCTCAGTCACATTTGAATGTGATTTTTTCCAACAGGATGGTCTACCCTAAATATTCAGATGACTGGAAGTGACCCCAGTACCTCTTCTCATCTTTGATTGCTGAGCATTTTCTGGAGGCAAACTTGTTCAGTATTTCTCTTGGTCTATATTTGAGGGGGGTAGGGAGTATTTGGAAGCCAGACAGATTTAAAATATGCATTGTCGTCCTTCTCTTTCCTCAATGAAGATAAAATTGCTATGGATCCCCCAAGGTGTTTTAAAGAAATGTTTGAAGGAGAGATGGTTCCATAACCCAGATTTAAAAGACTTATTTCATATTTATTTCTTGATACTGAACTTATTCTAGTCAGCATTTTTATCTATTTATAACACTAAAACCAAAATGTATAATAGGGTTTGAAAACTTCTAACTTGTACCATTAATGTCAACAGAAGTTCAGAGAGTAAGATTTGTGATTATATAAACATTTTCTTAAAGGAAATTAACATACATGGTCCCTCAGGTGTGTCCAAATAGGTGGCAGTAAATCAACGTTAGAGCAAATTTCTTTTCTTTATTTCATTTTTAAAGCTTCTGAAAAGTAGGAAATAAAGTCAGGTACCAAATTCAACTATGAAATCTTGATAAAACTGGCTGAAACAAGTCTCATAGCAAAAATGCCAAAGTTTTATCCGGAATTATACAGATCTGTATTGTCAGGCAACTAACTTCATTCTAACAGCAAAAAGGAAAGGAGAGAAACATTTGATTCAAACAAAACACTTGTTATTCCAAACTATTTTTGATTTTAAGGCAATATTGTCAACTATGTATTCTGAATTTAATATACCTGTGAGATATTTGTGTGTACACATATTTGCATACCAAACTAGTGATAATTACATATATTTATGTATATATGTATATAGTTTATTTACATGTACATTTCTACATATTAATGTATTATATATGATTACATATGTAAATATAATGTGCAGCATATAACTATATATATTATATAGCCATACTTAATATTATACTTATAGAGAGATTCGCTTTTTTAATTAGAATGAAATGTCCTATTTCCCAATCATAACCTATAGTAATTAGTTTCACTTGTTTATTTCAGAAACTCTTGCTTCCAATAACTCGTTATTTTATTTAACAAGTATGTCCATACTTACTATGTAAAATTGTTTAGTAGATAAATGTTTGTAGTTTGTGTGTATATAAATTCAGGGCTGAAAGCCATCACTGAACTATGAGGTAACCATGAGACTTTCATACATGTCATTTCTTCACTGCACTGTGACGGATTTTTTTGTCCCCCAAATACCTGTCATATTCCCCAGAGGGCTTAGCCATCATCACGGGCAGATTATGAATAATGTTTTAGGTTAAACAGATGTAAGCAGTTTGTAAGGTTTCCCCTTTCTGAACCAGCTTCGTTTTGATGAATCAGCTGGAAATTGAAACTTAATGTAGAACTTTAGTTTGAAAACGAACAGTGTTTTCCCACATTGAAATATGTAGTCAGCTCTTAAATATGAGCAAGAGACAGTCAACAGGGAAACTGGCCAGTGTGTGACTGAAAACTGGAAGATCACCACTTAGCATTGCAGTGGAGTTCCAATTTCTTTAATCTGTAGAACCACATATAAAAAAATAGGTTTAAGTCATTCCAAACCAACCAAACTTCCATTGCATTTTGAAAAGAGTGTTTTTAACTAGTGTAAAAATTGCCTGTTTTTCTCTCATCAAAATACTCTTCAAAGAACCAGAGTTCTAGAAATACAGAAAGTGCTGATATGTTAATAGAAAAGGAAATGAATTATTCTTCTGGCAAGGATTTGTTTATTCTGCCAAATTATATTTTAAGTAAACTATACAAATTAAAATTCTATTTTTGACCTTCATAGAGTCAACTTAAATTGAGCCTTACTGGCAATTCAGTTTCAGGGAAAGCTATCTACAAGCTATAAATTAGTTAAATACACTTTTGTTTTAAAAAATGATTTTAAAAATCTACCTAAGACAGATAGCTCTTAATTTGATAGCTCTAAAATGCATATTTATGTGTACATTGATAATCTACTTGCAAACAATACAATAATCAGTTGCCAGGCCTAAAAAGCCCTTTTAATGTCTAGAATTCAGTCACTGACTTGTACTTCCGGAGCCTGTCTCTGACCTGATAGCTCTTTCCAAAAGAACAATCATAATGAGTATTTTTAGCTTTCTTTAAAGTCTGTGAGACTAAATTAATTAGAAATTGGTCTAGATTAGAGAATTGAAAATATTTAAACACTTAAGAATTTGGGAGCTTCACATGCTACAGACAGAATTTAATAACCAAAATGTGAACTATTAAAGACAGTCATCAATGCACTTTTTGTGTCTGTGCTTATTACTACATTTCAACATCACTGACTTAGAAAGTTTAATGCTAATATTATAAAATATTTTAGGTAGAATTACAGACCATCCTCAAAGCATTTTTAAACTTTGTCACCTTTGAAAACCCCAAATTTCCATGCCCTTTAATTATATTTGCAATTTCAAAATAAATTAAATAGTATGACTTAAACCCAATCAAAAAAACTATAGTATTTATTAATCTTCTTCTATTTCTACTTCACTCCAGAAATCTACCTGTTTCCCCTTCTTCAGTGAATAATCACTGGTTCTAATAAGCTGGGTAAGGATCTTATTTACCAAGTCTCTCATGTAGGCAGCCATTTTAAAGAACTCATTAGGTATGTTTTCTTACTTAATTGGGGAACTCTCCAGAATGGCCTACATTGGCTCCTTTTTTTCACTTAGGGTCTATAATTTAATGTTCCTCAGATATATCACTCTGTCCCTGAGTTCCTGAGTTTGCTTTCATACACAATTGTTAGACCAAAGATGAAAAGGCTTGTTTTTATGCCTGTACCAAATGAGGGACCCTCTGGACAGCTCTTACGGAGTGCCCACGAATTTTAATGATTTGCAGCCTTTTGGGTATTTCATTTCATTTATCCTTTGTATTTGAAAGGATGAATAGTAAGATAGCAACTGAGATATTTCAGAGATGTTTTATTTGTTAAGCAAGACCATTAGAGATTCAGTGTGAGATTTCTCAATATTTTAAGCCCGATCACTCTTATTCCAAAATTTAAATGTAATTTATTCTCAAGTAGTGCATACTCCTTTTCCAAACCTGTATATTCCCCAGATTCATCTCTTGCTTTCTGCACTCTCTGTGTGTTTCATGCATTATGGAAGTTTATAAATGAAATTCAAGTCAGCACACAAAACAATATTACGTGAATGTTCTAACACAAAGAAAAGCAGATGGTCAAGAATACTGTACACATGCTTTGTAAGCCAACTCCCACAGATTGCTTATCTTCAGATTTTTTTTTCCCAAGTAGAATCAATCATCAGACAAGTGATTTAAGATGCATTATTATGGAAATATTCCTCTTGAAGAAGAACAACAACAAAAAGCCATTTCAATTACATTTTCATTTTAAAGAGTTATGTTTCACCCTCTTGATAAGTTTATTGTTATGAAGTCTGAGCTAATTATCTCCATCAACTTATATTCTTCTTCAAAGAGCCTGGAAAGAAAGTTTTGTGACTCTCATTCCTGAATTTCTATTATATCAGTGTGGCTAAAAGAAAACAAATCATATGAAATAAATGTTTGTCTTAGGCAGTGCCTCTAAATTTATGTGAATTTTATGATTGCTATATTCAGTCGAATTGTATAGTTCATATTCTAGATGGAAACCTAATGCTCATTGCTCCTTGCCTCTTAAAATTTATCAGGTTTAAAAGAAGTAACTATTGGGTTTTTTGTTTGTTCGTTTATTTTGTTTTGCTAGATGATTTTTAAGCCCTAGTTGCATAACGCAGGCAATAGTTCAACAAGTTCTTTAAACAAAGAAAGAACTAAACTAAACTGAACTCAGATTCACTAGTTGAGTGTGACATAGGTGTGTGCATAGGTAATGTGACTGATCTTACCTAATGAAATTGCATCAACATAATATATTAAAATTTATTTATATGTAAATTAATAGTTCACAGTGAACTCTTATTTGTATCATATTCAATTCCTCCAGTATTCCCAGAAGGTAAGATGTTTTAGCCCAAATTTAGATTAGGAAATAGAAACAGAAATAACAAGGAGCAACCAGGTCTCACAAAGGAAATTCTAATTTGAGCAAAGCTCACTCTGATAGCTGACTCCATTCTGAGTCCTAGGATTTTCCATTGTACCAAAGCTGCTCAGTTGTACAACATAATAAGGCCAGTTTCATACTTGCTTCTGCATTTTTTCCCATTTCTTGTTTTGATAAATGCTATACTATTGAAGAAATGGTTCATACAACTGATGTATATAATAGATGACAGATAGATAGATAAATAGATGATAGCCTAATTTTAAATTACTTGTTGTTTAGGTCCTGTAAGGTTATAAGTCTCTATCCTTTAATTTTTGAGAGTTGTGAATAATTTATAACATTAAAGGAAAATAACATGTTTGACTTAGGAGTTTATTTCCTTACCAGTGTGAGGTGTAAATGTTTGGTATTACATTTTCTTTAATATAACAGCTTTACTGCTATGTAATTCACATACCATATAATGCACTCTCTAAAGTATACAATTAAATCAGTATTTTGACAGAGCTGGGCAACTATTATCACAATCAACAGTGGGACATTTTCTTCACCCGAAAAGAAACCCCAGCATTAGCAGTCAATCCTTATTCCCCCCCAAACCCTCAACTCTGATTCTTGGCAACCACTCATCTACTTCCTGTCCCTATGGATTAGTCTATTCCAGATATTTCCTATAAATGGAATCATGTAATATTTGCTCTTATGTAACTGGCTCCTTTCACTTACCATAATGTATTCAAGTTCATTCTTGTAGCATGTATTAGTATTTCATTTTAATTGTCATGTAATATTCCATTTTATAGATATATCCACATTTTACTTATCCATTAATCAGTTGATGAAAATGTGGGTTGTTTTCACTTTTTGTCTATAATGAATAATGCTGCTATAAATATCTGTGTACAGGTTTTTGTATGATCGTATGTTTTCAGTTCTCTTGATAATTATGAAGGAGAAACAGAGCCAGACACTGGCCAAAAGTGGTAATGACAGATTTTAATCAGAAACTATTGTGGCAAGGGAAAAGAGACTTCAGTGTAGAACTGAGTTCAATTCTGAATACAGCAAAAAACAAGTAGAGATCTACAGCCAACGAGCAGAGTAAGGGATGGAAAATTCTAAGAGAAGACATGGGGGTGGAGGAGGTGATTCTTAACTGAACAGGCTTAACGAGATTCTGCTAAAGATAGGCCAAGAACTTGGACATCAAAGTTGGGGTATGGGAAATTTGATCAGATATCAATGGTGGTCAAATTATAAAGAGTAGAGGGATTCTCATTAAACTAACTTGGTGGGATTTTTGCTGAAACTGGACTCAGAAAGGATGGACACAGAAGGCCAAAAAGAGAGGCCTAGCTGAGAGAAGGGCTCTGAGGAATCTAACTAAATTTTGGTTGAGGAGAGAATCATTTACGTAGGAGTGCAGTTGCTGGGTCATAGGATAACTCTATGTTTAACCTTTTGAGGAACTTGCAGACTGTTTTCCAAAGGGGCTACCCCATTTTACTCTCAGACACAGGCACCAGCAATGTATGAGGGTTCCAGTTGTTCACATCTTCAACAGCAATTATCATCATTTGTCTTTTTTATTATAACCATTCTAGTTGCTGCAAAAATTATCTCACATTTCCATAATGGATAGTGATGTTTGATGTTTACTGTCTTTTCAGGTGCACGTTGGCCATTTGTATGTCTTCTTTGGAAAAATGTCTATCCCTTTGCCCATTTTTTAAACTGAGTTTTTGTCTTTTTATGATTGAATCATAGAAGTTATTTATATATTTTAGAGGCAAGTCTCTCATCAGATATATGACTTGCAAATATTTTCTCCCATTCTGTGGGGTTTCTTTTTTAACTTTCATGGCTTCATTTGAAGCACAAAAATTTTTAATTTTGATTAAAAATTAAATTTTGAAGTCCAATTTATTTCTTTTGTCGCTTGAGTTTTGCTTGAGCTTTTTGTATCCTACCTAACAAGGCCTTGCCTAAGGTCATGGCATTTTACTCCTGTGTCTCTTCTAAGAGTTTTAGAGATTTAGGTCTATGATCCATTTTGAGTTGTTTTTTTCTGTTTTTGTATGTGGTGTGATGGAGGGGTCCACCTTCACTTTTTCAACATTGCATTTTTGCTGAGTATTATGACAAACACCATAATAGGGGCAAGTCTTAGGCAAAATACAATCTTGTTGCACAATAGCCTGATTTTGTAGTACTATTTTCACTTCCATACTTTTCCATTGCAAAGAATAGTATTTACATAATGTAATTGCCTTTACAGCTGGGTTTCTGATTGTTTTATTTCCTCAGAAGAACATTATTTTTTTAAATATCTACTAATGGTCTTTCATTCAGCAACTATTTAATAAATGTGATTTATAAATTGATTCTGCCTCAAATATGTTGAAGGGATCAGCATTAAGTGAGACTGAAAAAAAGAAAAGGGAGGAAAATTCGCATTGATTCCATTAGATTGGATTTTCATCAACTGCACATTGACGACTGGAGGGAAAAAAAGCCCAAATATTTATTAATATTTGACATAATGAAAAATATTATTTACCACCCATTGGCCTTCAAGGTTTTAAAGATAAAAAATTTAAATTACCCCCTAATTAACCTTGTGGAACAGAAGTACAGCAATAATATTTCTAGTGACAGGTAGCTTTAATATATGATACAGATCCCAATGCCTGCATCCGTGGCATTGTCTCAGCAATATTCCTTAATGGGGCTTTTCTCTCAGCTGGAAGCCCCTTTCTCGACTAATATGCTCATAGAAAGCCCTTACTGAGTGATAAATTCATGGCAAGGACAAGACAGTTTTCTAAATGGGCAGTCTCTTCAGCATCACACACTTTATGACAAGAATAAAAATAGAGAATAATCTATATTTGACTAACCTCCCCAAATGTTGTTTTGATAATTGCTGAGAAAGCTTAAAATAACTACTTTGAACTTGTTTATGATTGTCTTGATTCTGTTTCTTCACTGGGCTTTGAGGAGAACTCTGATCTTTGGCTGATGTTTAGTTTGTACACTTTGCTAGCAAGCATTTTTCATTATTGAGTGGATTATAGATCACATTATTAGTGAATGGATTATAGATCACATTTGCTTGTCCTTACTCCTCTTGAAATAGATTTTAGCACAACTTCTGTCTGGAAGGTTAATGTAACCTGACTTATTGATGTAAACTGGGCATATCCATTTGTAAATAGTCCAGATGAAGCTAAAATAAGATCATCAGGCCATTAGAAGGGTCATTTACATTTTGTTAGTATAGTAAAATGGACTTCTATTGAGAAACTGCCCTTATGTTGGCTGGGGAGTGTGGAAGTATAATCTCTAAGCGCCTCCTTAGAATAAATGTTTATTATGTAAAGGGAAAAATTACATAGATAAAATACTGCTAATATTTTTATCTGCCAATATCTAAGCCATTCTTGATAAGCTTTAGGATTACCTACTCTACTTGCTCTTAATTCCTCTTTCTTTTCTTGTAAGACTCCATGTCTTATGATAAATGATTTCACTGCTTCCTTTTAATTTTAATAGGAAAAATGTAAGGTTTCCATAATTTTTTATTTTCAAAAAGTAACCCAATCTCATAAAAAGGATCGTTCACAAAGCTCTTTACCATTAACCTCATTTAATTCCTTCATCATGCTTCAAAAGACCCATCCCCCTTCTATGTTGCCAATATCTGGAAATCACTACTTCCTCATTCTGGCAGTTTAGATTATACATTTCAGTTGTCTTTCAGAATTCAATTGGGTTAAAAGAGAAACTCATTAAAGCCTGTGGCATTATGTCTATTTTTTTGCCATAGCCTTCATGTGCCAGTTCAAGTTTTTAAGCATTATCTTCAAGAAGTCCCCAAAGGGGCTTCCCTGGTGGTGCAGTGGTTGAGAATCCGCCTGCCGATGCAGGGGACACGGCTTCGTGCCCCGGTCTGGGAAGATCCCACGTGCCACGGGGCGGCTGGGCCCGTGAGCCATGGCCACTGAGCCTGTGCGTCCGGAGCCTGTGCTCCGCAATGGGAGAGGCCACAACAGTGAGAGGCCCACGTACAGCAAAAAAAAAAAAAAAAGTCCCCAAAGATATTTTATTAAATCCAGGTAGACAACATCTATAATTATTTTATTAATTCTCTTTCACCAAAATCTAACCAGCATATGATATAGTTTCAGAGTGATCTATTTAAATTCCATTCAAGTTTCTGACATGGTAGATAAAGTCAAGAGGATTCCCTCTGTTTATTTCTCTTTAATCTCACTTCTCAACAAGATTTCATTTTTCCTATTATATCATTATAATATTATATATTCTTTTCCATTAGCTTTGCCTTTGAAATTATGATGGATAATTTTTAGATAACCAAATATCAGTTTACTATGATTTTGAAAGTAAAGAAAATCTTATGATCTCTAGTTACAACTGTTACAGGAAACTAGACATGATGTTAAGTTTTTCAGCAGGGATGAGTTTTATCAAACAGCTGTATAACGTTGTTGAAGGGAAAGGTTGCGTGTTCTGTCAGATGACACATTATAAAAGTTAGGAATAGTTAATAGCAATAAGCAAAACATAAAGATTGGACTGCTGCTACAACTGGATAAACACTCATGTTCCTCAATCAGAATTCAGGTTATTAGTGACCTTTTATAAATGACAGTAGTAGAAACCATATTTAGAATCTCACTTTTTTGGTGAGTAAACTGAGGTCGAATAAATTTAAGTGGTTTGCCCAAAACCACATAGTTCACTAAAGGTAAAGCAAAGCCCCAAGACTCCAGTTTTTCCAGTGCTTTCCCACTGTTGACTATTGTCACTAAGAGATGGCCAAGCCATGAGTATGCTCCATCTTATTAACACTGAAAGTCTCTAAGATGCCAGCAAGAATAAATTAAGTAAGCACTTATTAAGTACTTACTGTGTCTCCAGCACTGAGTCAAATATTATGAGATAAAAATAGAAAGAGAATACTCTTTCTATTTTCATTCTATAATAATGTTAAACTTCTCTCTTAATTCAGTGAAGTTACGTTTACAAAGATGCAAGTTATACCCCATCTTCTCTCTTTGCAAATAGGGTATAAATAAACAACTACCTGGGAATCTTTCTAAGGCAAGGTCTTTTGTGTTGAATTTTACTGTGCAAACTGATTGCAACTGTGGGTCAAGAGGAGTATTTTCTGTCTCTTTTCTACAGCCAGTAGTGTACTGAAGCTGGCTTGTATTGGCTTGCAAGAGCTGATTTTGCTATCCCTCCCCAGCTCAGTGCTCACTGATGTCAGGTTAGTCACTTGAAATCAGCCCTGATGGGAATATTTACACCACAGAAATTGGAAAATGCTACAAAAATACTCTCTCTCCCCGAACCAGCGTCTGCTTTAAAACATTTACCAACATGCCAGTGTACAACACCAGCATTGGCTGAGCAAAATTGGACAAGTTATTTTACTTCTTGAGATATTAACTGCACCTTTTGTGAAGTGGGGATGGTAATATATACTATAGCATATAGTATATATTTTATGAGGATTTTATGAGGATCATGTGACAGTACTTTGAAACTGTATGAAGTGGAATTACTAATATCACAACAATGAGAGTTATATGTTCACTAATAAAATATGAGACTTGGCAAAACCAATATAACGTAAGTAGATCTAGAGTTTCTTGAGACTAAATTTACACTCAACCTGACCATGTACCTGGTCAGATAAAAAGAAGGGTGGGCTTCCCTGGTGGCTCAGTGATTGAGAGTCCACCTGACGATGCAGGGGACACGGGTTCGTGCCCCGGTCCGGGAGGATCCCACATGCCGCGGAGCGGCTGGGCCCGTGAGCCATGGCCGCTGAGCCTGCGCGTCCGGAGCCTGTGCTCCGCAACGGGAGAGGCCACAACAGTGAGAGGCCCGCGTACCACAAAAAAAAAAAAAAAAGGGTGAATTCAGAGTTAAGGTCAAAGCCTGATTCCTATAGTAGATATCAAGTAACATAAATAGGTACCAAATAGAATGTAGAGATTTTTAGGCCTAAAGTAGTATCTCTGTTCCTTTTCCCATGCCGTCCTCTATGCCTCTGATAAATTAGGCTTATGAAGGTGGATAAAACATTTTCTGTATGTAGACTACGAAGGGCTTCAGCAGAAAGAATTTTCTGTCTTCTTTTTGTCACCTACTTCGTACAGAGCTCTGCATGTAAAGGACACACAGAAAAAAATATTGATAGATTTGACGTTTTGAGGTTACAAATTCCTGCTTTCATTTTAATGACACTTCAAAATACTTTAAGAAGCCTTATGCAAATCTGCATGGAAATCCCTACCCTTTGATTCAATGTCATTGCCTTTGACATTTGCAATGTGGTTAAGTTACATGTTGAAACTACAAAATCATCTTCTGACTTCACTTTTGAGAGTGTTCATGGGAAAAGTGGGTCCTTTATACTGGTCAGCTCTTATTTACCTTTGAAAAAAACAAAGAAAACCGAGAAAGCTCTGTGCATAAAACACATCATTATTGACACTAGACTGTTAGTCACCAAACACCATACAGATGTTTATTTTTCCCCATGTGAACTCTGTGTTGCAAATAGTCCTGAGGACTTGCTATTCCTAGCTGAATGCTCTGTAGAAGCTAAGGAATCCAATTCTTTTTAGTTAAAACTGAAATCATCATAACCAGATAGATGTGGGCTTAAATACTGGTCCCATCATCTACAAATTCCATGACCTTAATCTGTTTATTTAACCTCCCTAGGCCTTGGTGTCCTCATCTGTGAAATAACATCTATTCAGAGGTTTGTGGTGAGGATTAAATGAAAAAGCTACATACGTAGAGTTCTTAACACTACCATTTAATAAATTGCTTATGTTTTTACTCCTGGGTTTACTCCTAGCTTGCCAAATCACAGTAAATATGCTACTCTGTCCTTTTGTTTCCTCACACAAGAATTGGATGTAAGATCTATCACTTTTTGCTTCCCTGGAATAATAGAATAACTCATGGTGGACTGAATTATTCTCAGTGAATACAGTGCTGGAAGTTCCTTTTTTTTTAAAGAAATTATCATGAACCCTAGTTTTGTGACAAGATAAGCCATCTCATAATCTTAAAAGGTGTCATGAATGTTACCACAACAGTTTTTTTTAAAAAGTAAGTTTTATGCAATTTTTAAAATTTTTTAAATTTTAAAATTTAAAAATTTTTTTAATGAATTCATGTTATATAGTATACTGCAGACTGGGAATACAATGAAAGGACGATTTGAACAGTTGAAAATAAAACAGCAGAGATATTCCATTCCATTCCAGGGATGATTGCTTTTAAGTTTTACATTTTATAACCTGTACACACATTCTCTTCCTAACAGTGAACCAACATATTGACAAATGTGGAAGACAAAATCCCAGAATATAATACTCATATATAATATTCAGATATTATAAAAGAATTAGTTTTGGGGGGTGGAGTGTAGAATTGGGAAGATGCAAACATCTTCTGCAAAGATGTATTATAGAAAGCTAATTCTTTTATAATATCTCAAATTTCTGCAGCTATTTTACAACCAGAAGCCATGTTATTTACCTTTAACAGACTCTTCCTCTGGAGCCAAGCACAAAGCTCGGTTGTGGGAAGATAAATACGGGAGGAGAAATAGAGAAGACTCTTGCGGAAGTAAGAATGCACAGGCACAATATGCTGTGTGCTCCATCTCCCATCCCAGAGAAGAGAATTTCTGGACTCATGAATGGAAACTTTGCATATAGTATAAATACTAAATTAAAACTCTTGGCACAATGGGATTTCATACTCTGTATTCAAATACTTTTAGACATTTTCATGGTTGATTTTAAGAAGAAGAAGAATGTTTTAAGAGGAAAAAATATTATATTACTTCTAAACGTTTTGGCTTCTCTGTTTAAACATAAATACAAATTAATATTCCTTGTTTGCCAATGTGTTGAGTGTGAGCTGTCATCAGTATATTAATCACTACTTTTGAATATAACATTTTTTGCTTTTATTTCTAAAACATGGGTTTCTTGAAATCATTTATTTTGGCTCATAAGGTGATTATTTAATTTATTATGAGATAAAATTGAACATATTGCAGGCTTTAAAAAGCACCTATTAGGTATGTTAAGCAAAATTTTAGAAATGGAGACCTGTTGGAAATAAAAAGGTGTTTATTTGGGGTTTGTTAGGATTGTGGCCCAGGAGACATATATTCAAGAAGCACTTGAATTGTGTTCCACAGGACTATACAATAGGGGAGGCTTATAAAGGCAAAAAACACAAGGTTGCAGTTAGTTACATGAGTTGTTTATCAGTAATTATAATTGGAGCTGGGAAGAAATACGGGTGTTTGTTAAGTAAAGAGATTGGTTGGAATCCGAAATGGTTGCATAGTTACAGGGAGAGACCTTGAGACCGTAAGGCTGCAGCTGGCAGGTGTTGTTCTGAATACGGCTGGTGGTGTGCTTGGGCCTGGTACAGTTCAAAGACAGTTCAGGTTTTCAGTGGTGCAGAGATGTGTCTGAGACCAGATCCTCAATAGCCTCCCAACTCCATTTTGTACGCCTGCCTGTGATTACCCATTATAATATCAACTTGTCACCAAGTACCTTTGCTTTGCAGTATATTAAAAACTAAAAGAAGGTAAAGGGAACAGAATGGGGAGGAGGAAACGGAGCAGTAGCAAGAGAGTTTCACACAGCTTCAGGGAGCGTGCAGTTTCGTGGAGAGATTTGAAACAGCAATAGAATCTTATAGATAGAGGAAGCCCCAAAGCCATACAGTCAGATGGTTCTGTTTCTCACCTAAGGAAACAGACCACTGAGGTGAAACGACATGACCACAATTGTCCAACCAATATGTAGTTATAGACGGTGCCAGGAGAAAAGTAGGATGTGTGAGTGGGATTGAAGAATGGGTTGTGTGGGGTATGTTGAAGTTCAACTACTGTTACTATGTGTCAAGCTTTATGATATGTTCTTACATACTTACAATCTCTTTTACTTTATCATAACAATCTTGTATGTTAAATATTATTAACCAAGTTCCAAGGAAGTGAAGTAGTCTTCCCAATGGCTCATGAGGATTATATTACAGATTCACATCCACATCTTGTAACCATATATATGGCCTTCTATACCTCACCGATTTGGTGAGTAAAGGCATTCCAAGTTGAGTTTGTTTGCAATAAGAAATGGGACTGATATGCTGGAGGAAGAGTAGATAAGACTCCTTGTTGGGAAGCTGTGAGACCTAGGGAGAGTATTGCATCTATAAAAAGAAATGTTCAAAAGCTTATATAGCAAATCCAGGGTGAGTTTGTTTCATAAAACAAGACAGACTATTAGAGTATTAAAGCAGAAAGGAAGGGAGGGAGAGAGGGAATTAATAATATCTGAAGTAAAACTGAGCCTAGCTGATGAAAAATATTCTATGTATGTCTATGAATGATTGTAATATATATTAAGATCCAAAACAGCTAGAAAAACAAAAGGATGCAGTACATTGTGGCAGTAATTATCTCTATGTGGTTGGATTTTAGGTAATAGTTTTCTTCCTCATTCATTTCCTTTTGCTTCAAATCTTCTACAGGGAGCCTGCATGGATTTTATGATTTTAAAACATCGATTTCTATAAAAAGAAATACATACAATGGAAACTAGATTATTTGCTAAATTGAAAACATTGCTAAATTTTAAAATGTAACAGATTTGAACTTGAAATAAAAATTAGAACAGCTTGTACTGACTTAGAGTATGAATAGTTCATTATTTTATCAATACATTGTTTTCCATCTTTTTTTCCTAATTAGGGTTAAAAATTTAATTGTCTATTTTTGATGAATTCTTCACAAGAAATGTATAGTATTTAAATGTCAGCTTGTATATAAGTGGGCACTCTCAGATACTTTAAAATTGTACTGTGTTCCTAGGGAAATACTGAATCTTGATAGTTTAGGTTAGCCTAAACAATTTCAAGCATGACATTAAAGTTATATAAGCACATAGTAAACTCTTACTGATGGCATTTGGATTAGCTCCTTATGGTTTTTATGGGGGGGTTATGTATTTTTTTGATTTTTTTTAACACCTTTATTGGAGTATAATTTCTTTAAAATGGTGTGTTAGTTTCTCCTTTATAACAAAGTGAATCAGTTATACGTATACATATGTTACCATATCTCCTCCCTCTTGCGTCTCCCTCCCTCCCACCCTCCCTATCCCACCCCTCTAGGTGGTCACAAAGCACCAAGCTGATCTCCCTGTGCTATGCGGTATTCCTCCAGCTCCTTTTTTCGTTCTCAAGATTGCTTTGGCTATTCGGGGTCTTTTGTGTTTCCATACAAATTGCGAAATTTTTTGTTCTAGTTCTGTGAAAAATGCCAGTGGTAGTTTGATAGGGATTGCATTGAATCTGTAGATTGCTTTGGGTAGTAGAGTCATTTTCACAATGTTGATTCTTCCAATTGAAGAACATGGTATATCTCTCCATCCATTTATATCATCTTTAATTTCTTTCATCAGTGTCCTATAATTTTCTGCATACAGGTCTTTTGTCTTCTTAGGTAAGTTTATACCTAGATATTTTATTGTTTTTGTTGCACTGGTAAATGGGAGTGTTTCCTTAATTTCACTTTCAGATATTTCATCATTAGCCTATAGGAATACTAGGGATTTCTGTGCATTAATTTTGTATCCTGCTACTTTACCAAATTCATTGATTAGCTCTAGTAGTTTTCTGGTAGCATCTTTAGGATTCTCTATGTATAGTATCATGTCATCTGCAAACAGTGACAGCTTTACTTCTTCTTTTCCGATTTGGATTCCTTTTATTTCCTTTTCTTCTCTGATTGCTGTGGCTAAAACTTCCAAAACTATGTTGAATAAGAGTGGTGAGAGTGGGCAACCTTGTCTTGTTCCTGATCTTAGTGGAAATGCTTTCAGTTTTTCACCATTGAGGATGATGTTTGCTGTGGGCTTGTCATATATGGCCTTTATTATGTTGAGGAAAGTTCCCTCTATGCCTACTTTCTGGAGGGTTTTTATCATAAATGGGTATTAAATTTTGTCAAAAGCTTTTTCTGCCTCTATTGAGATGATCATATGGTTTTTCTCCTTCAGTTTGTTAATATGGTGTATCACATTGATTGATTTGCATATATTGAAAAATCCATGAATTCCTGGAATAAACCCCACTTGATCATGGTTTATGATCCTTTTAATGTGCTGTTGGATTCTGTTTGCTTGTATTTTGTTGAGGGTTTTTGCATCTATGTTCATCATTGATTTTGGCCTGTAGTTTTCTTTCTTTGTGACATCTTTGTCTGGCTTTGGTATCAGGGTGATGGTGGCCTCGTAGAATGAGTTTTGGAGTGTTCCTCCCTCTGCTATATTTTGGAAGAGTTTGAGAAGGATAGGAGTTAGCTCTTCTCTAAATTTTTGATGGAATTCGCCTATGAATCTATCTGGTCTTGGGCTTTTGTTTGTTGGAAGATTTTCAATCAGTTTCAATTTCAGTGCTTGTGATTGGACTGCTCATATTTTCTATTTCTTCCTGGTTCAGTCTGTTGGCAGGTTGTGCATTTCTAAGAATTTGTCCATTTCTTCCAGGTTGTCCATTTTATTGGCATAGAGTTGCTTGTAGTAATCTCTCATGATCTTTTTTATTTCTGCAGTGTCAGTTGTTACTTCTCCTTTTTCATTTCTAATTCTATTGATTTGAGTCTTCTCCCTTTTTTGCTTGATGAGTCTGGCTAATGGTTTATCAATTTTGTTTATCTTCTCAAAGAACCAGCTTTTAGTTTTATTGATCTTTGCTATCATTCCCTTCATTTCTTTTTCATTTATTTCTGATCTGATCTTTATGATTTCTTTCCTTCTGCTATCTTAGGGGTTTTTTTGTTCTTCTTTCTCTAATTGCTTTAGGTGTAAGGTTAGGTTGTTTATTTGAGATGTTTCCTGTTTCTTAATGTAGGATTGTATTGCTATAAACTTCCCTCTTAGAACTGCTTTTGCTACATCCCAAAGGATTTGGGTCATCGTGTTTTATTGTCGTTTGTTTCTAGGTATTTTTTTATTTCCTCGTTGATTTCTTTAGTGATCTCTTGGTTACTAAGTAGTGTATTGTTTAGCCTCCATGTGTTTGTTTTTTTTACCGGTTTTTTCCTGTAATTGATATTTAGTCTCATAGCATTGTGTTCAGAAAAGATATTTGATACGATTTCAATTTTCTTAAATTTACCAAGGCTTGATTTGTGACCCAAGATATGATCTATCCTGGAGAATGTTCCATGAGCACTTGAGAAGAATGTGTATTCTGTTGTTTTTGGATAGAATGTCCTATAAATATCAATTAAGTCCATCTTGTTTAATGTATCATTTAAAGCTTGTGTTTCCTTATTTATTTTCATTTTGGATGATGTGTCCATTGATGAAAGTGGGGTGTTACAGTCCCCTACTATGAATGTGTTACTGTCAATTTCCCCTTTTATAGCTGTTAATATTTGCCTTATGTATTGAGGTGATCCTATGTTGGGTGCATAAATATTTACAATTGTTATTTCTTCTTCTTGGATTGATCCCTTGATCATTATGTAGTGTCCTACTTTGTCTCTTGTAATAGTCTTTATTTTAAAGTCTATTTTGTCTGATATGAGAATTGCTACTCCAGCTTTCTTTTGATTTCCATTTGCATGGGATAACTTTTTCCATCCCCTCAGTTTCAGTTTGTATGTGTCCCTAGGTCTGAATTGGTCTCTTGTAGACAGCATATATATGGGTCTTGTTTATGTATCCATTCAGGCAGTCTATGTCATTTGGTTGGAGCATTTAATCCATTTACATTTAAGGTAATTATCGATATGTATGTTCCTATTCCCATTTTCTTAATTGTTTTGGGTTTGTTATTGTAGGTTTTTTCCTTCTCTTGTGTTTCATGCCTAGAGAAGTTCCTTTAGCATTTGTTTTAAATTGGTTTGGTGGTGCTGAATTTTCTTAGCTTTTGCTTGTCTGTAAAGGCTTTAACTTCTCCATCAAATCTGAATGATATCCTTGCTGGGTAGAGTAATCTTGGTTGTAGGTTTTTCTCCTTCATCACTTTAAATATGTCCTGCCACACCCTTCTGGCTTGCAGAATTTCTGCTGAAAGATCAGCTGTTAACCTTATGGGGATTCCCTTGTGTATTACTTGTTGTTTTTCCCTTGCTGCTTTTAATATGTTTTCTTCGTATTTAATTTTTGACAGTTTGACTAATATGTGTCTTGACATGTTTCTCCTTGGATTTATCCTGTATGGGACTCTCTGTGCTTCCTGGACTTGATTAACTATTTCCTTTCCCACATTAGGGAAGTTTTCGACTATAATCTCTTTAAATATTTTCTCAGTCCCTTTCTTTTTCTCTTCTTCTTCTGGGACCCCTATAATTCGAATGTTGGTGCATTTATTGTTGTCCCAGGGGTCTCTGAGACTGTCCTCAATTCTTTTCATTCATTTTTCTTTATTCTGCTCTGCAGTAATTATTTCCACTATTTTATTTTCCAGGTCACTTATCCGTTCTTCTGCCTCAGTTATTCTGCTGTTGATCCCTTCTAGAGAATTTTTAATTTCATTTATTGTGTTGTTCATCACTGTTTGTTTGCTCTTTAGTTCTTCTAGGTCCTTGTTAAACATTTCTTGTATTTTCTCTATTCTATTTCTAAGATTTTGGATCATCTTTACTGTAATTATTATGAATTGTTTTTCAGGTAGACTGCCTATTTCCTCTTCATTTGTTAGGTCTGGTGTGGTTTTTCCTTGCTCCTTCAACTGCTGTGTGTCTTTCTGTCTTCTCATTTTGGTGGGCTGATCCATGGCTGGTGGTGTGTTTTGGGGTGTCTGTGGCCTTATTATGATTTTAGGCAGCCTCTGTGCTAATGGGTGGGGTTGTGTTCCGGTCTTGCTAGTTGTTTGGCATAGGGTGTCCAGCACTGTAGCTTGCTGGTCATTGAGTGAAGCTGGGTCTTGGCGTTGAGATGGAGATCTCTGGGAGATTTTCACCATTTGATATTACATGGAGCTGGGAGATCTCTTGTGGACCAGTGTACTGAAATTGGCTCTCCCACCTCAGAGGCACAGCCCTGATGCCTGGCTGGAGCACCAAGAGCCTTTCATCCACATGGCTCAGATTAAAAGGGAGAAAAAATACTAAGAAAGAAAGAAAGAAGATAGAATAAAATAAAGTAAAATAAAATAAAGTCATTAAAATAAAAAATAATTATTAAGAAAAATTTTTTTAAAGTTAAACAAAAAAACGGACAGGCAGAACGCTAGGACAAATGGTAAAAGTAAAGCTATAAAGACAAAATCACACACAGTAGCATACACATACGCACTCACAAAAAGAGAAAAAGGGAAAAAATATATATATATCTTTGCTCCCAAAGTCCACCTCCTCAGTTTGGGATGATTCGTTGTCTATCCAGGTATTACACGGATGCAGGGTACATCAAGTTGATTGTGGAGATTTAATTCTCTGCTCCCGAGGCTGCTGGGAGAAATTTCCCTTTCTCTTCTTTGTTCACACAGCTCCCGGGTTTCAGCTTTGGATTTGGCCCTGCCTCTGCATGTAGGTCACCTGAGGGCGTCAGTTCTTTGCTCAGACAGGATGGGGTTAAAGGAGCAGATTCAGGGGCTCTGGCTCACTCAGGCCAGGGGGAGGGAGGGGTATGGATGTGGGGTGAGCCTGCGGTGGCAGAGACCGGTGTGATGTTGCACCAGCCTGAAGCGCGCTGTGCGTTCTCCTGGGGAAGTTGTCCCTGGGTCACGGGACTCTGGCAGTGGTGGGCTGCACAGGCTCCCAGGAGGGGAGGTGTGGATAGTGACCTGTGCTCGCACACAGGCTTCTTGGTGGCGGCAGCAGCAGCCTTAGCATCTCATGCCCATCTCTTGGGTCTGCGCTGATAGCCGTGGCTCACGACGTCTCTTGACCTCCTTTAAGTGGCACTCTTAGTCCCCTCTCCTCATGCACCAGGAAACAAAGAGGGAAGACAAATTCTCTTGCCTCTTAGGCAGGTCCAGACTTTTTCCCGGACTCCCTCCCGGCTAGCTGTGTGCACTAACCCCCTTCAGGTTGTGTTCACACAGCCAAACCCAGTCCTTTCCCTGGGATCTGACCAAAGCCTGAGCCTCAGCTCCCAGCCTCCGCCCGCCCGTCGGGTGAGCAGACAAGCCTCTCAGGCTGGTGAGTGCCATTCGGCCCTGATCCTCTGTGCAGGCATCTCTCCGCTTTGCCCTCTGCACCCCTGTTGCTGCCCTCTCCTCCACGGCTCCGAAGCTTCCCCCTTCCGCCACCCGCAGTCTCCGTCCGCGAAGGGGCTTCCTAGTGTGTGGAAACCTTTCCTCCTTCACGGCTCCCTCCCACTGGTACAGGTCCCGTCCCTATCCTTTTGAATGTGTTTATTCTTTTTTCTTTTGCCCTACCCAGGTACGTGGGGAGTTTCTTGCCTTTTGGGAGGTCTGAGGTCTTCTGCCAGCGTTCAGTAGGTGTTCTGTAGGAGTTGTTCCACGTGTAGATGTATTTCTGATGTATCTGTGGGGAGTAAGGTGATCTCCATGTCTTACTCTTCCGCCATCTTGAAGCTCCTCTCTCATGTTTTTTTAATTTCACAGAATGTTACTACTTATGATGGCAGTTCTTGACCTGCTTTAAGGTTTTATTTCAATTTATCTGTTAAATATTGATGCCATTTGTTGAGGCCTATTTTCCTCTGATTTCTTTTTAGAAATCAATAAGAGCCATTTATTTTGCATTGTTTCTCCAAAAACGTCCTGACAAATGGGTAGTTTATTTTTCTTTGAAATTATTCAAACCGTTATAAGCCAAACATCACAAAGCTTATTTATAATGTGATCTTGTAATTACATATAATGTGACCTTGGAGTACCATACAAATGATATAGCATTACGTTATATTCTCCTAGCTATTTTTTCCCCACTTTAGAAATAAGATAATTCAGCATGACCTTTATACTGCCAAACTATTTCCAATAATTGACATTCCCTGATGGAAATAATCATTTTTTTGACTGAATTTGCCTCACTCACTTTAAAAATTTATAAATAAATGCACTTTTTTAAACTAACCAACTGCCTCAGCTGGCATTTGTAACCACACACAAATCATGCTCACAAAACTTTCCTATAATAACCATTCCATGTTAAGAACACCTGCTTTCTCAGAGCTGAGAGAGCTTCAGGCTGTATCAAAGTTTCTTCAAAGCCTTCAGACTGTGGTTTTACTATTCTCCTTGCATGAAATCTATGTCTGTGATTTCTTCAAGATGCTAACAATATACATGCTATGGCTTTTGCTCATACCTTTGGGTTATGAGAAAATTCTTAGATGTTCTTCTCTAACAATTCCTTATGAATCCTCTTTACTGAGAATATGCTTTCTCAAAACACTTGTGATAACAAAAGGCTCATAATGCATTTCACATTGCTCACAAAATTTAGCACATGGCCTTTACCCAACAAGAAAAATTAAAAATGTGAAAGGTCAAACCTGGTTCAAAGGAAGGGTGAAAAAGAAGGAAAAAAATAAACCGGAATAATAATGGTTAAGTATATTTTTCCCTTTTTTGGATGTTTGTAGTGAGGTTTGAATATTTCTTCAACCAAATGAAATAAAACAAAATTTGGGATTTTTCATATTCAGTAGTCTACATGTGTTTGTTCCAGCCTGGAAAGCTTCATAAATTATTTTTTTTTAAGAAAAAGGAAATAATATTATGTAAAATCTGAGGCAAGTATTTAAGCACAGCAACGACCAGAATTGAACAATCTTCCCCTCATATTTGGATCACCAGGTATATATTTCCCTGAATAGGAGATAATAAAAACAAAAATAAAAAGACCAAACAATTTATTAACTTTACTTATAACTGTACAACTTTGAATGTCAGAGAAAATCCACGCTCTTCCTTAACTTGTAGTTGATTCCACATAAGATAATGAATGTGCCAAGAAGTATTGGCCACCTCCTTCCCTGCCAGAGGTAATGATTAAGTTGTGAGTGTGCATGTTTTTCAGGTGAAGAAAATTTGGCAACAGTGGTGGATCAAACATTTTGGAGTATTTTATTGCCTTTTTTAATGAATAGTATAAAATACTTACCAGCATTGAAATATGTTTGCCTATCTAACAAAATTTTAAATGGCATAAGTGGTGAACTATTTACAAATATTTGTTATTTGTGTTATGTTGTTCTGCGGGTTGAGGCAATATTCTTAATTAGCTTTAGTAAAATGTGACTTAGAAATTGGAGTTGAATAAGTCAGTATAATACAGGCAAAGCATTTATTTGTTTGGATTTTTAATTGAAATATTAAAGATTTTGAAAACCTATAGGCATAGTTTCAAATCCTCTTTATCTAGGAAAATTACTTAATCACTGCCCAATTACTGTACCTTTTGCAGTCATATTTAACCCTTTCTGAGAAGATTCTACTCTGTAGGTTATATAAATGTTTTGTTCTAGTTCTTTTTGAATACAAGATTCCACAGTAATATTTACTCACATTCCAGGTCCCTTGGCTATTCATATGACCGCAAAATAAGCAAGAAAATAAAGGATAAGAAAGATAAAATAAATGCATTCAACTTTCTAAATTCTTAAGAAATGTATTATTTCTTCAGCAGTCTTTTTAATGTCATTCATACAGTTACTTTTCAAATTTCATTTACTTTAATTATACAAAGTGTACTTGCTATAGGGTATGTTGAACGTTTCTCTAAATTCTTTTCTTGTGTGTATGTTTTTTTCCCCAGTTACTGGCTGACAAACAAAGTTCCCATCAAAAGACCCAGCACAGGTCTGCTCATGTATACCCTAGCCACAAGATTCTGTGATGAAATTCACCTGTATGGATTCTGGCCATTCCCTAAGGATCTGAATGGAAAAGCTGTCAAATATCATTACTATGATGACTTAAAATACAGGTACTTTTCCAATGCAAGCCCTCATAGAATGCCATTAGAATTCAAAACATTAAATGTGCTACATAATAGAGGAGCTCTGAAACTGACAACAGGAAAGTGCATAAAGCAATAAAGCACATCTGAAACATACAGACAGACTGAATATGCACTTCTTTTCTTGAAGATGCTTCCTAAGATTTGAAAACAGGATCCAAAACAAGACTGGGTTTCAGCATCCACCGCTTATCTGAAAGGTGATAAAGGACGTTCATGAGAAATGCACTACCAACTGATGAAATACCTGCAAAGTGCTCTGAAAATTAAGTATTTTGACTTCAAGGGTCCTAGTAAGTGCCACTTCCACTAAGAACACAGTTTGAATGTATAATCAGTTGTGTTTACAAGATCCAACAATGCACTCGTCATTAGTTAATGAAGCAAAAATGTTCATCACTGTTGGGCTGCCACTGCAACGCCAAGCACATGAGAAGAGGAACCCAGGAACACAACTCAGCCCTTGGGGAAACTGAACCGTCCTGTCAGCAGAAATCAAGATGGAAACAGTTTGAGCAGTGAAATCCATAAGATTAAATAACAAATAAATGCCTTCAGTCAGGATTCTGAGTCTGATCATGAACTTTATGTTTCTGTTCTGTTTGCCTTCTGGAATCTCTTTTGGTTTGGGTATTGGGGTGCTTTGAAAATCCTTCTGAGATAAAAATGAATGAGATAAATAACCTTCAAGTGATCATTTTTAAAGTTCTTGTATTTTTAAAGGGTTATCACACAATGACTTTGTAAAAAAAGTTTTATTTTGCACAACTCTAAACCTCCAGATTTTTTCCCAACAGTGTAGAAGGTACCAGATAAACTGTATCACTCAGTAATTTTGAGCCATTCTAAAGGAAAGATAAACTCTGTCATTTGAGATGGTAAAATTAGCAGGAAAAAAATGTTCTTTTGGTACCAAAGATTATACTGATGTGTCTACACAACAAACCATTTTCCTTTCATGAAAATAACATATTAATATATTATTTATGCTACTAAAGCGAAAGTTGTCTCTAGGCATTTAAAATTTTCCAAATTTAAACTTTATTTTTATTTGAAGGAAGGTTCCATAGCTTTTACATTTCATAATGATTTTGTGGAAGCATTTTGCCCATTAGAATAAATGTTTGAAAGGGCTGAAATGTGACTTTTCTTTGATATCCCCCTAGTTATTCAGATGGAAAGATTGGCATGCTCTCTAGATTATTGTTAAATTTTCTTAGAGCAGAAATAATATGATTAATAGAGTATTGCTTTCATCATGGAGATGATTAATTTTAAGAGGTTTAACAATGAAACTGTACATCAGTATTTTGCACTTCAGATTAATTAAATTGACCAATATTTTTTCTATAGTTAAATTTATTCACGTTATCACATTAATGTGTTTTCAGAGAAACACATGAAATTCTTTACAAAGTGATTTTTAAACATTTTAACACATAATAGAATTGACCAATAGGCCAATTTCTGGTAATTACTATGCTGGTAGGTAATTCTGATGGTAAATTGTTTCTTTAGAAAGCAGAAATACTGTGTTCCCATTTCTACTCTTGACGTGAAACAACATAGATTACTTCTTGTTTCTTAGGGAAGGCAGTCTGAGAAAAGAAGAAATAGCATGAGGAGTATGTATGTTTTGTTTCTTAGGGAAGACCGTCTGAAAAAGAATGAATAGCATAAAGAATATATATATATATATATTTGTTATCAAGAAAAAGGATATTCACAGTAACTACAGTTCTCAATATATTAATAATATGTGGTATTCTTTTTAAAAATATGATAGAACCTTGAGATACAGAAGATTATATTTCCTGAGAATTTATGTGTCTCTAAGAAAACAGAATAGAACCCATAAAATAGAATCCATTAAGACACATAGCTAAAAATGGATAGAATATGATGTACTTTTATCATTGAACCTTTTACCTCTTGGAAGTTTTTAAAGTACTAGATAAATATTTTGAATGTAAGGTTGAAAAGTCTGATTTACCCAATGAATCAAAAGTAGGTAATTACTTAATTTGGACTAGTTGCAGACAAGTTGTTTGAGTAACCTTTAATTTGAATTCAATAAAAATTTTGAAGTCATGAGTAAATTCTTGTAGATAAAATACATGTCAGAACTCATTAAAAGTATGTCTTAAAAAGCAGCAGCAAGGTACCTTGCCATTTTTACTGCATTTTCAACAAATGTGTTTAAACAATTATAAGGCCACAGCAAAAGCATCCCAGACATTCACTGTTCTGTGCATTGTTTATCTCATAGATGTACATAGAGTAGTGCCTTTTTAGCTTCACATTGCTTTGTTACCCTATGCTTTGTGTTCTCTAAATACAGTGCCCAGTTCTGAAAATGCTCAGCATATAAAAAGGGCTTCAGTATCGACTGAGACTATTTTTGTTCATCTCAGGGAACTTTCAATACTCAAGAACGAATTCAATTAAAGGCATTTAGTGTTCAAAGAAGACAAACTGTACAAGACCAATTCATTCCCTGTTGTATACCTTTCCATCTCCCCTTCCCCTTCGTGATCCACTGTGGCCTTCTTACGGGGATAGGGCAAGGAAATCACTGAAGGCTAACAGCAAGAATAAGAAAAAGAATTGAGATTTAACCGATCAGGGGGCAAAAGGGATAATGATGAAATCAAATTATAAATACATACTTGAAATATCTGTTTTTTTTTCTTTTGAGACTATCATACGTTCACTTCTTTAATATTTTATTTCCTTTTCACGATTTAAACCTGTACCTGGCAATGCTCAGGCAGCTGATTGTGAAATATTCCTGTCCTTTAGAGAACATGGTTGTTACTGTGCTGTTGACATGAAGAGGCCATGGAAACATTTTCATCATTATTACCCAGCCTGTTCTATACTTAAAATTAAGTTGCTGGAATAAAAAGAATAAATCAGTAACAGACTTTTCTGGGCAAATCTAATGATTCAGCCCACAGGACTGATGAAATGACTGTGGAAGTTTTTCTGTCTGAAAGAAGGTGCTGGGCATTCAAATGTCTTTATGTATTGTATATCATACGAAATATATATCAGTTGCTAATGGGAATTTCTACATATATGCTTACAAAAACAATTTATTTAAATAATGCTATAGGTAGTGTACATACCAACTAGTTATTAAGCTACTACACAGGAAAAGGGTGAACAAAGTAATTTATTTCTAATTGAGCCAGTTAGTCATAATGCACACTGTGTGGTATTTGGTTCATAAAAGAATTGTTTTCATGTGGTTATTGTTGGAGTGTCTATAATTGTGGAAGGGGTGTAGGAAGAGCTATGTATAGTTAGTTGTTACCTCTACAAGTTTGAGAGTTTCCCCATCAGACATCAGTATACCAACGTTTGACAGATTGAGCTAGAGAGGGTTATTGTTCCTATTTGATGGAAGAAAATCCAAATAAAGCCCACCTAGAAATAGATATTTTATTATATATGTGTTATAGATATATCTACATAGTACAAATAGACATGTGTGATGCATATATACAATGTTATATATGTGTGTCTGTGTGTATACACAGTCTGTAATATACACACACTAGATTTGTGTTATGCTAATGTCTTCGGGGCCTGCACTGTGAAGCACTCTGGAGATAAGACCACTTTAGAATAAAGAAGTTCTTTTGAAACTTCAGTTGCTAACCTGCTTTAAAGGGATCTATTTATAACTGAATTCTACATTGTTCATACCTAGAGTTACAATAAGGGTCTAGTGTATCCAAATCTTTAAAAAAAAATGTCTTCAAGCTGGCAATGTATTTGAATTGCAGTTTTCAGATTGTGGCTCCAGACTCTGTGTCTCCCCATTTAAGTAGCACTTTTTAATAAATACTGTTTCTTTGTGTAGGCAAAAGCACAAGTGTTTCAAATGTATATAGCAGGGGGAAGAAAAACAGTTTACAGAGATAGTATTGCTGCACAGGATAATTGCTACTGAGTATTTCTTACATCATTTGTGGAATTGAAAGATGAGGTTTAGTCTGTCAAGTTCATTCTGTTCAACACTGTTTTTCCTTTTGTTTATGTATAGCAATTGGGTGTTACTGTTTTATCATTTGTAAAACTGTAAAATAAATTAAACCCCCATTTTTTTTTCAATTTTTCTCTTATCTCTTATATCTAAGACCTCTGTTCCACTTTACATGTCAACATATGGTAGTATAAAGCTTTAACAAGCTTTAGCTAGTGCTTCTGTTTTCCCTCCCCCTCAGCCCCACCACTGGCAATTTGGCAAATCATTTATTTAAAGTGTATACCTGGCAATATGAACAATATCAAAAGCCCATGAACATCAGGAGACCCTTGACAGTTTTCTGTGTAGTGCATTCTGTTTGTGGTTGAGAGAATGGAGTGTTACACAAGTTACAGTCATTTATATCCAATTTGTATTCCCACTGACTGTTGTCAGTGGGTCACTCCAGCTTTGTGGCTGAAGAAGCCAGTGGCTCCTTACACATTGCACATTCATATGGCTTCCCTGTGACTTGTGATGTTGACTGCTCTTCCACTCACTTGGTGCTGTTTGCAGTTCACCTTCCAGGGGGTGATTCTGAAAACCACATATTTAAATCTTCCATGGCTTTCTAGAACTGGCTAGTCTATGTTTTCAGACTGCACTATTTTCTCCAGAAATTATTAACTTTGTTTTCATGAGGTCACTTTTAACCTTTTGTAATTTTGAAACATTTGCTAGAGACCAACAATGAACCATTAACAATGGTTGATGAATATCAATCTTATTTGTATTTGCATAATTAACTTTTACTTTCAAAAATCCATATACAGTGGGGAATCCCTTTGTATTCTTGGGATATAATCAGACCTCATCATGAGCCTGTGAGATGTGAGCTGTAATATCCCATTTTTATAGATGTGAGATTATGTGATTTGCTGAAGGTCACAAAGCTCAGAAGTGAGAAAACAAGGATTTTAATCCAAGTGGTCTGTCTGACTTCAGCTCCCACCTCCTTAATGATCAGATTTTTTTTTTGTGGTACGCGGGCCTCTTACTGTTGTGGCCTCTCCCCTTGCGGTGCACAGACTCCGGACGCGCAGGCTCAGTGGCCATGGCTCACGGGCCCAGCCGCTCCGCGGCATGTGGGATCCTCCCGGACCGGGGCACGAACCCGTGTCCCCTGCATCGGCAGGCGGACTCTCAACCACTGTGCCACCAGGGAAGCCCAATGATCAAATTTTGATGCCAATACTTTTTAACTGGCAAGAAGTTTCCTGGGAAACTTAGTTTGCAAATAAGTCATTATTTATGGAGCACAGATTAAAAGTTGAGGTAAGTCTATAGGCAGGGTATATCATATAGACTTTGGGGCAGTCTAATAAGTGAAAAACAAATGATTATCTCTAATAACAAGAAGAACTATGCCTTCCAGGGCAGTGTCTCCTGGATGGTGCTGCATAAACACTGATAATTCTTGCTCCAAACTTTTCCTGTATTTTTTTCATGCAAGCTGGATTATGTTAGAATCTGACTTTATGTACCACAAAATTGATCATACTGCAGTTATTTTAGAGTCTAATTATGCGATTTCTATACAAACATTTTAATTGAATCTGGGTGTTTCATCTCCATTAGCAATTTAGCATTAGATGATATTTACAGAAATATCTTAAGGTTGAAATTCTGCAGATGACTAAGTTCATCCATTTTATATTGATTTTTTTTTTTTTTTTACTAGTTTCCTTCTTTTCCTGAGAATGGAAGTAACCTAATCTCCAAATTAAGGAGCATTTCAATGATTTCCCCTATATACTGGCTTCATCATGCATGAGTTCATGAAAGCAAAACAAATAAATAAATAAATACTCTCAGAAGACTATAAGTATTATTCAATCCATTCTTAAAAAATAGATTTCCGTCACTTAGGTACTTAATTTCTGGAATCTCAATCAATAAATTATGTGAAAGAATCTAATGCTAACATAAATATCTCTTTTAAAAATATTTTTGCTTCCAGATTGCTGATTTCTGATTCAGTCCCCAAAGTGGAATTTCTCAAGTGAACACAAGAGAACACTGGTCCAGGACATGCTCCAAAAAATGTGCTCAGTGGATGACAACTCTGTATATCTCTTCCTTGGAGATTCAGAAAATACATTAACATAGAAAAAGATCAGAGAAATCTTGAGATAAAGAGAGATATTTCTATTGTTTAAAAAGTCATGGATAATTTTGTATATAACTTCCATTAAGTATGAAATTATGTTCTTCAGAACAGATTTTGGATAACACTTCTGAATACAGCAAACAACACAAAAGAAGAGAACAGATAAGAAGCTTCAGTTAGAAAGGTCGATGCTTTATTCAGTGTTTTCTTTTCCCACAGGCCAAAATATTTTTGAATAATATTTTCAAATAGGAAAATATTTTAAACATATATTTATTCTCTAAACTTTTTACATTAATTTTTACAGTAACAATGACTCTCTTTTCTAAAATAGTAATCATACCATGACTACATTCCTAAGAGCAGTCCCAAACCTAAGCTTTATTGCTTATACTGGGCAATACACAAATTAGTTAGCTTTAAAACATTAATAGCACAGGAAGGAAAAAATATGCTATGAGGTGCTAATTTGCATTTTCCGGAACAACTCAGTGTATTATAGTAAGCTGTGTCTCTGCTGTCTGTCCAGCCCAGCTTCCTTCACTCCAGCCTCCATCACCACACAGATGGGCTGTCTATAAGCACATCTGCCAGTGCTGCCAAAATGTAAACACACTCAGCTGGTAGCAGATGTTTTCCAGGAAAGATCACTACCACCAGAGCTGTGCTGCTTTGGATTCTGTGTTCGTCCATCTCCGTGATTTGGGCAGACGGTCATTGTGTTCAAATAGATCGTTTGTCTCTCAGGTAGAGAACAATAACAGGGTAGATGCAGGCTCCAATGTGTAATATTTACCATGTACATATATGAGGAAATGTTTCTGAAGGCTCTCCTAATAAGTCAAGGATTTTCTTCTTTAAAATACGGGCTTTTATTTTAAGACTGTATTTGCTGAGTTCTCAAAGGTAAAACATAGGCTTAGTAAAAGAAAAGTACGAATACTTTCTGCTTTTCTACAGACATTGTAATTGTTAGTGTTCTTGTGGGTTGTCAGAATAATCATCTGTATTCATGGTTCACAGTCCTACTCTTTATCAATATACTGGGCATTCATTTATGGGGTAATTTTATTTAATTCTATAGACACTGATGGCATGTTTTCTTATGTGAGTTTATCAATTCTTTTAATATGTATGTGCAAATCTTGATGGCATGTAAAATCTAAAAATAATTTATCTTATAAAATGGTTACATTTATTCAACTTTTGTAAAGTAATACTACCTATTAGGCAGTATTATGAAACATGAGGAATACCTTTTCTAATGGTTATAAAATTTTAGATGAAAGAGAAAAACATGAAGGTAAATAATCATATCCTTTGGTGGCAAGTGCTCTATTCCTAGAGTGCTCAGAGAGTTAGGGCAGTACAGAAGGGGCCAGGCAGAGAACACAGGCTACTTTGAAAGTGATTTGTAGTCAGGTAGTAGAATCAAGACAAACAATACTCCATTAACACAGAAGACCCAGTGGGGATTTTTTGTTGTTGTTTCTTTTTTTGTTTTTATAATCTAATGAGTAGGGTTTGAGAAACTATTACCCTAAAAAACTGAAATATTCAACAATCCCTGCTTATGGAATTTACACAATTTCCACCCCACTCCTGACCATACTTCCCCAGAATCATTGTTGAATTACAAGTTTTAATAAAGCTGAAATTCACCCTAAACCAAGAGCTTACTACCAAGACCAAGTAACCGCAGACCTATTGAAATTACCCACTATACAAAACCCTCCACTTCCAAATGTCTCTGTCTTAATATTTACTTTGTATTTCCAACTTGGAGGAATGCACATAAAAGAAAGCATCTTGTGCTTACTTCCAAGCAATGACTTTTTAAAGTGATTTATTTCTGTCACTTCAGTACATGTTTCCAAATTACCATGACTTTTAAGTTTGATTTTGTGATGATTCCAGAATATGAAAATCCATATGACCAAACTTTCCAAGATGTGGAATGGGAGCCTTCTAATACTACTTCTCATTCAATGACCATACCTTCTCTCTTCTCTGTGGGCTCCTTTTTTTATGTCCTTACCTAAAACGTGTTTCGGTAAGATTTTTCTTGTCTTCTTTTATCACCACACCTCTAGAGATCTTATCAATTCCAATGCTTTGTAAAGTGGCAGATGTATGACCATGTGGAGATAATAAAATTAAGGAATCTATTCATAGAAAAATGTGCATATGTATGTCATATTCACAGTATAGGTTCCTTTTAAAACACAACTCAAAGGGGTTTTAATGTAAATACTCTATAGGGCAAATGCTTCCAGGAAACAGAAGTGTGGAACCAGGGTACCATAGACTGAATATATGTGTCCCTCCAAAATTCCTATGTTGAAACCCAATCCCCAATGTCATGGTATGTGGAGGGCCTCTGGGAGGTGATGAGGTCATGGGGGTGGAGTCCTCATGAATGAGATTAGTGTCCTAATAGAAGAGACCCAAGAGAGCTCCCTCACCTCCTACATCATGTGAGGACACAGCAAGAAGATGGCTGTTTTTGAACCAGGAAGCAGACCCTCAAACCACACACCAATCTGCTGGTGGTTTAATCTTGGACTTCCCAGTCTCCAGAACTGTGAGAAATAAATGTCTGCTGTTTATAAGCCACCTAGTCTATTATATTTTGTTATAGCATATCGAGTGGGCTAAGACATGGGGAAAGTGTAACAGTAAAGGAGAGAAAGCCTATATAAAGATATGTTTTCAAACTGACTGCTTCTGTGAATAGAGTGTGCAATCCCACTTGGACTATCTGAGAATATTTATGATAAGGATCTCAGGAGTCAAGGGGTATAAAAAGGAAGCAATTACCCATCAGATCCTACCTTCCATTGAGAGCTTCTTTATGAGTCATAAATTCCCTGAACTTCTGAGTTGCACGTATGAATCCTAAGCTAGCTCCCACAGGTGTCCCAAAGCATATGCTAGAAAAGCACCCAAGAAGCATGCAAGGAAGACAATGCACACTTGACATGTCTGCACAATACAGTTTGCTGAATTAGTGATTGAAATGAGAGGTGAGGCAGAGAAGAAATGAGATGCTACACAAGGTGTTTGCTATAGTCCTTCCAGGGCACCATTTGCATGGGCTTGGGCCCTCCATTAATTCCAATCCATAACCAACTCTCCAAATTGTTAGTTGGCTGTAAACTTTACAGAAGAATTTATATGTGAGGATTAGTTTGGCAGCTATAGTCCCATCATCTGTAAATCATTCCACGTCATAATTGGTATTCATCATCTTCTTTCCCAGAGCTCCCTCACTACAGCTAGTGTGGGTTTCTTGCCCAACGTGTGACCCAGATCTTCAAGGAGTCTGAGCACTTAGTTGACTTGTCTGTGGCAGACCCTGATTGCTGCAATCATCCACCCAGATTTATTTCTGGGCCCTGAAGCACCAAGACACACCCAGTGAATCTTCCTGGTCCCAGATATACCCTCCCCCTTCCCCATCAAATAGCACGCACTCTAACTCTTTGTCATGATCAGTGTCAATACCCTGCCAGCATCAGAACCTCTTTCCTTCCTACTGGTTCATTGGCACATGAGCAGCCCAATTTGATAAGGCAGTAATTCTAGCTTCCAGTTCATTGAGATCTTTACTGTGTCCGCTGGAAAAAAACATTCCCACAGTAGAAATCAAGGCTTATAAGCTAAAAGAGTCTAAACTGTGAGTACATGAAACACAATTTTCAAATGGATTGACAAGGGTAATGGGAAGAGGAGCCAATGGTACCTTTATTAGTTGGTTACAAAACTGATGTTCTAGATATTAGGGGCACAGAACCAAATATTGGACATTAGTTTAATGAATATTGCACATCTTAAAGAACAGCATACCAAACCTGCTCTGGCTCTGAGCTGACATTTTACTGAACAGATAGTTCCATTATCACATTAGTCTGGCACTTTGTGGTGATAAGGTGTGTAATGAGACAAGTAGATTCCATGGTAAGTCACCCGTTGCCTCACCTTTTTTTGCCATAAAATTGCCTTGTTCATCTGAGGAAATTTGCAGGATCCCATCCCAATGAATTAGGTATTTTGTAAGAGCCTGGATGGTAGTGTTGGCAGAAGTACTGTATGTAGGAAAGCAAATTCATATCCAAAATTGTGTCAATTCTGGTGGGATTAAATCACTGCCTCCTCCAAGGTTGAAAGGGTCTAATTTCAACATGCTTCCAAATTCAACTTGAGGGCCTGCACTGGTTGCTGCCATTGACAGTTTATCTATCCAGCAGTGGCAATAGCTAATCAGCCATAGGGAGAGGGAACCCACGTTGTTGGGTCCATCACAGTTCCATCTCAGCCACCATGGACAATCTGTTCATCGGCCCATTGCACAAACATTGTGCTGGCTGAGAAATGAGCTTACTGACATCAGCAGGATGGGCCATCTTGTTCACCTAGCAGCTGAACATCTCTTCTGTGATAGAGGCTTTATGTCTCTATCATACATTAATATGAGATGCACAATAATCCACAAACTTCGTGCCTTCCCCAAATCCATCTGCATATAATACTCCAGACTTCCTTTTTTTTCTGTCTTCCAGTCTTCATCTGTCTAGGTCCCAATTCAACAAAGTGAATGCCCAAGGATACTACTCCCAACTCTGCTCACTGGAAGGATTTTCTCTCACCACCGTCCTGTAGGACCATACCTAGACTGGCTGAAGTGCAGCAGGTGTACATTTTCAGCTTACATCAAGCTATTAAGCTGACCCATCTGAGAACCAGACCAGAATTTTCCCTCTCTGTCACTTGGTCATAGGGAACTCCCTAAGAGGCCATAGATGTGAGCTGAGGGATAAACAACAGTTCATTAGAAGTAGTTGATATGGGACTTCCCTAGCCATCCAGTGGTTAAGACTCCGCCCTCCCACTTTAGGGGGCTCGAGTTCCATCCCTGGTTAGTGAACTAAGATCCCATATGCGGAGTGGCAAGGCCAAAAAATGAATAAATAAAAATAAAGTAGTTGATATGGAATTCTGGGCCACCCAGTGAATTAGATGGTATACTAACTCCAGTAACAGGTAAAGGGGAAATGGTCATTTTAAGGACAATGGGATTGAATGGCTATTGTTAAGCACCATAACTGATGCCCTAGAAAAACATAATAAAAAGCTACTACTAATTGACAGGTAACTGAAAAGTAATACAAAAGATAAAGAAAGGGACTCCCTGGGAGATCACACATATGCCTTCTTCTTTTGAAGTCAGAGAAAGCTGAGGACCTGGTCCAAAACTTAACCATCTGACTACCCCAGCTGCAAAGACAATAAAACTCTCAACCAAGGAAGCTTGTTTTTATCAAAATCAGGGCCCTGGTTGGGAAAAACATCAGGGACACATAGGTTGATGTCTCCCAAAATATTGAACTCATAGATTTTCCTGAACCACTTTTAAAGTGTTCAATAGCAACGTAGAGCTAATGACTATTGACTTGGAGAGCACAGCTCCCCACAGTCATTCTTTGATAAATTGTGGGGGACTTTCACAGTCAATAATCAGGTTGTGTCTATTCAGGAAGGATCCCAAGGCTATAGACAAAAGGCCTGGCATGGCCTGGCCTGGCTCTTGCACTTGCTGTGAAATCTCTGCTTTTCAAACTATCTGTTAACCAGAGAGAATAATCATACCCTCGTATAGTCAGACACCTAGATATGCTAAGATGTGATAATTAATAGAAAATAATTTTACTGGTGAGAAGAATTTGTGATGTACTGTGTACTGAGGGCACTAGATATTAGAAATGTTGCCAAGGAACTAGTTTCTCATAACAAATAACCTTATTTGTTAATAGAAATCTTAACATATATATTAACGTATGTTCATAACAAAATAAAATATAGAACCCTTGATTTCCCATGATAATTTTACTGCATGTTTATATCACTAAATCATATATGGTTTATTGTGCATGGTTTTAATCTGAGTAAAAGTAGAATCATACTTTATCAAGTTACCAATGGATTTTTCTCTAAGCATGATAGGTATGGGCTATATTTATGTTGATGCATGTAGGCACTATTATGAGTTATTTTCACTACTATTTAGTGTTCTATTGTATGAATGTAAATTTTAAAAATCCTATCTGTTGGAATACTCCAATGAAAGAATAATTTTCATATGACATCCTCCATCTTTCCAGATGCAAAGCCGAAATTTCTCTGCCTGTGTCAAGATGTACTCCACGTGCTCATCTGTAAGTCTCAAGTCAAAAGTTCGTTTAACTGCAGGTTGATCCTCCATGTAAACGTTCCTCTTACCACAAACATTTAATTCCATTCACTCCAAGGAGAAGGGGTATCTCAAGTAGAAGATGCCCTCAGAGTGACTAGGAGCCTGACTGCATGAAATGATAGCTACTATAGATCTAAATGTGGTTTTCCATCACTCTTTCCTTCAGGAATTTGTATGTTTTTCTCTCTTTAATTGCATTCTTGACACTTAAACTTCATGGGCCAAACAGTATGTTCTAGCCATACTACATTTTTTCAGCACCATCCTTTTTTTCTATTTCTACTCATCTACTATTTTTATCTAGAACCCCCTTCCTGGAACCCACTACATATTCTCTGACTAGCATCTGTTTTTCATTTGGGCCTCAGCTCAAACATCAAACTATATTTCCCATACCAAAGCACTGTCCAAACTTTATTATTATTACTTATTGAAAGCTGTCAAAACTGTTGACAGCTTGGGGACAGAGATTGTTTTGTATCAGTTCTGTATCAGTTCTGTGTGTTATGACTAGAGTGCCTCTCACAGTACCTGGCACATAGTAGGTCTGTGATACTTTTACTTGGGTGAATTATTTAATTACTGCGTTTCCTTGATTCCAAGGCACCCACATTTTAATATGCTAAATCTCTAAAGTCAGGGTGTTTTTTTAGCATTGCTAGTGTTTACAGATGAATTGTAAGATTTGTTTTGTTTATTTTGTTTTACTTTCACCTAAAATTACGGTTTTACAATTGAGGATGTATTTGATTCTACAAAAAGATGGCAATTAATGATGGAAATTCTTGAAGTTTGAAATTATTTTCTCACTGTAGTGTTTGATGAATAATAAATAGTAAGTACACTAATAATGTGAAAATGAGTTAATTATTAACCATCAGTTAGTACTGACCAGATCCTTTCTGTTATCTTGGTATTCTCAAGAGAAGTTGATTAACTGTTTCTTTCATGCAGCATTAGCTTGTTCTCATACCACCAATTGCTGCAACTCAAAATTTGATCAACTCATGATCTCAAAATTTTTTGCTGGTAAGTGTTATATGTTAATATCACCAGGTTATCCACAAAGAAAACCTTTGTAGCTTGAGAGAGGAACATAAGTTAGCTCTAGCCAGGCAAGAAGTACATTCTTTAGAGAACTTACCCTTAAAAATGTATAGCGCCCTTACATATAGAATAAAAAATAGAAACACTACTATGTAGTAAAAAGTTGTAAGAAAGCAAAATAAGTCTCCAAGATGAGTTAATATTTTTTTAATCAATCATCAAATCCTTTTAACAAAATTGTGTTCGCATGAGGCTGGTTGTTTTCATACTGAGTAATCTAGCATTGGCCACAACACTCAGGCCATAAACACTCTGTCCTTTCTGTCTGGACCAAAAATGTTTCACTATATATTTAAATCTAAATTCTTTTATTTGCAATTTTGAGTAAGAAAAACACTAGAAACAACCTGCAGATGACCCAGAAGCCATATCATTTCATCTGAAGGGAAGGGGTTGTGGACTCCTTTTAAGGCAGAAGCTGCTTGTGCATATTGACTCTGCAGCTGCGCCAGGACACAGGGGTCCCTGGCAGTGTCTCATTCTAAAGCCCGGCCCTCCAGGGCTCGGTGGGAGAGGATGCTGGTCTCCTTGCTCTGCACCTTCAAAGCTAAGCAAGTGCTCCCAACCCTTGGACTCCAGACTTTCCTGAAAAGTCAGATACCAGGTGTTCAACCTTGATTCCAGCTCTGGGAAGAAGGCCTGGACACATGGACATTAGCTGCTGCCCTCATCTCTACCCCACCCTTGTGATGAGATTCCTGCACCAAGGAACCTGGCCTGTCTTGGGATTTGCAGGATGATCCGAAGTATGAGAAATACATCTAGGTCATCTGGTTCCAATTTAGACCTAAGATACGTTGCATTAATCCCAGTGCCCAGCATCAAATGTTCATACTCCTATAGGTTTTGACAATATGGACAATTATGTGAAAAAATACAGTAAGACCCTCCTTCCTAAATCAGGGGACAAGCTGAAGTCATGGGGATTAGCCTTATTTTGAACTCAGGTTCCAAAAGAGTAACTTTCAAATGAATCTTGAAGCTAAAATAAAATGTATATATCCAAGTAGTGGAAATTTTTGAGTGAAAGTACCAATCTCACTGAGATGCAGTCAGTCCTAACAGTGGCCCTACGCAGTCTGCAGCACAGAACCTCTCACATACTACTATTCCTCTCCCTCACTTCACGCCAGTCACACTGGCCTCCTAACACCTATGCATGTTTCTGCCTCAGAGCCTTTGTACTACTTACTGTACCCTCTCCCTCGTGTTTCCTCTCCCCCTGGATATCTCCATGGCTCACTTCCTCTTCACCTCTTTTCCCAAATGTCACAGTCTCAGTGGACATTTCCTATTTACATTATGTTAATTTATACCCATCTCCCTTTCCCGCTTTATGTTTTTCCCCAACACTCATCACTATCTGATATCTATATGTTACTTCTTACTTATCGCCTACTTCCCTTTACTATAATGTTAGCTTTGAGACTTATCTTGCTTCTATTATTCACTTCTCTATTCATAGCATTAGACGGTGTCTAGCACGTGGTAGGTGTTCAAAAATATTTTTTTGAGAAAAAGAAACATTTAAAAAATATTTGAAGGTTTAGGGTTACCATGAAGGTTACCATATTCAGGTCCATAATTTTGCTTGCTGAAAAGAGATTAAAGTGGGAAAACATCCTATGCCTAATTGCGTAAACCCATTATTTATGAATAAAACTAATAATTTTGTCCATTGGAATTCAGTTTAACATTGAGTATGGATTTTTAAAAGTACCTAAATCTATAGATTTTTTTTTAATTTATGTATTTACTTATTTATTTTTGGCTGCATTGGGTCTTCATTGCTGCGCATGGGCTTTCTCTAGTTGTGGTGGGGGGGGGTACTCTTCATTGTGGTGCGCAGGCTTCTCATTGTGGTGGCTTCTCTTGTTGTGGAGCACGGGCTCTAGGCACGCAGGCTTTAGTAGTTGTGTCACACGGGCTCAGTAGTTGTGGTGCACGGGCTTAGTTGCTCTGCAGCAAGTGGGATCTTCCGGGACCAGGGCTCAAAACTGTGTCCCCTGCATCGGCAGGTGGCTAAATCTATAGATTTTACAATGTTGAGCTCACGTTTCACATTTTCATAAATTTCTCATACATTAAATTCAAGGTATCCTTCATTTACTTGTTCACCTTTTAAATAAAGGGTTATAAAATGCCTTCTCTGTGGCAAGCATTCTCAACAACTTCATAGTATTACAAATCATTTTGGCCTGTGATGGGTGACTTTTTAAAACAAAACAGCAACAAACAATAAACATAGATTCACTGATCTTACAGAACTTGACTATGCAAACAAGACAAAATAAAATTTGTCTACCTTAGCAGTGCCTATTTTCTCTTCATTCATAATGTCAGATATGCTCCTGTAAGAATGTCTAAGACATAAGGAGTCTTCTGACTTTTGAAAATAGGCCTCCTACTAAAGGATAGAACATAAGTGTGCTTCTCAGGTTGGGGGAGAGAGTGCTACATTTCTACATGGATAGACACCTGTGCACGCAGTGATGTTTTTGGCTGTGTTTCTCTAGTTTTCATTTTGTCATTCTGGATTTTAATTTTTCACTATGAAAAGACCTTCATATGTTTTCAACTAATATAGATAAAAGTAAACTGTTTTAACCAGATCCAATTATGGACATAATTTTCATGGCACAATTGAATTTAAGTTACAGTGTGTCTTAGAATAGGGAAAAATAAAGTACAAAGAGGAAAGGAAAATTTATTTTTTATTTTTTATTTTTTCTAGAAACCTCCTTTTCTTCAGACAATGCTTAGTTTCAGGGAGCCTCCAGTAGGTTTTAGGGGAGGGGTGTTTACTAGTTTCAGGTGAGTAGAGAAGAGTTTAAATTTAATCAAGCTTGTTCAGCCATCCCTGGCTAGATGCTAAGTGATTCTGTGAATCATTAAAAAGAGAGAGCAGGGGCTTCCCTGGTCGTGCAGTGGTTGAGAGTCCGCCTGCCGATGCAGGGGACGCGGGTTCGTGCCCCGGTCCGAGAAGATCCCACATGCCGCGGAGCTACTGGCCCCGTGAGTCATGGCCACTGAGCCTGTGCTCCGCAACGGGAGAGGCCACAACAGAGAGAGGCCCGCGTACAGCAAAAAAAAAAAAAAGAGAGAGAGCAGGAGTAGGGTAGGAGGTAGATTTTACTACAATAGGTAAGTCCCAGACAAGCACATCCACATGGAAGATATATATGTTTCACCAATTTACGAAAATCCTTATAATATTAAGCTGCAGAGAATTTCACTGAGGCTTTTATTCAGGGGTAATAGATTCAAAAGAACTTACCTGACTCAGTTCTTCAAGCTTGCTTTGCCATTTGCACATGGAATTCACTCATAGAAGGTAGTTATATAGTAAAATGCATAAAATATAAAACCATCCGGTCAACCATCCGGTCAAATAGATAGATATGGGATTGTAATTACTACCAGTTAGGTTGAGATGCTGCTCCAGTTCAGAGTCAAGAAATCAGTGTGATGCTATTAATGGTCAGGACAGTCAAGGTGGCTGTTCCCTTGCTCTCTGTGCATCCCCTGCTCGACCAGTGCCTGCTTTGCCTACACCCTACTCACCTGACTGACCATCCTCCATATTTGCCCCAGCCCCAGCTAGTGATTGTTCTTATCAAAGGGGCAGTGAGGGCCGTGCCCCTCTGCTGGTTTCCCTGGTAACCAATGAGCCCACCTGCCATCACTTTCCCCTATAACTGGTAATCTCCCATTCTCCCAGGAGCGAAGCCTGCAGCCATGTCCTGCCCGCCGTTTGCTGCACACAGTGGAGTGTCGCTCTAGGACCTTGCTTCAGATGTGTAAGCTCCCCCATCCATTAAACCACTGATGTCTCTGTCGCTGACTTGGGGCTCTTTCTTGGGTCTTGAAGCTGGGCAAGTGCAGGCCTTGGAGGCCTCTGGGGTGCAGCCCAGCATGCTCTTTATGTTCTCCAGAACATACGATGCAATCGTGTTTTTCTATCATCTATTGCTCTTGGAAGGCAATTAGTTCCAGGAGCTATGCAGTTAGTAGGAAAAAATTAAGATGCCCCCACCTATTCCTAATTAAAATTAAGAGAATTCCTTGTCATGTTGAGTGTATTAGGCATAAAATTACAATCATTGTGACATTAAATTCTCATTACTATTTCCCCAGTGTGCTCTTTTTACATATATCTGTTGAAATGCTGACTGCTGACAATCTTTCTTTAAATGCCATTCCCTTGTTTACTTTCTCTTCTTACCTCTGCTTCATGCGTCCCAACACCAACACTGCATCTCTTCTCTGTTATGAAGTTTGAAATTCAAGAAAGAGCTAAAAACAAGAGAAGCCCACAGCCAAGACGAGAAAAAACTGGTAAAATCACTCTCATACTAACCAGCTAAGAGCCCATTTCAAGCGTCAGGAGGCCGCAGTGACAGTGGAAGAGGCGTGTGCATTGCTGATGGGCAGTTAGTTACTCTAGAGCTGCTCTGTGCAGCCCCAGCAGGGAGAATATAGGAAAGGACCCAGAAGTATATAGACCGTCCAGCCTCCCACCTGCAGTTCAGGTGAGCGCTGATGCCTGTGAGTGCTGCACAAGACCTGAGCGGCTGAGGCCAGCTTCCTGACAACGTCCTGAGAACTCGCTCCTTTCTGTTACACACAGTGTCCCTGAACTTTGCCGCCCTTTGCTCTCTGGAAAAGCTGACTTGTGCAACCTTGGACAATGGAGCCTAACAGGGGGCATGCTGGCCTCATTGTCTCTTTAAAAAATCCCTTCTGAAGGAAGTCAGTCCACAATATCATTATCACTCCCTCTAGGACCGTACGGCAAGGTCAGCACTGCAAATGAGTCCTGCAGTGGAGACAGGAGAAAGAGATAATAATATTTGACTTCAAACCTCCCAGAGATTTTCATTAAAAGATAAATCTACCTGAATCTATTTTGAGCCTGGGTTTTTATAACACAGTAATAAAAGGGGCAGTGTGAAAAAGACTTCATTTCATCCACCACATTTTTCCTAGGGCTCCTTCTTAGTCTATAAATGCATTTGGCAAGTCTGAAGGCAATTGGAAAGTGTGTAGCATATGGTTGCTTTGCAGCCGGGTAAAATATTGCTCAATCAAGTTAGAAAATTCAAGACCTGACTCTCCCAGAGAGAGCTTCTTTGTTCATTTCTGAGAAGACAGCAGAAGTCAACTTGTTCTCCATCTGAGTCTCTTCATGTGAAGTGACAACATGATCAAGGGCTGCATTGTGTGAAAACACAGTAAGTGGCAGAATGTCACCTACTATTTCAAAGCTATACTTCGAGGCACCCGAGAGTCTGAGAACAGGTGATTGAGTGTGGAAACCTGCCTTCAATAAGTGATGTGTCTCTGATCACACTGCTTAGTGATCCTTTAGGGATAGACTTCTTGAAGGAGGTCTTCTGCTGCATAGAGTCAGGTCAGAAAAAATAAAATCACATGGGAAGGTGTAATTCTGATGGAATAATAGGCCACACATTTCTTGGGTTGACATATAAAACCTGACAGCATTTAAATATTAATGTGTTTCTAACATTTTAAAAGACTTTAATATATAGGTAATATGAATTATGGTTAAAATGAATGTGCCATGAAGCATTGGATTCCAACTAAATAAATATTTGTTAGAATAATGATATCAATATCACTAAAATGTGGATAGCCTCAAAGGCACTCTGGATAGGTCAACCACTAATGACAAACTGACAGCACAGGCACACTAACTGCTCCGGACATACTGGTTATTTATTTTTAACATAATAGCTACTCTTTAAGCATGGATTGTTTGACCATCGAGGATATGCTGAACTTCCCTGACAGATTCACAGCTCCAGATATAACAACTTCTTGGGACTAATTTATAGCCCCTACTTGAGCCTAGTACCCATTTGTTCTGTCCCGGGGGCAAAGGGTTAAGGAGGAAGAGCTTAGGTCTTTCAGAATATCCAGCAGACCATGTCATACCCTTATATTTTCCCCAATTTAACAGCTGCGGTTTTTATTGAACATTTCCGTCACTAACCCCACGCCTACCTTCTAGTAATCAGGTGAAAACTCTGTCTACTATACCACAAATACCAATATTTGTTTACATAATCTCTTCTGAACTCAGCCTGTGAATTACTACTTTGAACTTTATACAGTAGTTTAAAGGGTATATAAAAATTGGCTGCCCCTCTGGGTATTGTATAGGGGTATTTCTTTGAAAGAAAGTGTTTTTATCTTCCAAAACCTGAATTACATCATGGGCAACTATAATGTACTTTTATAAGATTCCAATAACTAGACTCATGAAGTCCTATATCTGCTGAAGATTAAAATAAAAATAGAGCATATTCATAGTTTTTAAATAATTATTAAGATCTTCTGAAACAGTATATATTGTGTGAGAGACGGATACTTTTAAATCTGACATGTCAGCACCGTATTCCTAAATCCTCATGTTATACCAGTTATATCATAGACAAAAGCATTTATTAAGTGAATGAATGAAGCAATGGTTCCTCTCTCAAGAAGTTTCTATACCAGGTGGGAATATGGAAGCACAAGATAGATGTCATGTTAATAACACTAATGTGTTAGAGAAAGACAATTTTGAGGGAGGTGGTATTGCAGACAAAGATGAGTTTTAAGTCACATACACCTGATTTGAAAGCCCACCTCTGTTAAGTCACATACACCTGATTTGAAAGCCCACCTCTGTTACTGACAGGTTTGGTGACTTTGGCATGTCATTTTTCTTTTTGAGCCTTAGATTTCACATCTGAGAGATGGGTATAATCAAGGCCCATAGCTTGCCATCACATGGCTACTTTAAAAACTAAAATAAAACTTGAAGGCTAGTGGAAATCAGGGAAGAGTTGAAGAAGGTGTGGACTATAAGCTGAGATTTTAAGAATGGATAAAATTTTAGATAAACGAAGAAAAAAAATGAAGTTTGATTCCAGTTGCAGTTGCAAAAAAAGAATAGAGAAGAAAAGTGCTTATGTGGTAAAAACAGTTAGGAAGCTATAGGGTAGTTTGGGGAAACACAATGGTACCTTTGAATAAATCACAGTGATGATTGGATTACATTGCATGTGGGTGAGTCATGGTCTGTGAAATGAGATGGAGAGGGATACAATTCATTGAGACAAAGAACACCAGAAAAGGATCAGACTGGGAGGGTGGTAAATGAAGAGCTCTGTGTATAAGTTGAATTGCTAGAGCTTTTTGACTTTAACATGGAGCTATTAAGGAATCGGTTGAATACAATAAATGTATTGAGCTGGGGCCTAGAGGTTTTAGTTAGAAAGGTGATTGGTATTTAGCAGCATAATATGGAAGCAAATACACCGAGGAAGAGATATTCCCCAAGCCCTACATGATCAGAAAGGTCTGGATGCCAGAAATATTACATAGGATACATATGTGAAGTTTATGGATGGGGAGCTGAAATTAGAACTAGAACTATAAGAGAGGTCTGCTGCTAAAGAAACGCATTAAAAATTTTCAACTTAGTAAAATTTGAAGCCATAGGAGTGTATAAAAAGTATGAGGTAGAAAGCATAGAAAGAGAATGGAAACCTGGCAGAAGTCCCAATTTACATAGCAGAAGGGGAAGCAGGAGCTGAAACAGGAAATGAAGAAGGCATGAGTCAGTGGGAGAAAACTAAGTACAACTTCACAGGGATTGAAGGAAAAGAGTTTTAAGAAAAGCCTGTGAACAGTTAGTTACAAGAGAAACCAAAGAGAAGAGACATAGCCCACGAAATTGACAATTTTTTCACGATTGAAGGCAGTGATGGAGGCTAGAGTCAATTTGGCAGGAATTTTTAAAGTCTTTAGAAACTTTTCAAAATATTTACTGTTTTCTGAAGGATCCAAAATCTTCCTAATAATATTTCTTTATCTTTGGATTCAACATGAGAATATTAGAAAAACAAAATATTTTCTTTTTAATTTCACCATTACAATGTACACATGAAAATATGTTATAAGCATAAATGATATTAGTCATATATGTTAACAATTCTCTGAATTACATCAAAATTAGCATCTCCATTTCCAGCTATTCTACCACCAGGGAGATATCAAGTGACTTGCCATATTTCTTCCAGTAAATAAGAGACCAAATGGGTCTATCACTTTATATGAGTAACATTTGGAATGCCTTCCAATTTGCGTAAAATAAGATTTTCATTTTTATTGCATTATTTCATGGTTTATTTTAAAATAAATTATAGCAAAGAACAACTGCGGCGTAAGTACAACCACATGCAAAAAATTGCTTCCAAACTTATTTAAAGCATTCTTTTCTCCTTTATTTTTATTTTTGGCCACGCTGCGTGGCTTGCAGGATCTTAGTTTCCCGACCAGGGATTGAACCTGCACCCTCCGCAGTGAAAGTGCAGAGTCCTAACCACTGGACTGCCAGGGAATTCCCCTCTTTTCTTCTTTAAATCAATGCTGACATATGATTCAGTAAAGGAGACAAAGTTCTCTCTTGTATTCTGGTACCATGTGACTCAGAATAAACACTTTGTCATTCAGCATCTCCTGTGTGAATCTTAGTTTATAGATGTATAAATACGTATATATATGCATGGTTTGTTTATATATACACATATAAAACCTATATAAACATATATACATCTTTATGAATATACGTATAAATGGTTTTATATATGTGTGTATATATATATATATATACAATATAAATATAATTATAAACAAGCAGGTTTTTATAATTTAAACCATAGGGTAGAATTATGATAGGGAAAAACCTGTATTTTATTACCTAGGTCATTACATCTGTAGAAAAACGTAACCTAAATATGAATGTGAAAAGAAAATATGTCACAGGAGTATACCTAATTTCCTCATCCCCATGCTTATCTCTGAATGGATTGTTGTCTGATGAAAAAATAGTGGACTTCTACCTTGGGAATTTTTGCAGTATTTAAGAAGAGCAATGCTCAATTTAAAAAGAATTCTCTTTGAATTTAGAGAATGTTTTAAACAGTAAGCATGCCCATTCTTCCATGCATCTGTAAGTAAATATCAAATTTTCAGGCGTCAGCATCCTTTGGCCTCTACCTTAGCCCAAGATGTCACTCTGCAAGCCTCAGGGACCTTGCAGAAGTGAGCCTACTGGGGAAGTAACTTGAAGTGAGGGTCTGTTCACCATGACAAGCCAAGTGTTTGACTCCTGGTCCTAGCAATAATATTTCCTTTGTTACCAAGCACTTTGCAAATTTTAAGATTAGTCAGTAAAATACAATATTATGTTTGTTGCAAAAATGCAGTAATTTTTATACTGGATTTTCTTGGATCACCTTCACCTTACTGCCATCTTATATCTCCTATTTAGTTCATTTCTCTGAACTCAGCAATTCTTTGTTGTGTTATCCTTCTTGGGTACCCTTTTTTTTCCATCTTCCTTTTCTTTACAAATAAGTGCCATCCTGACTTCTCACCTCACCATCATACACATCCCCTAAAATTCGATTAGCTGTGCTTTACACATCATTCTCAGAAACTTCCCTCATCACGCCTCATCTAAGAGACAAAGTAGCAGGCCAAAACACTAAAAAAACCAATCTTTTCAGATGTTCCACTTTTTTGTAGTAAAATGTTCTAATACTGATTTCTAACATTTTCTTGAAGACATAAAAGAAATTCCTTTATCTCCATATCTCCATGGTACAAACTGCTTCCTTTCTACAGTACAATTTCCAGGCAATAAACTGGAACTAGAGGACTCTTTGTCTCCTCTTTGACTCCCATCTCCTCACCCCTACCCTGACCTCAGAAGGCTAAGTTGATACTGCATGACCTGTTATGAGAACAGAAGTGAATTATTCAGTATATTTCATCAAGGCCACTTAAAGAAAAATTTCTACCTTGGTGTCAGTGTTCTGGGGTTGATATTTGTATGCTGCTTTCCAATTTTCTCTCCATGGACTTTGAACTCTTTAAACTGCATGAGATGTAAAGTATAAGAGAAATAAGAAGAAATTATACTTCATACAAATAGAAATAAGTGTAAAAATATCATCACCCATAAGGTGGTCCTAGCGTAAATGAATCCTAAAAAGGTGTCAATGCCTCTGTAAATGATGGAACCATAACTGGTAGTGAAGAGAAGGTGTGAGTGTTGTACCATGTCTTTAAGTGTGACCCATGCGAACAGGCATATTCTCCACGGTAAGACCCTCAGAAACGCTCTTGGCAGCAGGACATGGAAGAAGATGGCTTCACTGGCTATACCCACTTTCACTGCTCTGCCTTGGTGAAAATAGACTTGCCAAATCCTTCGGGACAGTCGTTTACTTCCATCCTGATCAAATTTTACAGGTCTGTGATTCAAATTATTCCACGTTGTCAGCTGCAAGACTTCATCAGGAATGAATTTGTTCGGCTTGGAATCCTTAGTTAGCATTCGAGGCAGACCTCTGTGGTTAGCCAAATCAAAACCTTTCAGCCGCAGCTAATTCAAACTAAATCTCTGCAGCTAACTTCTCTAACAAAACAGCATCCTCTCTCTAATCAAGGGCTAAAACACACAATTTTGTTTCTAACTTTCAGTAAATAATTGAACTGTGAGCTAACTGCAAAATCCGGTCCCTGGGGTCCTCTCATCCTAGTTGGACACTCAGAACAACATCAGTGAGACCTTTCAGAATCCTTTTGCCAAGGGGAGCAGTGGAGGCCAAGCAACTGAAATTTGCATGAAAAATCCCAACAGGAGCACAAGAGGAAAGTCTTTGCCTGACCAAACAAATGCGCGTCTACCCCACTTAGCAGCTGAATCTGCTTTGGGTTAATTGCCCTGCCTATTGCAGGAAGCTCATTTCCCAGAGCCTCCAAGAGCCATAGCTTCCCTCCATTATATTATGCACTGGGCATGTTTCCCTAGGTCTTGATGAAGATTCTAAATGCCATCTTGCAGTTGCCTCAGCCTTTTTTTTTTTAAAAGCTCATTGACTGGCATCTCTCCTAGCTTAAGCATGCATACAAGTAGAAAATTCTGATTTCTTGTTTCATGCATGGTTAGCTGTTTATTGTTATCATTTGCTGGTCGGCTAAGCTCTTTGATAACTTTAAAAGGCAAGTAAGTACCTCCAGTTTACAGCTGAGTACCTTGGTTGGCATGGAGCTGTGCTGGATGCAGGCTTATTTGAAACTGGTGTTTGTTCACGGTTTTGTGATGCTCTTACATCTGCTTCGAAACAGCAATTAATCAAGACATCTGACCAGTCCTCCAGGATTGCTATAGAACATCTTATGGCCCAGAATCACCTGTCCCCAGTCCCAAAGAGAGTACTATTCACTAATATTGAAGGAGATGCATTTTGAGGATGACCCTCATGGCAACTCTACTCATAACTGATATTTTTTTCACTAAACCATCATATTCTCTGCCTGATTCTTTTTGTAACGAACAGCCATCAGGTAACTGGATGTCAAAGGTGAAGTCTTTGACCATCAGAAAGTATAATGATGATACTAGTTAAGTGCTGTTTATTCATTCTTATTTAATCTTTATACTAACCATGACAGATAGGTACAACTATCCTTATTAATGAGAAACAAAAACACAAAGAGGCTAAATACAGCTGAGACGAGTGCAACATTATTAGAATTTTTCTCTTTCTGTTACTTCCACCTTAGTCTTTCAAACCAAGCAGTGTGTTCATCATCATAGGATGGGATTTGAGAAAAAGAAAGAAATAGCCAGGCTCTGGCCTTTGTATATCCTTAAACCTAAGTTTAGCGATGTACTGTTTGAGGAAAATATAGCATTAGAAATTGTACCTTTGAAGAGAAACAGCAAAATTAGGGAATAGTAGGATGCCCTACCCTCCAGATTAGAGAAAAAAATTCTGCCAGTTTGGCTGTGTTTGTGTGGTAGAGTGAGAAATGAAGAAAAAATAAAAGTGATCCTGAACTGAAGATCTTGCTTCCTGTAGAAAACCTAAGGAAACCTTAATTGGTAACACTCCTGTGCTGCACATGGGACCATGCACAGCCCAGCGGAGTGTATGGTCAGGCCACTCAGGATGGCTGTTCTCTCGCTCTCTGTGCATCCACTGCCTGACCAGTGCCTGCTTTATCTACACGCTACTCACCTGACTGACCTTTCTACACACTTGCCCCAGGTCCAGCTAGTGATTGTTCTTATCAAAGGGGCCATAAGGGGCGTGCCCCTCTGCTGGTTTCCCTGGTAACCCGGGGAGCCCACCTGAAGTCAATTGCCCCTATAACTGGTAACCTCCCCCTGCTCGCAGGAGAAAAGCCTGCCGCCATGTTTTGTTCATCGGTCTGCAGCACACAGTGAGGTGTGACTCCAGGACCTTGCTTCAGACAGGTAAGATCCCCGTTCATTAGACCATTGCTGGCTCTGTCGCTGACTCCAGGCTCTTTCTTCAGTCTTGAAGCATGTGGGATCTTCCCCGACGGGGGCACGAACCCGTGTCCCCTGCGTCAGCAGGCGGACTCTCAACCACTGCGCCACCAGGGAAGCCCGGGAAAGTGAATTTTAATTTAGAAATATTGAGTTTGTGGTGGCAGCAGGGCATCCAGGATGAGACATGAAGAAAACAAATTGGAAATGTAGTGTAACCGAGTCCAAGCTTGTTCTGCTCACCGCATGACAAGCCAATAAATCGGGAGACAAGTTGTTAGGGCAGGGAATAATGACTTTATTTGGAAAATTGGGAGTCCAAGAAGGAGTCAGACTAATGTCCTAGAGAACCCAGCTTACCGGGGTCTGGGGTCTGGATGCTGGTTTCTTTTGTAGAACAAAGAGCAGGGGAGGTGAGGAGGCAAAGTAAAAAGGCCATAAGCTGTTGCAAAAATCTCCTGGTTTTGACTTGACTCCAGGAGGGAATGTGTGAATTTCTTTTCTCCTGCAGCTATTCATAGGTGGGCCCAGTCAGGATGTTTCCTGTGAGCTGAATAAAGGTATTTTAGTTTTACATTCAGGCATAGGGGGACAGGGACCTCAAAAATGGACCATTATGTTTACTTTAAGCTGTAGGCAACATTCCTTTAGTGATTAACTTCTAGCCGAAGCAATAGAATACAAAGGTTAAAGTCAAAGAAACAGATGGAGTCAGATTTGTTCTTCCCTGTTACAGGAGTACTGAGAATTAGGAGAGATCTGGTCTAGGGATGTAAGTCAGGAATTAAGCATAAAGATATGTGGTTGTAGGCATGAAATGTGATCATTGAACAGGCATTTCATACAAGCAGCAGTCATGTTCCAGTCATTTTTGTATTCCCAATTTCTTAACACCTGGCATGTTACTGATTGGACTGAGGCACGAAAAGAGTAGATGGAGAGATAGGGAAGGTAGTTAGATACCTAGGGAGAAGAACCACGTGTGCCATCTGCCAAGAAATTGAAAGCTTTCAAAAGGGTTGAAATCTCATTGAATATCAAGATAATCTTTAAATGAAAGGATCCAGATTATTTTAGAGGTTTTAAACCTGGCTGTGTATTCATATCACCTGGGGAACTTTAAAAAATAATAAAAGATTGCCTGGCCAGACCACTTAAATTCAAATCCCTTGCCGGGGATGACAAATATCAAGATTTTTAAAATACTGCTCTCATCTAATTCTAAGATTCAACCAGAGTCAAGAACTGCTGGATTAGATGATTCTTATGATCTCTTAAATTATGAACATTCCAACTTTTAGCAAAACTACATTTTTTATCTTGACTTTCCCAAACCTTCTCAGTCTACACCTTGTTTAAATGTATCATTATCCTTCCAGTCCCCAAAGTCATTTTGACCCTTGTTTCTCCCTCATCCTCTATATTCCACTAGATCAGATCCCACTGTTGCTTTCTCACAATTTATCCCTTGCATTACGTTTTCTTTGCCACAGCTGTGGTTCACCTCGACAGTTTCTCTTGCCTTAGTGTCAATTTGTGACAGGATCTCTTACTTGAATTTCTTGACTCTGCATTCTATCACTTTCTTTGCCACCAGACACCTTCCCAAGCACAGGTCAGGTGGTGCCACTACCTGGCTTAGAAACCTTTTGTGAATTTCTATTACTTACAGGATAGAGTCCAGACTCCTTAAGCTTGCATCCAAAGTCCTCCATGGACTAACATCAGCTTCACATTCCAGCCTCATCTCCTGCTGCGTCCTCACTCTCTCCCAGTGTTCGAACCTCCAGAATACTCTGTGCTCAAGTCTCTCTGTACACATTAACTCCTTTATGTCTTCAAGTTTACTTCTTTCCCTTACCTATCAAACTCTGAATTTTGAAAAAAGAATTCACCCCCAAAGCACTTTGAGTAATCTTTTTCCTTCCCTAGCCAGAACTAATTCTTTCTTTGCTCTACTTTCCTGTCACGTAGTATCTATATTACAGCACTTAATACATGATGTCTTACTTTATGGTTAATTGCTTTAAACTGCTTTCTCCCACACTAGATTGTGATCCCTCAGAGGCCAAGTGACAAGCCTTAGTCTCTTCATCTCCCACATTTCATCTAGCACTGCGTGTTATAAAGAGTTCTTAATACAGGCTTATTGCTCTGGGTTGAACTGAATCGACTAGAACTATGCTAAAAGCATAATATTTTTATCTAAAAGTTTTTAAAAAGACCCTAGTAACCTAGTAAACAGTTTTCCATAAGAGGCATGCATTGAACTTTAATACAACTAATGTGATTCAGTTTTAAACATTTATTATTGTTTTACAGTTATGAGAAGTTCTAATAAACAAATCCATCAGTTTTTTTTTTTTTTTTTAATTTGACCCTGTTTATCTCTGTTAAAAGAGAAGCAATTAACAAAATAGATCTGAGAGAAAGTACAGTTCATCTAACAAAATTGCCTTTGTTCTTTCAGGACTTAAGGTAAATTGTGTTTGTGAAGTAATCAGTTTGGATTTAGCCCATCTTTTTGTTAGCTAATGGATTTCTTTTTCTGTTTAATAATTATGGTAATTCTGCTATTTCTGAATAACTATGAGATTATATATTTTTTAAAAATGACAGCTCTTTAAGCCTTTCTTTTTTCCCCCATTTTTATAAAATGAAAGTCAAAATTGCTCCCATTGTACTGCCTAGGCTGTACCATGCATTAAGGTAACATTCTACCAGAAAAAGACAGTAAATGACTTTCCTAGTCACATGCCTTCTGCTTAACTAATGACCCATTTAGAGGACCCCTAATCAGTTCTACCTTCCCTAGACATATAGGTGACATAATGCATGTATGGAAGCTTATAGTTATAGCATTCATTTTTAATTTTTCCAATGATTTACAGAAAATCACCTTTCTAACTTGCCTGCAAAAATACTTACTGAGGCTCTCTAAAGCCATATTATAATCTGTATTAAAGAAAAAAGTCAAGCAATGTCTTATTTTTCCTTCTGTATTAGAGTTCTTTACTGGTTTGCTCGTTTCTCTGTTACTTTGTCCAAGGACGTCCATGCTGTTTGAATACAATAACTAAAAAGTAACTTAGCATTACTGCCTGTGAATGAATATGTATGTACCTCTTTTGGTAAATCAAACATTCAAACATATGCTGCCATTTTAGAAAATAGAAATGTATTTTTTAATATGAATTATAACTGATCATAGCAAATCATACAGTGTTTTGTTTTTGATGGTGGTAGGAGAGAGGGATCTTGAAATATAATAATGTCTGCAGAAAAGGCATTATTTTTCTGTGGCTAAAAGCTGCAAACCAGAGACGAAAGGCTGTATGAACAGTCATACTTATTCATAGACCTATTCGTATAAAAGTCTAAAATTTTATATTAAACAGAATAATGTAACATTGGTCATATTTGTCTGTTTTTTGTGGGGGGGGAGGGGTTATTTGTAGTATGCTTGTCCATTACTGCCCTAAGTAGCTATAAAAGTAAGAGTTGTATCAAGGACATTTCTCTTAGTCTGTTTGAAGTCTGCTCACACATCTGTCTTTCCTATGTATTCACCTATTTCAGAACAACTTCCTTAATAGCCTCTCTACCCCATCAAGGAACCATTTTCATAATCATCCTAATGTAAAACAGTGCCCTTTCTCTACCTTGCTTTATTTTTCTTCCTACCACTTATCATTATCTGACATTATATTATATATTTTAAACTTTGTTTATTCTCCACCCAAATTACATAAAAGTAAGACTTTTTTCAGTCATATTCACCACTGGATCCCCTGTACCTGGAACAGTGCCTGATCAGTGTAGGTGCTATTTGAATATATATGGGTTTTTGAATGAATTAATGCTATGTATTACTTTCAACTCTGGGGAAAAAAATGGTCACAAGTTCAACTAATTTGGTAAACTCTAAAAAGTTTCAACTTTCAAAAAGAAAATGGCTAATATTCCAAGAAAACATTGTTAACAAATAAGAAACATTAATGTTAGAGATGATAATAAGGATTATGCAGCACCTCTGCATGTCTATTAAATTCAAAAGCATTATGGGTGCCTACTGTCATATTTTGATTCTAGATTCTAGAGATATAAATGGTAAAAATGTATCTAATTTCTTCTTGTGAAGAATATATCTCCTCAAGAAAATCATATTCTAATGAAGAAGTAAGATAAGTAAAAATTCTCAGTCCTGTGATTAAAGAAGTAAACAAAAATACGAACCAAAAGTTATGGTGGGTGGTACAGTGGGAGGCATGATAGCCTGTTCTGGGGAGGTTATCAGAGAAACATAACAGAGTAGGCAAGGCTAAGCTGTAACTTAGCATATAGTTTCCACTTTTACTTCTTCTGGAACTCTTTCTGATGAGAGAATGAAAAAAAAAAAAAAGGATTTTAATTTTTCAATTTACTGTGAATGAGACCACTGATGCTGAAAGTGAATCTTGCCTATGCTGACTGAGAGCTCATCCAGGGATTTAAAACCTTCACTTAAAATTAATGAGTCCACCTATAGAAAAATATTGTATCAATAATTCTGATCAATATCATAATATTGAGTAGATTTCTATATGACTACCACTTAGCTGTGGACAGTTTTAAAATTTTTCATCAGCTGAAACTGAGTATGTTAAAGTTATTGCTACAATATAATGAGCAAGGTTTCAGGCTGCCATCTGCTCAATAAATAACTGGCTATGTTTTCACCCAATTAGATTCCATATACCTTTATTTGGTCCAGACTGTGGCCATGGCTGCCACTGCAGGCAAATGGGTAACCAGGCACTTCAGGGACTCTATTTTTTCCATTAATCTACTATGAATGCTTAGAAAAAAATAGTAATATCTATGTATTCTATTCACCTGTGCAGGGGAAGGAGGAGAGCAGTCTTCTCCCCTGTAAGATGATTCTCCATGACAACCAGGACTCATATTCTTCCCATTCCCATGATAGAAGGATATTACTACAACACCATCTTTGCCCTAGTACTGCATCTTGGCTAAACAACACCCATTTAATTTTAAAACATTTAAAATAATGCAAGTATATATTGGATATTTTTGTTATTTATGATGAAAATAACTAGTCTCTCTGAAATTTTCTCTATTCAGATGATTTTTGGTATCTAATAGACAGTATATATTTTAATAATGAGGATAGATGATTAATTTCCAGGATCTTGTGACCACTATTTCGCATTGACAATGGGAAATCACTTAAGGGTTTTTTTTTTTTTTTTTTTTTTTTTTTTTGGCGGTACGCGGGCCTCTCACTGTTGTGGCCTCTCCCATTGTGGAGCACAGGCTCCGGACGCGCAGGCTCAGCGGCCATGGCTCACGCGCCCAGCCGCTCCGCGGCATGTGGGATCCTCCCGGACCGGGGCACGAACCCTGTCCCCTGCATCGGCAGGCGGACTCTCAACCACTGCGCCACCAGGGAAGCCCTCACTTAAGGGTTTTTATCAGGGTAATGAAGTTAAGACTAAATCGGAGAGCGCCAAACTAAGGGAGATGAGCCAAGTTTAGAGTGTGCAGAAATACAGCTGATAGCAACAATGGTTTGGACTAGGGGATTGGTAGAAGAAATTAAGAGGCATAATGGATTTGAGAAGTAAATTACAGGTAGATTTGACAGGCATTTGAAGTTCATTAAGCAGGGTAAAGAGAGAAGGGAGAGGGAGAAATCAAGAATACCCTACTGGCTGACTTGAGGGCTAGAAACATTTTCCATAGGGAAACTTGAAGGAAAACTGGTTTGAAGCAAGAAACAATGGTTTAAATTTTGAAGGTGTTAAACATTAGCTATCTAAGAGTCATTCAAGTGGGAGTAGTTAGTAGATAACTAATAGATGGCTCTAGAGCTCAGCTGTGTTAAAGATACAATTTAGGAAATTAATACATGTGATACTATGTGAAACCTTGGGAAATGATAAGTGATCTAGAATAGAAAGCATCCAATTGGAGGAGAGATCACCTGCAAAATAACCCTAAAGAACACTCTCACACAAGTATAAAAATGGAAAGAAAACTTGCGAAAGGTTATTGAGGAGTGGAGGGCAGGCATAAAAGTTCAGGAGAAAGGAATGTTTTAAAAAAACTGGGAGCATTCAACAGCATCGTAAGCTATTGGGAGGTCAAATAAATATGGATTTGAAAACGCGTTACATTCGGCGACAAGAAGAGAGTAACCATGGAATTTCTGTGTCCACTGGGACCTGAACAGTGAAGATAAAGGCAGACTGAGGAAGATTCATGTAACAGTGAGAGTCCCAGCTCTTTTGTGGAATTTGACTGTATGTGGAAAGAGAAGATTGCTGAGAAAGGAAAAGTTGGCACATCACTTGTTACCTTGGATTAAAAAGACTAGGGCATGTCACTGTGTCAGTAGAAGTGAGAAGCTAGAGAGGAGGGTTGGGGTGGTAATATTCTTATGATAATGTTCCTGGATTCATATTTTAAGTTTGAATAATGCTACATAATCTGTTCCCCTTTGAAACATTCATTATATATAATGGTATTTTAATAAAGCCTTTATGAGTTTTGTGGTAAAGCTATTTGAATTTATGTATCCCAGAATTTCCCCAAACTAATTTGATCAAAGAGCATTTTTTCTTATATAGTACCTGTTAATTATCTTAAAAAAAACAGAATTCCTTAGGAGCTTTATGGTAAGATAAGGTTCCTAGGGGAAAGAAAGTAATGAGATTCTGTGCTCAGATGGAGGGATTCATCTTAGCAGTAGGAGGAACCCTCCTAGTGTGACAAGATGAAAAAAGTATGGATATGCCAGTTTATAAGCTTGATGGCAATAAGTTGATAGCTTCTATTTCTCTCAAAAGTTTAGTATCAGAACAACACACACAGAAATAAGCTCACAAACATACAAATTGACCTAAACACATGGAAACCCACACAAACATGTGCATAGATATCTACAACATGATATTAATTCACAAACACTAGCACTTAAATATATACGAATTCAAATAAATGGAGACAGCATAGTGCTCACATATAGCAAGATTGTAGTTAATGGAAAGGGGAGCGGTAGTGAAACAGTTGCTGAAACCAATGTCAGAGAAAGCTGAGTAGTTTCTCAGTATCACTGGGTGCCAGGTGATGTAGAAATAATCATTTATATTGACCCTCATTTATTTAATATTATACTTCCTCCAGCTTTAAACAGTCTCTTTGCAGAGAAAGAGAATGCATAATTGGGACTGCTCCATGATTAAGGTTTCCCAGGTGGTATGCTGGAGGAAATAGGGTAGAAGAATTAGACATGTTGGGAAAAGAGAGTGATATATTAGACAGTAAATATAACTGTATAAACATACTAGTAATAATTATGATGATAGAAGATCATCAGGTCTGGGACTCTAAATCAGATAATCTGGCTCCAGATATTGTGCTGTAGAAAAGGCTGGTCAGACAGTAGAGAGATAAAAGATCTGGCTGTCTTGAAGGAAGCAAAGATCAGGTGTAAGAATGAACTTGGAGTAAGAAAGAGATGGAGTTGAGGTGATAAAATCTTGGGCCCTAGAAAATTCGTGGAAGGGAGATGAATATCAACTAAGGATGAGGTTAAAAGTTTGTAAAGCTAGAATACTGATTGGATCTTTCATGTGGCTACTGAAGTTATCTACCATAAAGAAGACGGGGATCCAGGTTCTAGAGTCCTCAAGGAATTGTGGTGGCTGGTGGCAAGGTAGTAAACATGTAGAACATGGTATAATGGAAAAGCATAAACTAGACATGAGCTAGAAACTCTTTCATGTAAAAATTCTTTTGAGAGTGATATCACTGAAATGGAGACATAGGAGACCTCAACCTCAGTCTCCCAACAAAGATGGGAGACAGCTATCCATAAAGAACAACATCTCTGGGAGAGCTCCTGAGTCCACTTAAGAAATCTGAGCAACACAGTGAGCAAAAAAACTTGAGAATAACCACATAAGAAGAGGAGGAACATAGCTTCACGTTGCCTGTGTCATCCCATCCCCAAACTGGCACTGCTTAGGGCCAAGAGGGCACTTCCCAGATGGAAAGAATTCCCCTCACCAGGAAAGGAAGAGCAGGTGAGCTACCAACTTTTCCAACCTTTTGGGGCACCAATAGGTCCCTCTTTGGTTTCACTGCATCCACACCAGCAAAGCTGAGACTTATAAAGACAGCTAGGCCACTCTCTCACTTTGTCACAGCTTACCCTTCCCCCTCCCCATATCCTCAAGTCCATGCTCTAGTAGGTCTGTGTCTTTATTCCCGTCTTACCCCTAGGTTCTTCATGACAATTTTTTTTTCTTAGATTCCATATATATGTGTTAGCATACGGGATTTGTTTTCCTCTTTCTGACTTACTTCACTCTGTATGACAGACTGTAGGTCCATCCACCTCACTACAAATAACTCAATTTCGTTTCTTTTTATGGCTGAGTAATGTTCCATTGTATACATGTGCCACATCTTCTTTATCCATTCGTCTGTTGAGGGACACTTAGGTTGCTTCCACGTCCTGGCTATTGTAAATAGAGCTGCAATGAACATTTTGGTACATGACTCTTTTTGAATTATGGTTTCCTCAGGGTATATGCCCAGTAGTGGGAGTGGCATGGACATACATACACTATGTATATATACAAACGTAAAATAGATAGCTAGTGGGAAGCAGCCTCATTGCACAGGGAGATCAGCTAGGTGGTTTGTGACCACCTAGAGGGGTGGGATAGGGAGGGTGGGAGGGAGGGAGACACAAGAGGGAAGAGATATGGGAACATATGTATATGTATAACTGATTCACTTTGTTATAAAGCAGAAACTAACACACCATTGTAAAGCAATTATACTCCAATAAAGATGTTAAAAAAAAAAAAAAAAGACAGCTAGGAACAAGGAAGAAAAGGAGGGACTACCACTTGCAAGCCACACAATGAGAACAAATGTGGTTTCCAGTGACCTATTCTCCAGACGAACTCAGCAGCTTCACCACTGAAGGAACCACAGGCCAACATGGCTGCCGAAAACACCCTGAAGATTTCACCAGCTTTCCCTCCACAGGTATCTGCATTTTCTGATGCCAGTTACCTGAGTCCCTCTCCACCCCCTCCTCACCATAACAGGAGCCCCAGGAATTGCACTGGCAGCTCCCTCTGACCTCTGTCATTGTGAGAGTGCAAGAAGCCAGCCTAGATGCCCCTGGCTGACTCCCACCACTATGGATGCCACTCAGGGTTAGCCCCTCCAGTGGAAAGCGATCTGCTCCCTAGTAGAGAATTATCAAGAAACTTGTTCAGGGAAGCAGGAGCCCAAGGAAGGAGTAATGTGCTCAGATCATAGTCTTCAAATAAAAGAATAAAGAAGTACAGTATCTCCAAACCAATTAAAAATTACCTGGGCCTGGGGCTTCCCTGGTGGCACAGTAGTTAAGAATCCACCTACTGATGTGGAGACATGGGTTCGAACCCTGGTCTGGGAAGATCCCACATGCCACGGAACAACTAACCCTGTGAGCCACAACGACTGACCCTGCGCTCTGGAGCCCGTGAGCCACAACTACTGAGCCTGAGTGCCTAGAGCCCATGATCCCAGCAAGAGAGGCCACCACAATGAGAAGTCTGCACACCAAAATGAAGAGTAGCCCCCACTCGCCACAACCAGAGAAAAGCCCACGTGCAGCAATGAAGACCAAACGCAGACAAAAATAAAATAAATAAAATAAATTTATTAAAAAAAAATGTTGCCTGGGCTCATTGTTTATACAGAGATTAGCATTTTTATAGCTTTTAGCATATTTTATCATTAGGGAACTATACACGCAGGGGTGTAAATATCTTAAAATATATTGAGAAAGGGAACATACCAAGATATGAGACATTTATTAAACACATGAATGTGATTTACATGATTTTTAAATATACAAGATTCCTTTAATGTCACCACGTAATGTCAGATGTGAAAAAAAGACTCCCTGGGTTTTTAAATTATGGTATATTTCACCAAGACAGAAAGCATGACTTGGCAAAACTATAGCAATCCATCATATTCTATACCACCAGCAATATCATTGTGTCTATACAGAGAAGTTGTTCTTAGGCTTTTTCTTTAGCTTTTATTATATTTATAACCATTTGTTATTGAAATATAGTTAACTTAAGATGTGTTAATTTCAGATGTAAAGCAAAGTTATATATATATACACATATACATATATATGTATATATATATATTTTTGGATTCTTTTCCATTATAGGTTACTACAAGATACTGAGAGGGGAGACCTTCAAGATGGTGGAAGAGTAAGATGTGGAGATCACCTTCCTCCCTACAAATACATCAGAAATACATCTACATGTGGAACAACTCCTACAGAACACCTACTGAGCGCTGGCAGAAGACCTCAGACCTCCCAAAAGGCAAGAAACTCCCCCAGGGCAAAAGAAAAAAGAAAAAACACACAAAAGAATAGGGATAAGACCTGCACCAGTGGGAGGGAGCTGGGAAGGAGGAAAGGTTTCCACACACTAGGAAGCCCCTTCACTGGTAGAGACGTGGGTGGGGGCGGAAGCTTCAGAGCCACAGAGGAGAGTGCAGCAACAGGGGTGCAAAGGGCAAAGCTGACAGATTCCAGCGCAGAGGATCGGTGCTGACCCGCACTCACCAGCTGGAGAGGCTTATCTGCTCACCCACTGGGGCAGGCGGGGACTGGGAGCTGAGGCTCGGGCTTCAGAGGTCAGGCCCCAGGGAGAGGACGGGGGTTGGCAGCGTGAACACAGCCTGAAGGGGCTAGTGTGCCACAGCTAGCTGGGAGGGAGTCCGGGAAAAAGTCTGGACCTGCCTAAGAGGCAAGAGACCATTGTTTCGGGGTGCCGAGGAGAGGGGATTCAGAGTACCACCTAAACGAGCTCCAGGGATGGGTGCAAACCGCGGCTAGCAGCGCGGACTCCAGAGACGGGCATGAAATGCTAAGGCTGCTGCTGTGGCCACCAAGAAGCCTGTGTGCAAGCACAGGTCACTATCCACACCTCCCCTCCTGGGAGCCTGTGCAGCCTGCCACTGCCATGGTCCCGAGATCCAGGGACAACTTCCCCAGGAGAACACACGGCTGGCCTCAGGCTGGTGCAACATCACGCTGGCCTCTGCCACCGCAGGCTCACCCCACATCCCTACCTGCCCTTCCCCCGGCCTGAGTGAGCCAGAGTCCCAGAATCAGCTGCTCCTTTAACCCCATCCTGTCTGAGCGAAGAACAGATGCCCTCAGGCAGCCTACATGCAAAGGAGGGTTTTACCATTTGTCCTAGGGTTCTGTCTGTCCTTTTTTTTAATTTTAATATAGTTTTTAGCAGTTGTTATCATTGGTGGATTTGGTTTTTTTTTGGTTTGGTTGCTCTCTTCTTTTTTTATTACTTTTTAATTTTTTATTTTTAATGATTTTTTTTATTTTAATAACTATTTTCTTTTCTTTCTTTCTTTCTTTCCTTTTCTTTTCTTTCTTTTCTTACTTTCCTTCTTTCTTTTCTTCCTTTTATTCTGAGCCGTGTGGGCAACAGGGTCTTTGTGGTGCAGCTGGGTGTCAGGTCTGTGCCTCTGAGGTGGGAGAGCTGAGTTCAGGACGTTGGTCCACCAGAGACCTACCAGCTCCAGGTAGTATCAAATGGTGAAAATCTCCCAGAGATCTCCATCTCAAGGCCAAGACCCAGCTCCACCCAATGACCAGCAAGCTACAGTGCTGGATACCCTATGCCAAAAAACTAGCAAGACAGGAACACAACTCCATCCACTAGCAGAAAGGCTGCCTAAAATTGTAAGGTCACAGACACCCCAAAACAATACCAGACGCAGACCTGCCCAACAGAAAGACAAGATCTAACCTCAACCACCAGAACACAGGCACCAGTTCCCTCCACCAGGAAGCCTACACAACCCACTGAACCAACCTTAGACACTGGGTGCAGACACCAAAAACAACAGGGACTATGAACCTGCAGCCTGCGAAAAGGAGACCCCAAACAGAGTAAGTTAAGCAAAATGAGAAGACAGAGAAACACACAGCAGATGAAGGAGAAAGGTAAAAACCCACCAGACCAAATAAATGAAGAGGAAATAGGCAGTCTACCTGAAAAATAATTTAGAGTAACAATAGTAAACATGATCCAAAATCTTGTAAGTAGAATGGAGAAAATACAGGAAATGTTTAACAAGGACCTAGAAGACCTAAAGAGCAAACAAACAATGATGAGCACCACCAAAAATGCAATTAATCTAGAAGGAATCAATAGCAGGATAACTGAGGCAGAAGAACGGATAAGTGACTTGGAAGATAAAATAGTAGAAATAAGTACCGCAGAGCAGAATAAAGAAAAAAGAATGAAAAGAATTGAGAACAGTCTTGGAGACCTCTGGGACAACTTTAAACACACCAACGTTTGAATTATAGGGGTCCCAGAAGAAGAAGAGAAACAGAAAGGGACTGAAAAAATATTTGAAGAGATTATAGATGAAAATATCCCTAATATGAGAAAGGAAATAGTTAATCAGGTCCAGGAAGCACAGAGAGTCCCATACAGCATAAACCCAAGGTAAACACGCCAAGACACATATTAATCACACTATCAAAAATTAAATACAAAGAAAAAATATTAAAAGCAGTGAGGGAAAAACAACAAATAATGTACAAGGGAATCCCCATAAGGTTAACAGCTGATCTTTCAGCAGAAACTCTGCAAGCCAGAACAGAGTGGCAGGACATATTTAAAGTGATGAACGGGAAAAACCTACAACCAAGATTACTCTACCCAGCAAAGGATCTCATTCAGATTTGACAGAGAAATTAAAAACTTTACATACAATCAAAAGCTAAGAGATTTCAGCACCACCAAACTAGCCATAAAACAAATGCCAAAGGAATTTCCCTAGGCAGGAAACACAAGAGAAGGAAAAGACCAACAATAACAAACCCCAGACAATTAAAAAAATGGTAATAGGAACATACATATCAATAATTACCTTAAATATAAACGGATTAAATGCTCCAACCAAAAGACATAGATTGGCTGAATGGATAAAAAAACAATACCCATATATATGCTGTCTACAACAGACCCACTTCAGACCTAGGGACACATACACACTGAAAGTGAGGGGATGGAAAAAGATATTCCATGCACATGGAAATCAAAAGAAAACTGGAGTAGCAATTCTTATATCAGATAAAATAGACCTTAAAATAAAGATTATTACAAGAGACAAAGAAGGACACTACTTAATGATCAAGGGATCAATCCAAGAAGAAGGTATAATAATTGTATTTATGCACCCTACATAGGAGCACCTCAATAAGGCAAATGCTAACAGCCATAAAATGGGAAATCAACGTTAATACAATCATAGTAGGGGACTTTAACACCCCACTTCACCAATGAAAAGATCATCCAAAATGAAAATAAACAGGGAAACATAAACTTTAAATGATACATTAAAGAAGATGGACATAATTGATACTTATAGGATATTCCATCCAAAAACAACAGAATACACTTTCTTCTCAAGTACTCATGGAACATTCTCCAGGATAGATCATCTCTTGGGTCACAAATCAAGCCTTGGTAAGTTTAAGAAAATTGAAATCATATAAAGTATCTTTTCCGACCACAATGCTATGAGGCTAGGTATCAATTACAGGTAAAAATCTTTAAAAAGTACAGACACATCGAGACTATACAATACACTCTTTAATAACCAAGAAATCACTGAAGAAATGAAAGAGGAAATCAAAAAATACCTGTAAACAAATGACAATGGACACACGACGACCCAAAAGCTAAGGGATGCAGCAAAAGCAGTTCTAAGAGGGACGTTTATAGCAATACAATCCTACCTTAAGAAACAAGAAACATCTCAAATAAACAAGCTAACCTTACACTTAAAGCAAGTAGAGAGAGAAGAACAAAACACCCCAAAGTTAGCAGAAGGAAAGAAATCATAAAGATTAGATCAGGAATAAATGAAATAAAATGAAGGAAACAATGACAAAGATCAGTAAAAGTAAAAGCTTGTTCTTTGAGAAGATAAACAAAATTGATAAACCACTAGCCAGACTCATCAAGAAAAAAAGGGGGAAGACTCACATCAATATACTTAGAAATGCAAAAGAAGAAGTAACAACTGACATGGCAAATAGACGGAGGATCATGTGTGATTACTACAAGCAACTGTATGCCAATATAATGTACAACCTGGAAGAAATGGAGAAATTCTTAGAAAAGCAGAACCTTCTGAGACTGAACCAGGAAGAAATAGAAACTATAAACAGACCAATCAAAAGCACTGATATTGAAACTGTGATTAAAAGTCTTCAAACAGAAAAAAGCCCAGGATCAGATGGCTTCACAGGAGAATTCTATCAAACATTTAGAGAAGAGCTAACATTTATGCTTCCCAAACTCTTCTAAAATATAGCAGTGGGAGGAACAAACCCAAACTCATTCTACGAGGCCAAAACCAGACAAAGATGTCACAAAGAAAGAAAACTACAGGCCAATATCACTGATGAACATAGATGCAAAAATCCTCAAAAAATACTAGCAAACAGAATCCAACAGCACATTAAAAGGATCATACACCATGATCAAGTGGGGTTTATTCCAGGAATGCAAGGATTCTTCCGTGTATGCAAATCAATCAATGTGATACACCATAATGAGAAATTGAAGGATAAAAACCATATGATCGTCTCAATAGATGCAGAAAAAGCGTTTGACAAAATTCAGCACCTATTTATGATAAAAACCCTCCAGAAAGTGGCATAGAGGAAAATTATCTCGACATAATAAAGGCCATATATGACAATCCCACAGCCAAAATCATTCTCAATGGTGAAAAACTGAAACCTTTCCCACTAATATCAGGAACAAGACATTGTTGCCCACTCTAACCACTATTATTCAACATTGCTTTGGAAGTTTTAGCCACAGCAGTTGGAGAAGAAAAAGAAATACAAGGAATCCAAATTGGAAAAGAAGAAGTAAAGCTGTCACTGTTTGCAGATGACATGATACTATACAAAGAGAATCCTAAAGATGCTACCAGAATACTACTAGATAGAGCTAATCAATGAATTTGGTAAAGTAGCAGGATACAACATTAATGCACAGAAATCTCTAGCATTCCTATACACCAATGATGAAAAATCTGAAAGAGAAATTAAGGAAACACTCCCATTTACCATTGCAACAAAAAGAATAAAATATCTAGGAGTAAACCTACCTATGGAGACAAAAGACCTGTATACAGAAAACTATAAGACACTGATGAAAGAAATTAAAAATGATACAAACTGATGGAGAGCTATAACTTGTTCTTGGACTGGAAGAATCAACATTGTGAAAATGACTCTACTACCCAAAGCAATCTACAGATTCCATGCAATCCCTATCAAACTACCACTGGCATTTTTCACAGAACTAGAACAAAAAATTTCATGATTTGTATGGAAACACAAAAGAACCCGAATAGTCAAAGCAATCTTGAGAACAAAAAATGGAGCTGGAGGAATCAGGCTCCCTGACTTCAGACTGTACTACAAAGCTACAGTAATCAAGACAGTATGGTACTGGCACAAAAGCAGAAATATAGATCAATGGAACAGGATAGAAAGCCCAGAGATAAACCCATGTATATATGGTCACCTTATTTTTGATAAAGGAGGCAAGCATATACAATGGAAAAAGACAGCCTCTTCAATAAGTGGTGCTGGGATAACTGGACAGCTACATGTAAAAAATTAAATTAGAACACTCGCTAACACCATACACAGAAGTAAACTCAAAATGGATTAAAGACCTAAATGTAAGGCCAGAAACTATCAAACTCTTAGAGGAAAACCTAAGCAGAACACTGTATGACATAAATCACAGCAAGGTCATTTTTGACCCACCTCCTAGAGAAATGGAAATAAAAACAAAAATAAACAAATGGGACCTAATGATACTTAAATACTTTTTCACAGCAAAGGAAACCATAAACAAGACCAAAAGGTAACCCTTAGAATGGGATAAAATATTTGCAAATGAAGCAACTGACAAAGGATTAATCTCCAAAATTTACAAGCAGCTCATGCAGCTCAATATCACAAAAACAAGCAACCCAATCCAAAAATGGGCAGAAGACCTAAATAGACATTTCTCCAAATAAGATATATAGATTGCCAAGAAACACATGAAAGAATGCCCAACATCATTCATCATTAGAAAAATGGAAATCAAAACTACAATGTGGTATCTCCTCACACCAATCAGAATGGACATCTTGCACTGTTGGTGGGGATGTAAATTGATACAGCCACTATGGAGGTTCCTTAAAAACCTAAAAATCGAACTACCATATGACCCAGTAATCCCACTACTGGGCATATACCCTGAGAAAGCCATAATTCAAAAAGAATCATGTACCACAATATTCATTGCAGCTCTATTTACAATAGCCAGGACATGGAATCAACCTAAGTGTCCATCAACGGATGAATCAATAAAGAAGATGTGGCACATGTATACAATGGAATATTACTCAGCCATAAAAATAAACGAAATTGAGTTTTTTGTAGTGAGGTGGATGGACACAAAGACTGTCATGAGGGTGAAGTAAGTCAGAAAGAGAAAAACAAATACCGTATGCTAACACAAATATATGGAATCTAAAAATAAAATAAAATAAAATTGTTATGAAGAACCTAGGGGCAGGACGGGAATAAAGATGCAGATCTACTGGAGAATGGACTTGAGGATATGGGGAGGGGGAAGGGTAAGCTGGGACCAAGTAAGAGAGTGGCATGGACATATATAAACTACCAAATGTAAAATAGATAGCTAGTGGGAAGCAGCCACATAGAACAGGGCGATCAGCCTTGTCCTTTGTGACCACCTAGAGCGGTGGGATAGTGAGGGTGGGAGGGATGGAGATGCATGAGGGAAGAGATATGGAGATATATGTATATGTATAGCTGATTCACTTTGTTGTAAAGCAGAAACTAACACCATTGTAAAACAATTATACTCCAATAAAGATGTTAAAATAAAAAGATATTGAAAAAATTCTCTGCTCTATACTGTGGGTTCTTGTTGTTTATCTGTTTTATATATAGTAGGGTGTATCTGTTAATCCCAAATTCCTAATTTATCCTTCTCCCACGTCACCCCCATTTTCCCCTTTGGTCACCATAAGTTTGATTTTTATATCTGTAAGTCTATTTCTACCTTTTTAATAAATTCATTTGCATCAAATTTTAGATTCCACATATAAGTAATATCATATGATATTTGTCTTTCTCTTTCTGCCTCACTTCACTTAATATGATAATCTCTAGGTCCATCCATGTTGCTATAAATAGCATTATTTCATTCTTTTATATCACTGAGTAGTATTCCATTGTGTGTGTGTGTATATATATATATACATATACAAATAATATGTGTATCTATCTATCTATATATATATCATCTTCTTTACCCATTCATCTGTCAGTGGACACTTAGGTTGTTTCCATGACTTGGCTATTGTAAATAATGTTGCTGTAAACATTGGGATGAATGTATAATTTTGAATTAGAATTTTCTCTGGATATATGCCCATGTGTGGTATTGCTGGATTATATGGCAACTCTATTTTTAGTTTTTTAAGGAACCTCCATACTGCTTTTCATAGTGGCTGTACCAGTTTATATTCCCTCCAACAGTGTAGGAAGGTTCCTTTTTCTCCATATCCTCTCCAAGTTTTTTATTTGTACACTTTTTAATGATGGCCATTCTGACTGTTGTAAAGTAATACCTCATTGTAGTTTTGATTTGTATTTCTCTAATAGTTGGTGATACTGAGCATCTTTTCATGTGCCTGTTGGCCATCTGTATGTCTTCTTTGGAGAAATGTTTTAGGTCTTCTGCCCATTTTCTGATTGGATTTTTTTTAATATTAAGCTTTATGAACTGTTTGTATATTTTGGAAATTAATCCCTTGTGGGTCATATCATTTGCAAATATTTTCCCCATTTTGTAGGTGGTCTTTTCATTTTTTTAAATGGTTTCCTTTGCTCTGAAAAAGCTTTTAAGTTTAACTGTGTAGTATTTGTTTATTTTTGTTTTTATTTCCATTACCTTAGGAGACAGTTCCAAAGAAGTATTGCTGTGATTTATGTGAAAGGGTGTTCTGTTATGTTTTCCTCTAGGAGTTTTATAGTATCTGGTCGTACATTTAGGTCTTTAATTCATTTATTTTTGGATATGGTGTTAGAGAATGTTCTAATTTCATTCTTTTACATATAGCTGTCCAGTTTTCCCAGCACCATTTACTGAAGAGACTCTCTTTTTCCCATTGTATATTCTTGCCTCCTTTGTCATAGATTAGGTGGCCATAGATATGGGTTTATCTCTGGGCTTTCTATCCTGTTCCATGGATCTATATGTCTGTTTTTATGCTAGTACCATACTGTTTTGATTATTATAGCTCTGTAGTATAGTCAGAAGTCAGATTGCATAATTCCTCCGGGTTACTTCTTCTTTCTCAAGCCTGTTTTCACTATTCGGGGTCTTTTGTGTTTGCATACAAATTTTAAGGTTATTTTTTTCTAGTTCTATGAAAAATGCCATTGGCAATTTGATAGAGATTGCACTGAATCTTTAGATTGCCTTGGGTAGTATGGTCATTTTAACTATATTGATTATTCTAATCCAAGAACACAGTGTGTCTTTCCATCTGTTGTGTCATCTTTAATTTCTTTCATTAGAGCCTTACAGTTTTCAGCGTATGGGTTTTTTTTGCCTCCTTGGGTATTTTATTCTTTTTGATGCATTGGTAAATGGGATTGTTTCATTAATTTCTCTTTCTGATATTTTGTTGTTAGTGTATAGAAATGCAACAGGTTTCTGTGTATTAATTTTGTATCCAGCAACTTTACTGAATTCTTTGATGAGCTCTAGTACTTTTCTCTAGGGTCTTTAGGATTTTCTATGTACAGCATCATGTCATCTGCACAGAGTGACAGTTTTACTGCTTCTTTTCCAATTTGAATTTCTTTTCTTCTTGGATTGTTGTGGCTAGGACTTCCAAAAGTATGTTGAATAAAAGTGGTGAGAGTGGGCATCCTTGTCTTGTTCCTAATCTTAGAGGAAATGCTTCCAGCTTTTTACTGTTGAATATGTTAGCTGTGGGTTTTATTATGGCTTTTGTGGCTTTTATTATGTTGGGGTATGTTCCTTCTATACCCACTGTCTGAAGAGTTTTTATCATAAATCATTGTTAAATTTTATCAAAAGATTTTTCTGAGTTTATTGAGATGATCATACGGTTTTTATCCTTCAATTTGTTAATGTGGTGTATCAGACTGATTGATTTGTGGATATTGAAAAATCCTTCATTCCTGCAATAAATCTCAGCTGAATATGGTGTATGATCCTTCTAATGTATTGTTGCATTTGGTTTGCTAGTATTTTCTTGAGGATTTTGAATCTATGTTCATTAGTGATATTGGCCTGTAATTTTCTTTTTTGTGATATCTTTGTCTGGTTTTGGTATCAGGGCAATGGTGGTCTCATAGAATGAGTTCAGAAATGTTCTTTCCTCTGTAATTTTTTGGAATAGTTTGAGAAGGATAGATATTAAATCTTCTCTAAATGTTTGCTACAATGCATCTGTGAAGCCATCTTGTCCTGGACTTTTGTTTGTAGGGAGTTTTTAAATTACTCATTCATTTTCAGTACTGGTAGTTGGTCTGTTTATATTTTCTATTTCTTCCTGGTTCAATCTTGGGAGATTGTACCTTTCTAAGAATTTTTCCATTTCTTCTAGGTTGTCCATTTTACTTGTGTACAATTGCTCATAGTGGTCTCTTGTGATCCTTCGTATTTCTGTGATGTCAGTTGTAACTACTCCTTTTTCATTTCTGATTTTATTGCTTTGGACCCTCTCCCCTTTTTTCTTGAAGAGTCTGGCTAAAGGTTTATCAATTTTGTTTATCTTTTCAAAAACCAGTTTTTAGTTTCACTGATCTTTTCTATTGTTTTTTAGTCTCTATTGCATTTATTTCTGCTCTGATCTTTATGATTTCTTTCCTTCTACTAACTTTGGTTTTTATTTGTTTTTTCTCTTCAGTTGCTTTACATGTAAGGTTAGGTTTTTTTATTTGAGATTTTTCTTGTTTTGTGAGGTAAGCTTGTATCGCTATAAATTTCCCTCTTAGAATTTCTTTTGCTGCGTCTGTCCCATAGGTTTTAGATTATTGTGTTTTTGTTTTCATTTGTCTCTAGGTATTATTTGATTTTCTCTGATTTTCTTCAGTGATCCTTTAGTTGTTTGATAGCATATTGTTTAGCCTCCACATGTTTGTGTTTTTTGCAGCTCTTTTCCTGTAGTTGGTTTCTAGCTTCATAGTGTTGTGGTTGGAAAAGATGCTTGATATGATTTTAATTTTCTTAAATTTTCCAAGGCTTGCTTTGTGGCCCAATATGTGATCTATTCTGGAGAATGTTCCATGTGCACTTGAATAGAATGTGTATTCTGCTGCTTTCAGATGGAATGCCCTATAAGTATCAATTGAGTCCATCTGGTCTAATGTGTCATTTAAGGACCTCATTTCCTTTATTGATTTTCTGTCTGGATGATCTGCCCATTGATGTAAGTGAGGTGTTAAAATCCTCCACTATTATTGTGTTACTGTCAATTTCTCCATTTATGGCTGTGACATTTGCCTTATATATTGAGGTGCTCCTATGTTGTGTGCATATATATTTACAATTGTTATAACCTGTTCTTAGAGTGATCCTTTGATCATTATGCAGTGTCCTTCTTTGTCTCTTGTTACAGTCTTTATTTTAAAGTCTATTTTTCTGATACCAGTATTACTACTCCAGATGTCTTTTGATTTCCATTTGGGTGGAATACCTTTTTCCATTCCCTCACTTTCAGTCTGTACGTATCCCAGATCTGAAGTGGGTCTCTTGTAGGCAGATATATATGGGTCCTGTTTTGTATCCATTCAGCCAGTCTATGTCTTTTGGTTAGAGCATTTAATCTGTTTACATTGAAGGTAATTATCAATATGTGTGCTCCTATTGCCATTTTGTTAATTGTTTTTGTATGTCTTTTATCTTCCTTTTTCTTTGTTCTATTCTCTTATGATTAGATGACTGTCTTTAGTGTTATTTTTGGTTTCCTGTTTCTTTTTTGTGTCTTTATGTATTATAGACTTTTGGTTTGCGGTTACCATGAGGTTTAAGTATAGCAGTCTATATATATGTATATGTTCTTGTCTTAAGTTTCTGATCTCTTAATTTCGCATGCATTTTAGATACCCTGCCTTTGTAGTCTCTTCCCCTCAGTTACTGTTTTTGATATTATATTTTACATTTAATTGTTTTGTGTATCCTTTAAGTACTTATTGCTGATACAGATGATTTTACTGCTTTTATCTTTTACTCTTCCTGCTAGCTTTAAGTGAGGATAATTTCTTGCCTTTATTGTGTGTTTGCCTTTACCAGCGAGTTTTTCCACTTCATAATTTTCTTGTTTCTGGTTGTGGCCTTTTCTTTTCTGCCTAGAGAACTTCCTTTAGCATTTGTTGCAAAGCTGGTTTGGTGGTGGTGGATTCTTTTACCTTTCACTTGTCTGTGAAGCTTTTGATTTCTCCATCAAATCTGAACAACGTCCTTGCTAGGTAAAATATTCTTGATTGTAGTTTTTTCTCTTTCATCACTTTAAGTATATCATGCCATTCCCTTCTGGCCTGCAGTTTCTGCTGAAAAATCTTCTGATAGCCTTATGGGAGTTCATTTGTGTGTTATTTGTTGCTTTTCCCTTGTTGCTTTTAATATTCTGTCTTTATCTTTAATTTTGGTCACTTTGATAACAATGTGTCTTGGTATGTTCCTCTCTGGGTTCATCCTGTAAGGGACTCTCTGCACTTCCTGGACTTGGGTGATTGTTTCCTTTTCCAGGTTAGGGAAGTTTTCAGCTATTATCTCCAAATATTTTCTCAGCCCATTTCTCCCTTTCTTGTCTCCTTCTGGGACCCCTATAATGTGAATATTAGTGTACTTGATGTTGTCCCAGAGATGTCTTAAACTGTCTTCATTTCTTTTTATTCTTTTTTCTGTTTGGTGGCAGTGATTTCCACTATTCAGTCTTCCAGCTCAGTTATCTGTTCTTCTGCCTCATTTAGTCTACTATTGATTACTTCCAGTGTATTTTTTCACTTCAGTTATTGTATTCTTCAATTCTGTTTGGTTGTTCTTTATATTTTCTAACCCTTTGTTAAAAACTTCTTGCAATTTCTTGCTCTGTGCATCTCTTCTCCTCCTGAATCTTTGATCATCTTTACATCATTACTCTGACCACTTTCTTGTACATTGCCTACCTCCATGTCACTTAGTTCTTTTTCTGGGGTTTTATCTTTTTCCTTCGTCTGAAACATATTCCTCTGTCACCTCATTTTATCTAAATTGCTATTTGTAGTTTTATGTATGTGGCAGGTTAGTTACATTTCTCAACCTTCTGTAGGAGACATCCTATGTGTCCCAGCAGTACCTTCCCCTCTCATCACCCAAGGACCATGGTCTAGCTAGTCCCACGGTAGTGTCTGGCCTGTGTTTGCAGACTTGGTCTGCAGGCTACAGGACTGTACTTTTCTTTCTCTGGTGTCTGTCCCCTGGTAGGCAAGGCTGGTCTAGAGGCTTGTATAGTCTTCCTGGTGGGAGGGGCTGGTGCCTGCCCACTGGTGGGTAGAGCTGCATCTTGGCCCTCTGGTAGACAGGGCCATTACTAGGGGCATGTCTAGAGGCAGGTGTGGACTCAAGAAGTCTTTAGGCAGCCTGTCTGTGGATGGGTGGAGCTTGTCCCTGCCCAGTTTGTTGTTTGGTCCAAGGCCTCCCAGCTCTGGAGTCTAAAGGCTGTTGTGTGGGGCCACGTATTTTTGCCAAGATGTCAGCCTCTGGAAGAGTTCATGCAAATGAATTCTTTCTGATATGTTGGACACCAGTGTCTATGTCCCCAGGGTGAGCAACAACCGCTCCCCACCTCCCCAGGAGACCCTCCAAGACCAGCAAGTAGGTCTGGCCTAGGCTTCTATCAAATTACTACTTTTACCCTTGGTCCCAGTGCACATAAGATTCTGTGTATGTCCTTCAAGAGTGAAGTCTCTATTTCCTCCAATCTTGTGGAGTTCCTGAAATCGAGCCCTGCTGGCCTTCAAAGCCAAATGCTCTGGGGGTTCCTCTTCTTGGTGCTGGATGCCAGTGGGGTGGGGGGGGGGGGCGTGGCCTGATGTGGGGCTCAGAATTTTCACTCCTGTGGGAGAATGTCTGTAATATAATTATTCTCCAGTTTGTGGGTCGCCCACTGAAGGGGTATGGAATTTGGTTGTGTCATGATTCCACACCTCCTGCCCATCTCGCTGTGGTTCCTTCTTTATGTCCCTTCTTGTTGAAGATCTTTTCTGGTAGATCTCAGTCTTTTTCATCCATGGCTGTTCTGCAGTTAGCTGTGATTTTGGTGTGCTTGTGAGGGGAGGTGAGTCTAGGGACTTTCTACTCCATCATCTTAGCTTTTCTTCCAGTCGCTCATATGCTTCAGTACATGTGTTCCACACTAAAACCCCCTGAAAACCCTCCAGAGAAAATTTCTCATTATCAGATACTGTCTTATTTCTGAAGGTTTTCTTTCTTTCAAAAATAAAATTATAATACTCTTTCAAAAAGAATGTTCAATAATTTAAACACTTATAGTTTCTTCTCAGTAACTTATTCTAAATATTTTTAAAATAGCCTTTGGACTGAAGACAGAGATTCTTAAAGTTTTACCAACATGATTCATAACATGGGCTAAATCCATAGGTAGTATTTCTTTTTTTCACTTTTAGGAGTTGATGGACTGTGGTTGAGGATAGCTTTTCCTAGACCAGGAAAATGTGATATGCTTGCCAGTGAGGAGTGTAAAAACTTTTCAGTTTATTCCAGGACAGCTCTATTACAAGCAGTTATGCTGCAACCTTTAGTAACATTTCTCTGAGAACAAGCACCATGGGGAGACAAAGGATTTGCAGATGGAGAATGGCAGTTACATTTTAGCATCACAGAGTGAGGGCAGTTGTTCACCTTTGTGGGTAACTTCCCCTGTGGTATAAACTTGCATGTGGTCCCCATGAAGGAATATCACTTGACTCACCTTGGGCTGCATAAATTAGAAACACACTCTCAAGACAGATAAGGATGAGGGCAAAATTGTTATTCTATTTAATCAAATTTCTGATTACCACTGTCTGAGAAGCTTGTCTTTAGATAATTTGTTTAGGGTCAAAAAGAAGATTTTTCTTTGAGTGGAACTAATCTGGATTAACCTACCTGGATAGGTGGCTGTTTTCACCTTGGGGTGGTTATGCATGCCAGGAAGAAGCTATAGTTTTGTGGCCCTTTGCTGGGCAAAGATGGTCATTCTCTAATCTACTTGCACATCCTTTAAGAAATATCTTCATTCAGAAAGTGAAAACGTGACCTTGGATATAATAATTCCCAGAAATTTTGGGAATAATTCGAGCCAAGGGAAAGATAGGGATCTTCCCTTTCAGTCCTTCTCCATAAGCATTTAATTCTCCAAATAGTTATTTTATATGCTTTTCTCTTTGAAAATATATTTCTGTCATTCATGTAGTTAGGATATCAGTAGCTCCTCTGAATATTTTCTGAACTATTGTGCAGAAAATGATGACATAAAGTAGCTTAATTATAGGATTATGTAAAGGGATGATTTAGACCCTAGTTAAAAGTACTCAAATCATACATGAAAATTTCCCATTTTCTGGATTCAGAAAAATTCCCTTTCTCAGAAGTTCTGTTGATGATTAACTTCACTCCAGCCTTCAACAAGGAAGTAGATACCTACAATCCACTTAACATATCAAATTAATTAAAATTTTAAAAGCTTGCTAATTTCTGGAGTGTATGCTCACTGTGTATGGAACAAAAGGTGCAAACTCTACTTTGCTGAAATGGTTTTGTTTATATTATGCATCTTCCTGGTTCATTAACTCCACTTTTCATGTCAGCATCACACTTCCTTTCTTGCTCATATATGCCCAACGTCTGAATGGTCAGAGTAAAGATGATGCAGGACAGTCAGCCAAACTTTAGAAAATGACTTCATCTTCTATTGGCCAAATTCTTCTAAAGCCAGGGAAGCATCCAGATGGTCATCCATAACCAAGACAGCACTACATCCCCTAACAGAGCCTAAAGCTGTATTAGGTGAATCAGAAGAAAATTTCCTGCACTGCCCAACTGGACATTTTTCTTGGAACCTACCAGCTGTGGCATTTTTCTTTAAGAGTGCTTCTGGTTGGCTGGTCACAGAACATTGAAATAATAAGAATCTGAAGCTATCTAATATTAAAAGAATATTGACTGCTTAAGAAAATCTATGTTTAAAATGTTGCTCCCAGAAGACCATATTAGTAACATCCCAATTGCTTATTTTTCTCAGAAAATGACATTATTTTACCTCTTGGATGTCATTAAAAACAAACACACAAAAACCAAACTAATAATTTTATCAATACTCAGACATAAATTGGGGGGAAAATGTGGTAAAAATAAATTTTTCTTCCTTTCTTAAATATACTGGCCATTTTTAGGCAAACGTCTGTCCCTGTACACGTCAGACTTACTACCTAAATAATAATGATGCTAATATGTATGAAACATCCATTATGTGTCAAGAATAGGGTTAAATGCTTTTGTGGATTGTTTCATTAAATTGTTCTACTCAGCCAATGAGTCAGGCACTGTTATATGTAAGGAAAATGAGACTCAGAGAATTTAAGTGACTTATCCAAGGTCACATGGCTAGCAATGACAGAAACAGAATTCAAACTCACAAAAGTCTGATGTCAGACTGCACTCAACCAGTATACCACACCATAACCCTTCTCAGTGTCTTAATAGAGAAAACCCTTCTATTGGAAAAAACCAAACTAGAAAACAGCAGTTCTCTCTCTCTCTCTCTGAGAGAGATTTTTGGGCATGAAAATTTCTAATTCTACATGGCAGAAACAGCTGATAATCATCTTTATTTTTCATGTAAGAAAGAAGTTTGTGTTCATCGAGGACTAGTTTTTTTACATGAGAAATTTAATTGTATATGCCAGTTAAACTGTAGACAGTATATTAAGGAGAAATTTTTACTATGGTTTTGGAGACAACTACTTTCAAGGAAAAGGAAAGAGATAAGTATATATCCAGGTACAATTTCCAACTGTATATCTGTATGTTGTTTTTGAAGTAATGAAAATCAAATACCATCAGCAATGGTCATTCCACTGAGGAAAACTCACCTTTAGAATGGAGGAATTTGTGTATTGCTTATGCTAATTTAAAAGTTACAAACATGAAAAGGAATCTCTATAGTGTCTGATCTACTCTTGACATGAACAGTATCCACAAGATCTACTGTCAGTCACAGCGCAAATCTGCTCCCTTGGGAATAAAAAACTGCTTTGATAACTCATTGTGTCAAAGAAAAGGATTTCACTGTGTGAAATATTGATTAAAACTTTAAAATAAAATTGGTACTTTCTGAAAGAACCTTGTAAAGGTAACAGAGAAAATAATAAAGAAAATCCAAAGGGTGCTTTTAAGATTGTTTTCAAAAAGGTTGATGTTTAAAGAAAATCTTGTGAAAAAAATGTGCATTACCTTTTAACACGTACATCAATGTAATTTTTCTGCTGACAATGACAATATGCTTTCTTCACATTGCTGTTATTACTTGTTATTTTAAGATCAAAGGGCATTTGCTGTGCATTTTACTTAATAAAATAAATGTATTCCAGCCATAGCCTTCAAACTATTATTCCTCACGGTACAAACAAGTCAAGGAAAAGTCTATAGTGCAAATATATAGTTTACTGTCAAAGAAGAGCTCTGAGTCTAGGCTTTTCAATTGTTTGATGTATTTATAAAATACTATAATGCTAGCACAACAATTTTGGGGGGAGTTTCTATTCTATTAGGGGATGTAGGAAACTATATAATGTGATGTCAATAAAGACAATAATCACAAACTAATTGGTACAATAGGAGCCCCATGATGATTATATTATTAAGGGGATTTCGAGAAAGGTTTAAACCATGAGAAGTCACCCTGGATAAATTTTATTGTTTCAGGGAAAATGAGGATGAGTGGGAAGAAGGCAAGAAAGTGAATGAAAATGAGGACGGTCAAGTGGAATCTCAGCTAAATTACTGTAAGCTCTTCAGAGCAAGGTAAGAGCAAAGACGTGTGTCAGGCTGCCTTGTGTGTCTCCTTCCAATGACTTATTCACTCAGTCCACCCACATTTACCAGGCACCCACTCTGACGACTGCTCTAAAAAAGTTAGGTCTAAAAAGGTGGTTCCTATTCTTTGACAAAGAGAAGGTTTCCAGTGAAGCATTAAAGTGCATAAAGTTTGTCTAAAGATATACATGGTGTTTGGAGGGGAAATGTGATGAGATGAAGCAAGTTATAGTGACACAGTGCCTGGTAAATAGTAAACCATCAAGAAATATCAGTTGATATAGTGTCAGGACCACTGGGGGTACTGAAACATGGGTTGGGGCCCGGGTTCTAGTTCCTTCTCAGATATTACCTAAGTGTGTGAATGTGGGTGTGCATCTGCTTCTCCTTTGGGAAGCAAAAAGTGAGCAGCTGACTTCACTCCTCACTTGAGAAGTACTTCTAAAGATGGAGTCTAGCTCTTGCAATATTACTTATATGATTTTGAGGAGGGAGGTGTTTCTCAAGTGTTCTTAGATGCAGCACAGGGAAAATGATAAGTGCCAGATGTATAGGGGTCAGAAACCCAGTGTGGAAGACACCTGGGCTGAGGCTCTGAATTCAAATCCTGAGTTCAAATCCTGTGCCTACCACTAGCTGTGTGATCTTGGGCAAGCTATCTAGATTCTGGATTTCAGTTTCTCCTCTATGAAATAGGGATATAATTATACCTTCCTCACTGGGTTATTGAACAGAGGAAGAGAGCACATTTAAGGCGCTTAGATTTGTGCTTGGAGCATAGTATATGTTCAAAAATTTTTAGAAGCTGGTAAAATGGCTTAAGCATGTAATATCCTGAAAGATCAAACGGTTCTCTGATTTTAACCTGGTATGTTTGCAACCACAACGCTATTTTTTCCATACTTGACTTTATCCTGATAGGCTGGTCCTTCTTTTATCCTTTTGACAGGGCTGTGGACCGAGCAGTAGTTACACTACTTGCAAAATAAAATGAAGAAATGATACACTAAGCCCACTCATTTAAAGATAGTCACTCCGTTACCCCATTCTCTTTCCCACCCCTGTTGAAATGAATTTACCTAAAAGCTCCAGAAAAATAAGATAAAACTGTAAAGATTTTCCTTTGCTTGGCTTAAGATCTTTGTCTAGGTATTTCACATATCATTCTGTAGTCATGGCATACTCTGGGGGGAAAACAAATACTCTCAAAATACTCGTCTCTTTTTGACTTGGCCTTTCAGACTATTAGTCCTCTTTGCCCTTCAAATCATTTTCTATTGCATAGCCAGACAAATTCAATTATTTCCCTAATGCTGAACTCTGTGACTAACACTTAATCCTTTGGGGTTTGGTCAGAAACATTAGACCTGCATGATGTATAATGTGAAGTCGGCCATATTTACTAGCTGTGACCTTTATCATACATGATATCAATAAACAATTTAAACACAAACACTCAGGGAGAAGGTCAGGTTAAAGATAAAGAAGCTGGTCTCAAAAGAAAGGCCTTTGAGTGGTATTTAATTGAATTGACTGCTTTACCTTAAAAATTATGGAAACGTTACCCTTTTCCCACAGGCCAGTTCATGTCCTGCCCCTTCCAGTCCATGATTCTAGCTATAGTACAACTTTCTTTAGCTGTCCCTTGAAAATCAATGTTTGATCATCTTTCTAGATGACAATGTTACTTTCTAATGTATTATAAAAAATATCTTTTGGGTTAAGATAACTAACAGTGGGCAATATATATAAACGTATAATATCATTAATATTTCAACCTCTAACTTTTCTTATTTTCAACACTTCATAGAACACATTATTGGTACAACTAAATTACACGTAAATTTACCTGTCCACTGCACTTTATTTATTCAATGTGGAGCTGTCCACGCTGGGAGTACTAAATGTTCACCCCCAGCTACTTGTATTTCACATCAGTTTGACTTCCTGCCTCATTGACCTTGCTTTGACCTAGTTGTTACAAACTTAAATGCTTATAGGAGCCAGGCAAATAAAATGAATACAGGTATTAGATGCATATTGGTATGTGTTAAAATATATTTTCAGGGAGCCACGTAATACAACATAGAATTAATATTATTCTGCAAATTGTAGCCTATAATTTTTTGACAGTTAAGGTCTATTTTTCTTAGAGCAGTTGGTTTGTTTAGATTTGAATGAGAGACACTTAAGCATGGATGTTTTTCAGCTATGTCAAAATTCCCTCAAACCACTCTCCATGTGGAACTGTGGCCTGGACCAAGCAAAACTTATTTGCATGGCTCATATTGAGGATATATGGTTATGTGGCTAAATATCGACCTCGTTTGATTCTTGGAATGTTACTTAGCAGAAATCGGCTCGGTGTGCTCTCTAGGCTGAAAAGTTCTGCGATTCTGGTGGATCTGCATTAATGCTTCAAAACTCCATGTCTTTGTCTAGTCTAACAGAACATATTGTGGTCTCCACATTAGGGCCACATGAAAAAAGTTAAAGTGCAGAATCCATGGAAAGTTCTTCAGATGCACATCCTCACACAGGGCCAGGGGCAGTCTTGGTGACCCACCTTTAAGGGTCTTGATACTATTTATTGCTCACTACATCACCCTTGACTTCATGGATTTTTTTTTTCCTGCTTCAATATTCTACTCAAGCCTATTTTCCCAGAAGAAAAAAAAAAATAAAAGTACTATAAATGTTTTTATCACCTATTCTGGACACCTGTAATAAATATATAAATAAAATAAAAAGAATAAATACATAATACAAGCAGTCATAATAATCTTGAAACATATTTCAGGGTAATACCAAGCATGTATTTTATTCAGTTCAAATTTCAATTACAAACGTAGTGTCACAAACCATCTCTTTGTGGGGAAAAAGCTTTCGAGACATTCTAGTAGGTGCTTAACTTACTGTAGTACCACCAGGCTTAACTTCTACTCAGTTACAATGTGTTAAAGAGAAGTTACTGGCCCCCAGAAATGTCCCTAGTCCCAACTTCTGAGAGTCCCGCAGCGGCACTCACAGCACCAGCATTTCATTATGGTGCCCAGCAGAGTCTCCCCCCAAGTAAATAGTTTTTGCAGGGCCTAGGAATTTACCAACAATTTGATTTTAAAGTGCATTACAGAATTTACAGACCCTCGGGAAATATAACAATATATTGATGAAGCTTTAGAACAGTGGACAGAGAAATGGTAGTTAGATATTTAATTTTTGCTCAGTCAGTGCATGTGAAATATCTTTATTCTTTACGGTGAATGGAACTCACCCTAAATCAGTGTGTCAGCACCATTCTTGTGCCCTGATCTCAAGCCATTCAATAAATGAAATATTGCCCTAGAAACGGGGAGCGATCTGCTTTCCAGGGGCCCTCTTGGAACCCCAGGCTGGTCAAGGAGCAATATGACCTCCTATGCACACATCCTGGAACTCCGTGGGGCATGTGTTTAACCCCACTGAATCGATATGAGCATAGAGGGCCAGAAAGCACCCGGAAAGGGAGAAATAAGTTCAGAGTCCACCTACTTCCCAGTTCAGGCTCTGGGTACTTGCCTCAATAGCAGAATAGCACTGCTGCCCACCTCCTCCCCCAGCTTCCTTCCACCTACCCCACCATGTCTCAGCACTGGGAGACAGAAAATTTCCAGAAATGCAATCTAAAAGCCATAGTTGGGGCTCTGTTTGTCATGGTTTAAATGTTATATGGGTCCCCAAAGATGAAAATCTAACTTGAATTATCCCTGTCCTATATTGTGTTTTCTTTTGTTGTTTGTTGGTTTTATTGAAGTATGGTTGATTTACAAGTTGTGTTAGTTTCTGGTATACAGTTCCCTGTGCTATAGTTCCCTATGCTGTACAGTAGGTCCTTGCTGTTTATCTATTTTATATATGGTAGGGTGTATCTGCTAATCCCAAACTCCTAATTTATCCTTCCCTCCCCCACCTTTCCCCTTTGGTAACCATAAGCTTGTTTATTTGGTCATGGTCACTGGTCACCCAGTACTACTTGATAGCAAATCTGCTTGGGTAAACCTAATATGGTCAAAAGAACCAGGCTCTAGCTGTGTATGAACCAACTGCCTCATCCTAACTTATTTCTGTACCCATGTCTCTCCACGCAGTGTTAGGGACTGCCCTCCTCTATCTAGCTCCATCTGCAGCCTCGACCTGAGCAGCTGCTGATCACTGCAACAACTCACCTTTACAACAGCATGTTCATCATCCCAAGCTTCTTCTCCACACACTGGCACTGGCAAGAGCCTCACATTCTTTTTTTTTTTTTTGCGGTACGCGGGCCTCTCACTGTTGTGGACTTTCCTGTTGTGGAGCACAGGCTCCGGACGCGCAGGCTCAGTGGCCATGGCTCACGGGCCCAGATGCTCCGCGGCATGTGGGATATTCCCGGACCGGGGTACGAACCCGCGTCCCCTGCATCGGCAGGGGGACTCTCAACCACTGCGCCACCAGGGAAGCCCTGCAGTGAACTTCTTTAATGAACAGCACAGCCCACATGGTTGCCAGGCCTTTTCCCTGAATTTCAGGGGACACAGCTGGAATTTGCATGATGCGACTAACCCTTTAATAGCACACTAAAGGTGAGCTGACAGGTCGGCAGCAGTGTGTCACATGGTTGACAGGATTTGTCATACTTTGGGTCCTCCTCCTGTGGAACTTGTCACTGGTTCTTAACTTTCTCTCCCTTCTTGCCTGGAGGCGGCAAATCATCCTTCTAATATTTTCCCAAATGTTTCCATGCTGAGAGCTGAAAGATATGTGAGGAGATCTTGCTAAAGATAGTTAAGAGACATGTCAGGGTATTATTATGGCCATTTGACTTGGATTGGTCCAAGGAAACTAGATCTCACGTGAAATAAGTCAAAATAGCAGATTTACTGTACTTAACAGTAGTTTTGTGATGTGTGACCATAGAAATGACCAACCTTGATGTATGTCTTGAAAAGTAGCAAGTTAAATGTCTCTGAGAGTTAGCTCATGGAAGGAAGATTTTGAAAATCATAAATGTAACTGCACTAAAAGTACTATTTCACTTTGTTCTGTTTAATGAAATTAAGATTCATTCCAGTGGTGATAGTAGATGGGTATATTTTAACTTGTTTCTCAAGATGTGCTGCATTTGTAAGAGATGCATTAGGTACTCCATGAAAAGCGCACCCATCAATAGTTTTAGTGTCCACATGAGAGAGACTATAATTTCACTGTACTGTATGTTTACCAGACCACATCTGAATTATTTGTTCTCCAGTTACACATATAATGTTTTAAAAGGATCAAAGATCAAACAGATTGTGCACTGAGGAGGATGGCTGGAATTGAGAGTGTTTGAATATCCAAAGCACATGAGGACAGAAAAAATAGTTGAGGATATTAAAACTAACAACAAGATGGAATACCTGGAAAAATATCAAGAGTTGTTTAAACAGAGGCTGAGGATGATTCATCAGGAATGTTGAAAGAGATTTGGGCATTAGGTGGAAATTTGGACCAAATGACCTTATGATTCCTTCATATCTATAAAATTAACCAAGCAGAGAATTAGATGGATTACAAGGCCATTATAATTTACATATGGTATGGCATCAGGCAGAAATAGACAATAGTCAAGTGAAATCTAAAAGAGGACTGAGAGATAGAAACACAAACATATGGAACCTTAATTTATAATAAAGGGACCCAACAGATCAATTAATAAAAGATAAATTGCTTTAGCATATAGTGTTAAATAATGTCTCATTATATGGATAAAAATGAGATTGGATCACTAAATATCAACACATTACAAAAGATGGTTCCAGGGAATTCCCTGGCAGTCCAGTGGTTAGGACTTGGCACTTTCATTGCAAGGGCCTGGGTTCAATCCCTGGTCCAGGAACTATGTTCCCACAGCTGATGCGGCACAGGCAAAAATAAAATAAAATTAAAAAAAGATTCCAAAAGAATTAAATACTAAATGTTAAAGGTAACACTATACAAATATTAGTAAGATAAGTTAAAAAAATCTTCATGATAGGAAAGAACTTTTTAAATTTCAAAAGCACAAAGCGTAGGTGGAAAAGGTTGTTTAACTACATTACATAAAATTAAGAATTTATGTCCAAAATGGCCTCTGAACAAAATTAGTACATATAAAACAGAATGGGAAAAGATATTTGAAGTCTGCAAATGGCAGAACAACAAAAGCTAGAATTCCCAAAAATCAACAGGTCAGTGCCAATAGAAGAAGTGACAAAGAGGTTGAAACTGACAGAGTGAATAAGAATTTTACAGAGGAGAAAATCAAAAAAGCTAAGAAACATGAGAAAGTGCTCACAATCACTAGTAAACAGGAAATTATAAATGTAAAGGCAAAAAGATACACCTATTAATGGCCCAAAAATTGAAACGCTGGATAATACAAAGTGTCTACTACTGAGAATATAGATTATAAAACTCATGCTGGAGAGATTCTGTTATTTCCTCATAAAATAAAGTTATGCATGCCTTATTTTTGGGAATTCCACTTTTTTTTTTTTTTTTGCGGTACGTGGGCCTCTCACTGTTGTGGCCTCTCCCGCTGCGGAGCACAGGCTCCGGACATGCAGGCTCAGTGGCCATGGCTCACGGGCCTAGCTTCGCAGCATGTGGGATCTTCCTGGACCAAGGCACAAATCTGCGTCCCCTGCATTGGCAGGCGGACTCTCAACCGCTGCACCACCAGGGAAGCCCAGGAATTCCACTTTTGATGTATGGCTCTAAGAAATTCTCACACAAATCTTCAGACAGATACGTACATCAGTGTTCATTGCAGCAATATTTATAGTAATAGGGATTTTGAGGCAACCTGAGAATGCATTGCTAGAAGTGTAGAAAAGAAAATGAAGTCAATGTACACAACGAAATATTGTGTATGAAATACTGAGCATTGAAGTAATGGATTAGAGGTATACAAAAAAAATGAATGTTCTTAAAATATAGTATTTAATGATAAAATTGAAGAAAGATGATAGACATTGTCATATATAGCACAATACCATTTAAGTGCATTTAAAACACATGCAGGGCCTCCCTGGTTTCTCGAACATGATTTAAAATTTCCATCAGACTGTAAACAGCTTCCTCAAATCATTTCCCAGTTTGAATCAGAAGTTACACTTCCCTAATGCCTGCCATTAGGGAAAGATAAAACATACCAGAAAGGGGGTTGGGAGGCTGGATGGAACATAGAACATTGTGGTACACGTATGGTCTGACATAATAGTTTCAAGCTGGATTTATGTTGATTTGGTTGTGTTTTATGAGCTTGCTTAGTAATCCATGTAGAACGATAAAAATGTATGCTTTAAATAAAATATAAAATAATAGGATGATGTTGGTAGACTGATTAAACCACATACCTACTGCCTTATTTATAACTTTAAGTACATGATTCTATCAGACAAGAGTGTAGAAACCAAAAAAAAAGAAAATCACCGAAGCCTAAAAGATATAAAGTATATGTAAATATATAAACATTGTGCTAGATTCCTCTATAAATTAGGATAATGTTTTGCATGTCATAGTGGTATTGACAAAAAATGTGTCATTATAATACGAGTCCATAGATGCAGATTTATTGCTAGAGAGAGAATTCTAGGTCACTGATAGGAGAAAGAAGAGACTCATCAATTCCTTGAGTAGGAATAGAGTGTCAGAAATCCCTGCTCAGAAAAACCTCACACACTTTCCATAATTTATGATTAATTTGGCCTTTTAGTAACTGCAGATAGCACAGGGAGTGTGTGTGTACTGGGCTGGGGTTGGGAGAGGGGGAAGCTAGTTTATAGAATATTCACAAATTGGGGTTTTACAAACTGTAGTTGTTGACCCAGTAATGAGTCTCCATAAGCAATTTTTAAAAAATAAAACACTGTGGTCCTTCGATACAATTAAAATAAAATAAAATGTTATAAGCAGAGGAGTGTACACAAATGTGTGTAACTTTTTGAATTTCTTACTAAGTTCCGAATGAATGTCTCATATGACACTGTCCACCTTATAATTCCAATTATGTGTAGAAACCATTAGCTTCATTGGATGGTTTATAGTCTTCAAATCTCTAAACATAGTACTCTTTTCCACTGCCAAAATTAAAACATTATTTTCTACTCTGGAATATTTTAAATATAGAAATAGTTGTGCTTTTATTATGTAATATGACATGGTGGAACACAGAGTTTGGAGTTATACAAAAATGAAGATCCTGAGAAATTAAGTTTCTCAATTTCTTCACCTCTGAAATGGGACCTGTAGAATCAGCAAGGGAAGAAGCTGTATTTCCATGCCAGTTCCTATGTCTCCCAGTGTTCTGAGTTGGGCAGAGGTTTGCATGGCCTGGGATAGAACCTCTTATCTGTTACCTAATAGTTGAGTTTATTTGGGAAAATCTTTTTCCTTTCTGAACTTCCATTTCTATATGGGTAAAATGAGGACAACAATGGTACATACTTTCAAGTATTCTTATTAAAACTATATAAGATTGTACAAGTAATACACATGCTAAATATTTAGTAAATGTGAACCATTGCTATTTTCAACTGTGATTCAGGCCATTTCTGTACATTCTCATCATATGTAACTCTCTTGGTTCTTATACTTTTGTTATTCATTAGATCTTAAGTATTATTTTTGAGAATTTTACTTTCATCTTCTTTCAGATTCAAAATATAATGTTAAACCACAAACTATCCAATATGTCTTGATTACCAGAGTCTCCTCTTTTTTAAAAGAAGTTTTATTCATGCCTCCACCATTTGATTTTTCCAGTTAATCAACATCTCCTTCTGGAGGTAAAAAATAAAAGACAAGGGGAAACTTTTAATCAATGTATTTTGATAAAGTGAGATTTTGGAGCTCTGGATTTCACCTATGAATGGCTATTTAGAAATCTCTCTACGTTAGAATTGATTAAATAATTACATAGAATAGTTTGAATTTAAAATAGAATGAGAAAAATAACTGTAAAATGGCCAACAGTTACTGAAGAATTTCCCCTCAGTTCTAGTCAAGTGATTTCTCTCAGAATTCAGAATTTTGTTCAAAAGATAAGACAATAAAAAATAGTCACTTTCCAGTCCACATATATCTTAAAAGGGTTTTGTATGCACCAGGCACCATGAGGAAAGATAAGTCAAAGCAACATCTTATTTAGGAGGAGGATAACACAGAACCTCCAACAGAGAACTTTCTTCAGGCAGGTCTGAAAGTCAGATCAACTCCCTGAATAACTGGCTCTGGAAGACTTTTATAGCTGAGTATCAACTCAACTATATCAAGCACTATATTCAGAGGAGGGAGTTCTCTAATGTGTCCCAAAGCATGTTGTCCTGTATGGCTCTATAGGGACTGGAAAAAGTAACATTCAAGCTTGCCTTATGCGATGCATTCCCTAGTGATACTGTCAAATCAAGACATCTGTAAAAGTAGATTAGAATCCTCATGGAATTTTAAGTTCAATGATAATAGTGAAGTAGCTAAAGTATATAATTTCAAGATTTGAGGTTGTTTCTTGAATACTAAAACTGGCGTTTGGATTTCCTCATGTATTACTAAATAATTATTTAGAAGCAGATTTTAACATTGTCTAACCAGCTTAAATGTTTCAGCTCTATCTCTGTAATTTAGTAACTTTATCATCATTTCTGAAGAAAAACTGACTAAAGAACTAGATATTATCTCTTTTAAAGCATAACTCCATTAAAATTTTTTGAGTGATTTGTCATAAATTATTATGTAAATGCAGAATTTGTAACTTGGTTTATTATAAACCTATGGCACAAATAAAACCCGTGTACACAATTTAACTAATATAATGAAATGGTAAGAGTATTCAATATCCTCTCAGTTTTAATGCCCTCAAAATCACCAATTGATAGTCCGAATCATAAATTTGTTGGCAATTTTTCTATTTTCTATTGGCTATTAAATGTAAAGTATATATTATTATCATCTAAAATTTCAAAATATAGATCCTAATTAAATTCATAAAGTTTTTAAATAAAAAAATGTAATGAACTTGAAGAACTGAGATCAATAGAAAATTAAATATGATATCCATAAATCAAAACCTAGGAACATTTTTCAAGATGATACTTATTTCATATACTGAGTTTCACTTGAAAGTCAAAGTAAAACTAACCCTCACAGTCACATCAAAATTTTGCTTTTATTGTGATTCTCTCTACCTTACCATAAAATATTTTCACAGAAAATAGGTCTATCATGATTATGATGGCCCTAATTACGGGGCGGAGGTGCATCTGACTTAAGTTTGATATCCTAGTATAATTATTAACAGTATGCTGTTTACTTTCAAACTTGTCCTGGGTTGGAAGATAAAATTGTATTGCTACCCTAATCATAACTCAATATAAGACAATGGCCATATTTCACTTATGGATATACTGTGTGTGAGAAAAATGGGGGAAAGTTTATAATTGCTCAAAATGATCAAAAGCTAAATTACAGTGAAATTTAATCTTCAACGATATGTGAGATTTGTTCATTAGCCATATTCAAAGATACACCTGACTATTTATTAGATAAAATGTTGACTCAGCTTTGGGTCAACTCTACAACTAGAAAGGGAAGTAGTGAACTCTGGGCCAAGTTTGGTTGGCCAAAATAAACTTGCTAATTATCTCCTTTTCTGAACTGTAAATCTAATCTGTTGTTCAACAAAAGTACAACTAGTGCAACTGCATACATGACCTTCCTTTATAGGGACATCAGCTTCACCTTCTTGCTGAATCACCTTTAATTCAAGGTTATCTTTATAGTTTGATCTCTCCATTATGGCAAAATTACTCTTATCAAGAACATCAGCCCTTTCCCTTGATACCAAAAGAATACTTTTGATATATATCAATGGCTGGAACCTTGCTACTAAGAATTATAAATTGCTATGGCTGACAAATTAAAGTCAAACTCTAATTATCTCAATTTGTTGTAAGTACATTAAATTATTATGAAAGGAGTTACACTGAAATCTCTAAGTACCTAGTGTTCTCTTTATAGCTAAAGAATAAGTTGCTGCTTTTCCTATCATGCCTTAGGGATATATTTTATTGTGTAGAAATCTATCAAAAGAGATTAGAAAATAAAATTTTACTTTCTACTTTTCAGTCTTTCACCTTTAACAAGTATTTGGCTACAATTTTGCCAGCTTGGATGGTGGTAGTTCAATGATTTCATTTGTTGAACCTTAAGAACTATCTTCATTTTTTTCCTGATCTGAATTTGAAGAAAGAGAGTCCATAGAGAAGTCCTTTTTTATCCTCAGTCTAGTGACAGTGAGACAGACATTTACTTCAAACATATTCAGATACAGAAAATTCTCTCTGTATTATAAATAAGAGGAAAAATATTTGAAATAATAAAGTAACGATGTATACTTCTATTTTCCTTACTTCATACCCTACTTCCATATAATTAAAAGTAGAATATTTTGCTTATCATTATTTCCTCAATCTTCAAGTTCAAGATTATAATCCATGTAGAAAGAGTAGCTTTTCAATATTATTAAATGAAATGAGCACACCATAATTTTAATAACAAATTAACATAATACATTGTAGTCTTTTTACAATTGGCAAAATTGTAAACTAAAATAGCTTTAGTTTGCTACTCCTCCATCCAAACAAAACCACAAAACTCTGTTTCCCTTGGCTTACTATGTAGGGACAGTTGGACCACATGGCATTAGATCAATTAGAATCTCTACTCTTTCTTTCTCATGTCCCTCTCTTCTCTCATCACAGCACAGATTCTAGACCCTGAGATTACTTGACAGTCCCTTCCTCTGTGATGGCTGCACTAGGACTCCATGTCCCTATATTGGAAATGTCCATACACTTAAAGCATTCAACCCCATTTCTGACTTCCTTTAGAGAGAATATCTGAAAATATTTTCAATAGTGAATGATCTGAGATATTATCCCAATACAGCCTTCCAATGCCTATTTTCACTACCTGCTTTTCTTATTTGTTTCCTCAACACAGCATACTCTCTTCAACATGTGGGAAGGTTATTTGAAGTTGTGCATATTTTAGGTAAATAATGTGTGTTTTGTTTTGATAAATGGTAATATGCCTGTATTTATCTTTCCTTCTCCTTTGCATTTTTTTTACATGTTTATTGGTGTATAATTGCTTTACAATGATGTGTTAGTTTCTGCTTTATAACAAAGTGAATCAGTTACACATATACATATGTTCCCATATCTATTCCCACTTGCGTCTCCCTCCCTCCCACTCTCCCTATCCCACCCCGCTAGGTGGTCACAAAGCACCAAGCTGATCTCCCTGTACTATGCGGCTGCTTCCCACTAGCTTTCTATTTTATGTTTGGTAGTGTATATATGTCCATGCCACTCTCTTGCTTTGTCACAGCTTACCCTTCCCCCTCCCCATATCCTCAAGTCCATTCTCTAGTAGGTCTGTGTCTTTATTCCTGTCTTACCCCTAGGTTCTTCATGACATTTTGTTTTTCTTAAGTTCCATATATATGTGTTAGCATACGGTATTTGTCTTTCTCTTTCTGACTTACTTCACTCTGTATGACAGACTCTAGGTCCATCCACCTCATTCCAAATAGCTCCATTTCGTTTCTTTTGATGTCTGAGTGATATTCCATTGTATATATGTGCCACATCTTCTACATCCATTCATCCGATGATGGACACTTAGGTTGTTTCCATCTCCGGGTTATGGTAAATAGAGCTGCAATGAACATTTTGGTACATGACTCTTTTTGAATTATGGTTTTCTTAGGGTACATACCCAGCAGTGGGATTGCTGGGTCATATGGCAGTTCTATTTGTAGTTTTTTAAGGAACCTCCATACTGTTCTCCATAGTGGCTGTACCAATTCACATTCCCACCAGCAGGGCAAGACTGTTCCCTTTTCTCCACACCCTCTCCAGCATTTATTGTTTCTAGATTTTTTGATGCTGGCCATTCTGACTGGTATGAGATGATATCTCATTGTAGTTTTGATTTGCATTTCTGCAAGGATTAATGATGTTGAGCATTCTTTCATGTGTTTGTTGGCACTCTTATATCTTCTTTGCAGAAATGTCTATTTAGGTCTTCTGTCCATTTTTGGATTGGGTTGTTTGTTTTTCAGTTATTGAGCTGCATGAGTTGCTTGTAAATTTTGGAGTTCAATCTTTTGTCAGTTGTTTCATTTGCAATATTTTCTCCCATTCTGAGGGTTATCTTTTGGTCTTTATGGTGAACCAGCTTTTAGTTTTATTGATCTTTGCTATCATTTCCTTCATTTCTTTTTCATTTATTTTTTTTGTTTTTATAAATAATTTTTATTTATTTATTTATTCATTTATTTATGGCTGTGTTGGGTCTTTGTTGCTGCACGGGGCTTTCTGTAGTTGCGGCAAGTGGGGGCTACACTTCGTCACAGTGCGTGGGCTCCTCATTGCGGTGGCTTCTCTTGTTGCAGAGCACAGGCTCTAGGCACGCAGGCTTCAGTAGTTGTGGCACACGGGCTCAGTAGCTGTGCTCATGGGCTCTGTAGCGCAGGCTCAGTAGTTGTGGCACACAGGCTTAGTTGCTCCACAGCATATGGGATCTTCCCGGACCAGGGCTCGAACCCATGTCCCCTGCATTGGTAGGTAGATTCTTAACCACTGTGCCACCAGGGAAGCCCTTTTCATTTATTTTTGATCTGATTTTTATGATTTCTTTCCTTCTGTAACTTTGGGGAATTTTTGTTCTTCTTTCTTTAATTGCTGAAGTTGCAAGCTTAGGTTGTTTATTCAAGATGTTTCCTGTTTCTTAAGGTAGCATTGTATTGCTATAAACTTCCCTCTTAGAACTGTGTTTGCTGCATCCCATAGGTTTTGGGTCATCATGTCTCCATTGTCATTTGTTTCTAGGTATTTTTTTATTTCCTCTTTGATTTCTTCAGTGATCACTTCGGTATTAAATAGTGTATTGTTTAGCCTCCATGTGTTTGTATTTTTTACAGATCTTTTCCTGTAATTGACATCCAGTCTCATAGCGTTGTGGTCGGAATCTCTGTGCTTCCTGGCCTTGATTAACTATTTCCTTTCCCATTTTAGGGAAGTTTTCAACTATAATCTCTTCAAATATTTTCTCAGTCCCTTTCTTTTCCTCTTCTTCTTCTGGAACTCCTATAATTCAAATGTTGGTGTGTTTGATATTTTCCCAGAGGTCTCTGAGACTGTCCTCAGTTCTTTGCATTGTTTTTTCTTTATTCTGCTCTGCAGTAGTTATTTCCACTCTTTTATCTTACAGGTCACTTATCCGTTCTTCTGCCTCAGTTATTCTGCTATTGATGCCATCTAGAGTATTTTTAATTTCATTTATTGTGTTGTTCATCATTGCTTGTTTCATCTTTAGTTCTTCTACGTCCTTGTTAAATATTTCTTGCACTTTCTCTATTCTATTTCCAAGATTTTGGATCACCTTTAGTATCATTATTGTAAACTCTTTTTCAGGTAGACTGCCTATTTTCTCTTCATTTTTTAGGTCTGGTGGGCTTTTATCTTGCTCCTTCATGTGCTGTGTGTTTTTCTGTCTTCTCATTTTGCTTATCTTACTGTGTTTGGTTTCTCCTTTTTGCAGGGTGTAGGTTGATTGTTCCCGTTGTTTTTGGTGTCTGTCCCCAGTGGCTGAAGTTGTTTCAGTGGGTTGTGTAGGCTTCCTGGTGGAGGGGACTAGTGCCTGTGTTCTGGTGGATGAGGCTGGATCTTGTCTTTCTCATGGGCAGGTCCACGTCTGGTGGTGTGTTTTGGGGTGTCTGTGGGCTTATTATGATTTTAGGCAGCCTCTCTGCTATTGGGTGGGGTTTTGTTCCTCTTACTAGTTGTTTGGCATAGGGTGTCCGGCACTGTAGCTTGCTGGTCGTTGAGTGAAGCTGGGTGCTGGTGTTGAGATGGAGATATCTCGGAGATTTTTGCTGTTTGATATTATGTGGAGCTGGGAGGTTTCTTGTGAATCAGTGTCCTGAACTTGGCTCTCCCACCTCAGAGGCCCAGCACTGACTCCTGGCTGGAGCACCAAGAGTCTTTCATCCACACGGCTCAGAAGAAATGGGAGAAAAAGTAGAAAGAAAGAAAGAGAGAGAGAGAGAGAGAGAGAGAAAGAGAGAAAGAAAGAAAGAAAAGAAAGGAAGGAAAAGAGAAAGAAAGGAGGGAGGAGAGAGGGAGGGAGGGCAGAAGGAAGAAAGGAAGGAGGGAAGGAAGGAAAGAACGAAGGAAAGAAGATAAAATAAAGTAATATAAAATAAAATAATTACTAAAATAAAAAATAATTATTAAGAAAAAAGATTTGTTTTAAAGAAAAAAAACAAACAAAAAAAAGCAAGCCAAAAAACACGGATGGATAGAACCCTAGGACAAATGGTGAAAGCAATGCTATACAGACAAAATGTCACACAGAAGCATACACATACACACTCACAAAAAGAGGAAAAGGGGAAAAAATCATAAATCTTGCTCTCAAAGTCCACCTCCTCAATTTGGGATGATTCGTTGTCTATTCATGTATTCCACAGATGCAGGGTACATCAAGTTGATTGTGGAGCCTTAATCCGCTGCTTCTGAGGCTGCTGGGAGAGATTTCCCTTTCTCTTCTTTGTTCGCATAGCTCCTGGGGCTCAGCTTTGGATTCGGCCCCGCCTCTGCGTGTAGGTCCCTGGAGGGCGTCTGTTCTTCGCTCAGACAGGACGGGGTTAAAGGAGCAGCTGCTTCGGGGACTCTGGCTCACTCAGGCCGGGGGTGGGAGGGGTACGGAGTGTGGGGCGAGCCTGCGGCAGCAGAGGCCAGCAGGACGTTGCACCAGCCTGAGGCATGCCATGCTGTGTTCTCCCGGGGAAGTTGTCCCTGGTTCCTGGAACCCTGGCAGTGGCGGGCTGTGCAGGCTCCCAGGAAGGGGGGTGTGGATAGTGACCTTTGCTTGCACATAGGCTTCTTGGTGGCAGTAGCAGCAGCCTTAACGTCTCATGCCCGTCTCTGTGGTCTGCGCTGTTAGTCGCGGTTCAAGCCTGTCTCTGGAGCTCCTTTAAGCAGCGCTCTTAATCTCCTCTCCTCGCGCACCAGGAAACAAAGAGGGAAGAAAAAGTCTCTTGCTGCTTTGGCAGGTCCAGACTTTTCCCCGGACTCCCTCCCGGCTAGCTGTGATGCACTAACCCCCTTCAGGGTGTGTTTACGCTGCCAACCCCAGTCCTCTCCCTGAGCTCTGACCGAAGCGCAAGCCTCAGCTCCCAGCCCCACCCACCCCAGTGGGTGAGCAGACAAGCTTTTTGGGCTGGTGAGTGCTGGTCGGCCCTGATCCTTTGTGTGGATATCTCTCCGCTTTGCCCTCTGCACCCCTGCTGCTGTGCGGCTCCGAAGCTTCCCCCCTCCGCCACCTGCAGTCTCCACCTGCAAAGGGGCTTCCTAGTGTGTGGAAACCTTTCCTCCTTCACAGCTTCCTCCCACTGCTGCAGATACCGTACCTATTCTTTTGTCTCTGTTTATTCTTTTTTCTTTTGCCCTACTCAGGTATGTGGGGAGTTTCTTGCCTTTGAGAGGTCTGAGGTCTTCTGCCAGCATTCAGTAGGTGTTCTGTAGGAGTTGTTCCACGTGTAGATGTATTTCTGGTGTATCTGTGGGGAGGAAGGTGATCTCCACATCTTACTCTTCCGCCATCTTCCTGTCCAGCCCCTCCTTTGCATTTTTATTGAGGTTACCATTAGCTGTGAATTTTGCTAAATGATACAAATGAGATGAGAGTATTAAAACACTGATTTATTTGAGTATTTCTACTTTGTATTTTTTTCTTACGATTTATTTTTATTTATTTATTTATTTATTTTGGCTGCTCCAGGTCTTACTTGAGGCACACAGGATCTTTTTTCAGTTGTGGCATAGAGACTCTTAGTTACAGCATGCCAGAGTGATCTAGTTCCCTCACCAGGGATCGAACCTGGGTGCCCTGCATTGGGAGTGCAGAGTCTTACCCACTGGACCACCAGGGAAGTCCCTCTACTTTGTGTTTAATATACTATTTCTAGCTAAGGTATTAACTCATTATCTCTAAGTTGAGATATTATAATTCAGTGTCTCATTTAAGTTACAAGTGCATAAATATCAGAACTTGTAAACTTCACAAATCCCAAGAAAATCCCCTCCTGAATAGTCCTACTGTGATGAAACAATTTATTAAAAGGAAAAATATAATTTAGGACATAATACGATTTTCTAAAATGTGATGTGATTTTGTGTGTGTGCGTTTGTGTGTGTGTGTGTGTGTGTGTGTGTGTGTGTTACATATTTGGTTTCCTGAAAATAAACTTGTTTTTCTTGAAAAATCAGTTCTATATTTGGAGCAAACTAAATTATTTCTTTTCCAGGTTTTCATGTAAACCATATATTTTTTGCCTCTGAAGTTCCCCAAAATAATTTGGTTTTTAAAAACAATTTATGATTGTATTTATTAAGTTATGACCCATTTCCATCTTTGGCATGCTTTCTTCTTCCTTTTTCTGCATTTAAATTCTCAGATAATTGAGAATATGCAATAACAAGAAAATGAGATACTGAAGGCCAATTTGAACTAATATAAACAAATTTTCAGTACTCACCCTAAGCATAAAAATACTTAGAGATCTTGTTGGACTCAGTTCCCAACGGGATCTTAAAGCTTATTTTCTTAACTATATTCCAACAACTTTTTTTTTTTTTTTTTGCGGTACGTGGGCCTCTCACTGTTGTGGCCTCTCCCATTGTGGAGCACAGGCTCCAGACGCGCAGGCTCAGCAGCCATGGCTCACGGGCCTAGCTGCTCCGCGGCATGTGGGATCTTCCCGGACCAGGGCACGAACCCGTGTCCCCTGCATCGGCAGGCGGACTCTCAACCACTGCACCACCAGGGAAGCTCCCAACAACTTTTAAAGGACATTTTTAGATGCCCCATTGCCTTGGTGTTTTACGTTAATTAACGTTGCTGTTTTTAAAATTTACTTTCTTTGTGAATTTATGAGTCTAGTGACTTCGCGTATATTATATCCTCACATTACCAAATGAATTTTGAATAAGTTTTTAAATGATTTTCATTCTTTAATTAAATGGTCTCTACTGAAAACAGCATACATTTGCATAAATTTCATATGCATGCAAAACTTAATATGCACATTTCTTAAAGCAATATTCAAGGTAATTACTCAATACTCAAACTTTTTGGCAATTTCTTTATCACTTTTTGCTGAGAACTAATGTCGTACAGGCAAAAGTAAATTGCAAATATTAACTAGAAGATTTATAAATTCATATGCTTTTATAAAATTATACCTAAAAATGAGTCATTAAACTTTGAATAAGTATTGAAGCTGTAATAAATTATATTGTCAGAGATTAAAATCAAACATATATTGATTTGAGTCCACTAATAGGGACAAAAATTAAAAATGAATAAAAGAAAAGCAGAACAAAGTGTAAAAAATAAAAAAGAGAATCTAAGATTAGCAGTGGAGATATGGGAAATATATTAATATTTCTGGAAATCCATGCTGTTTTTTTAATTGTGTAATTTACAAGCACATATATCAAACTGTGTTTTACCTATATACTGTTAATTTATATATCTCTGCATTAATTAATCAAACATTTGTTAAAACACCACCTGTATGCCTGCCACTTTCATGGATACTGGACATGCAAAGAGGAGCCAATAATCTAATGAGGTACAAACTTAGATAAACAACTGCTTCCATTCTTGTAGAGGAGAAATACTACCTTTCTAACGTTTAATGATTCTTTAGGTCTCAGCCTAACTGCCACTTTGTCTAGAAACTCTACCCTGAGCAATATTCCTTGCCCACAACTAGCTGCATCTAGGCATTTTCTTAACCTTCTATTCTTTCTTTATTGTATCACTTGCCACACATTATTGTAAATACTTGTTTTAAGATTCAGCTCTGATTCTGATTCTGGCTTAGCATCAACTAAGTTTTGGGAGGGCAGATACGAAGCTATCTTGCTTACATTTATATCCCTTGTGCCTAGCACAGTGCTTGACACATGGTACATGTCTGATACATACTGGTTGAATGCATGCTAAAAGAAAGAGGGATAGGGGAAAGAGAGAGAGAGAGAGGAAAGAGAAATGAGGAAGGAAAAGGAAGGGAGGGAGGGAGGAAGGGGGACCAATTTTCCAATGGAAACCTCCCTTTTTTTCCTTCAATGTATTCTTTTATTTATTTATTTTTTTAACATCTTTATTGGAGTATAATTGCTTTACAATGTTGTGTTAGTTTCTGCTTTGTAACAAAGTGAATCAGCTATACGTATACCTATATCCCCATATCCCCTCCCTCTAGGGTCTCCCTCCCACCCTCCCTATCCCACCCCTCTAGGTGGTCACAAAGCACCAAGCTGATCTCCCTGTGCTATGAGGCTGCTTCCCACTAGTATCTATTTTACATTTGGTAGTGTATATATGTCCATGCCACTCTCTCACTTCATCCCAGCTTACCCTTCCCCCTCCCCACATCCTTAAGTCCATTCTCTACATCTGCGTCTTTATTTCTGTCCTGCCCCTAGGTTCTTCAGAACCATTTTTTTTTAAGATTCCATATATATGTGTTAGCATACAGTATTTGTTTTTCTCTTTCTGACTTACTTCACTCTGTATGGCAGTCTCTGTGTCCATCCACCTCACTACAAATAACTCAATTTCATTTCCTTTTATGGCTGAGTAATATTCCATTGTATATATGCGCTACATCTTCTTCCTCCATTCATCTGTTGGTGGACACTTAGGTTGCTTCCATGTCCTGGCTCTTTTAAGGTCAGTTGTGGATAGAATTCTCAATTTCTCTTCATATCAGTCTAATAATAGCAATAGTTGGGAGATCAGAAGAAAGTAAAATTCAGAAAAAATTATTACTCACTTCAAATTTAATATACTGGGATGAGGGTAATGGAGACATATGGAAACATAGGATCTGATTCTATTTTCAGTCTATCACCAAATACTAGCCAGAGCTATAATCCTTTGAAAAGTTTGAAAAAGACTCTCACTAAATCATAACTAAAGATGTCTGTATTTATTCATCAGTCAAATATTTGCTTGAGCAGCCAAGAAGCAGGAAGATTTCAAAATGTTTTCTACCTGAAATGACTCTATGGGGTACTAGGTAAAAACATCTAGGAGTCATTTTTTTTTATGTAATTTATCCAATGTTAGAATTTTTTTTTTAAATACGAAATCAGTAGAAAAATATTTATGCATTTCAAAGGGCAGTGGTCACTTAAAATTAAAAGAGCAAGCTTTCTTTTTTCTGTTTTACTTTTTGTCTTTGGAGCTGTATTTTCAAAGTTTTCTACAGTGAATATGTATTATATTTGTATTTAGAAAAGATAAAGATGAATGTTATCAGAAGTGGAAATTGTGTAACTGTACTGAGCATAAAATCATATAGCAAAGTGTCACATGAGTGTTTGTATTTGAATATGCACATATCCATGTATTGCCCACTAATTATCTTTATCAAGAATGACATAGTATGTATTGAATTATGTCCTATTTAAAATAGATTATCATACTTTAATTTTTTTAATTGATTGAATATAGAATTGTCCCATTCTTGTCTTTTTTGCTTCTAGGATTTTTTAACTTAACTGCATTGTCTTCTGAAAATCATAATTACACTTAAAAAATTGGAATAATTAGGTCCAAAGTATATACATTTTCCATGTTTTTGAGTTACATTGATTCACACTTTCTAGATAGGTTGCCCATTTCATTACTTCCATGGCAAAATTTATTATTATAATCCTTGGAAATATTTGCTAATTTGATAATAAATGACCAATAGCTTAAAGTTATTCTCACTTGGGCTTTTGTTCATTTGTTAATAGCATTTCTAAATATTATTTTACGTATTGATTAGGGGATTTTTTTGTGCTATTAGTCTATTTGCATTATTTTTATTCATATAATGTATGCATTTGTGTTTCATCACTTTGTGTACTACCTGTTTAAAATATATTGGCAAATCAAAACTAACTTATCATCTTTATTCAGCATTACTTAAACCCATTATATAAAAAGTATATTGAAATATTAATTTCATCCAGAAGAAAGATTTTGATACCAACTTGACAAATTAATATATCTGAGTTATAAACTATTTGGATCATGTTAACAGGCTGAATTTTTAATCATCAGTCTATGTTCAAACTATATCATTCTGTATTCAACTACCAGAGTTTGGGAAATTAAAACATGAAATTAACAAGTTATTACCTTTGCCAATAAATCTTTTATTTTTACTGCAAGATAGGGTGACCATTTATGGTGCTAAGAAAATTTGCTTTCAAGCTCGAAGATGCTTCTTTAGCAATAGTATCATTGTAATTATGGTAGTAAATGGCTCAAAGTGCACCTAATACATTCAGAGTTCACCAAATTCTTTGCATTTCCAGTCTGACCTGCATCGTACTTATTGGGCCTTAATGGCTGTGGATCACAACAAATTCAGGATGCTTCTGGAAAAGCAAAACCTCTCCTATTAATAATGCAGCAGTTGAACATTAAATTACTGTCACTATGTTATTTTATGATGTGATAAAAATGTTAAAAGTGTATAACTATACAACTGCAAGGGTACATTTGGCCATAAGTGTGTTTTAAGTACTAAAGAGAAACATGAATAAAATAAAGACCAACATGGCTTTCATGCAGCTAAAAAAGGCACAATCCATGTTATCAGGCACAATGACAGTATGTGTATGTGTGGTGTGTGTGCATAGGTAAGTGTAATATACTGATTTCATGTCTTTGTGTGTGCTTGGCTATGAATGTGTGCTCATACATGTGCTCTGTGTGTTTCTGTGTATTTGTGTGTGTGTACGTGTATATGTAAAGGTGGTGTCCAGATTTCATGGCTTGAAGTTGAAGGTTTCTAATGACATGTTCAGAAAGTGAAAGGATGGATGGTGAGGGTATGAAGAAAGGGGATGAATACTTTCTGAGAGCAAAGCTGGGAGCGTCAAACCTAAGTATTCATCACTATCAGTAAACCCTGCAAGGCCTGGACTAGTTTGTAAAACAGTGCTGATTTCTTTCATAGAAATTGTATATTTAAACAAAACAATTGATTTTTGAGAGGTGTCTGTATTAGTTTTCTATTGTTGTGATACAAATTACCACACATGTACTGTCCTCTGCTCAGAGTCTCGCAAGGCTACATTCTAAGCGTTGGCCAGGCTACTGTCATATCAGTAAGCTTGATTAGAAAAGAATTTTCTTCCAAGTTTAAGGTTGTTTGGCAAAATTTATCTCCTTACCATGGTGGACTCAAGGTACCTGTTTTATAGCTGATGGTTGACCAGGGTGACTTTCAACTCATAGAGGCCACCTGCAATCCCGTGCCACATGGTCTTCTCCAAAGACAGTTTACTGCATGGCTGTTTACTTCTTCAAGGGCAGCAGGGGAATCTTGTGTAATCTCAGGAATGGCCCAATTGCTCATTCAAGGGCTTTTATCTGATTAATAAGGTTCACCAAGGATAATCTTTCTTTTGATTAAAAATCAACTGATTTGGGACTTTAATAATATCTGCAAAGTCCACTTACCTTTGCCATACAATGTAGCCTAGTTAGGATTGACGCCCATCATATTCACACTTCCCACCAGTACTCCACAGTGGGATTATACAAGTGTACACTAGGGGGCAGGAATCTAGAGGGCCATCTTAGATTTCTGCCTGCCACAGCGTCAAAACTATTTTAACATCCTGTACAATTTACCTCCACCCAATTCCTGCCTCCAATTACCAAGACTATAATTTAAGAACTGTTTGCAAACTTCACGAGGTCTCTTTCTAACACTCTCACGTTTGTCTACATTCACCATTATCCAATACATTGCTTCATTCCTTGATTTATGCATAGTCCCAAAACCCTTAAGATTGACAAACGATTGCACAGATTGCTGGTTTCAACTTAGTTTCCCCCCAAAAAACCCACTCACTACTCCTGCATACTGTATCTTACAGAAACAGCATGGAAAAAGAGAGTAAATGCTTTTCCCCCAGGCAGACATGAATTTGATTCTCCTACTTTTTTTTTTTTTTTTGTGGTACGCGGGCCTCTCACTGTTGCGGCCTCTCCCGTTGCGGAGCACAGGCTCCAGACGCGCAGGCTCAGCGGCCATGGCTCATGGGCCCAGCCGCTCCGCGGCATATGGGATCTTCCCGGACCGGGGCACAAACCCGTGTCCCCTGCAACGGCAGGCGGACTCTCAACCACTGTGCCACCAGGGAAGCCCTCTCCTACTTTTTATTAGAACTTGGGTAAATCATTTCACTTTTCTGAGTCTCAGTCTCCGCATCCGTCAAAAGAACTCATAATATTTGCTTTCGCTATAGCTAGATGGAGAAAGTATATAATGCATACATAACACCTAGGAGAATACATGGAACACAAGAAGTGCTCAGTAAGAGGAAAGCTCTTCTCTAAGTATACATAGCCTTTGATAGTGGCTCTAGGCTCTGTACTGCTCAGCTATCATAATAATAGCTTCTATTTACATTTTATGTTCTAGGTCATATGCTAAGTACATTCTTCACAATGATCTCATTTAATGTTGTATCAGTTCCTGTGGCTGCTGTGACAAATTACCATAAATGAGTTGGCTTAAAACAGAAATTTATTCTCTCAGTTCTGGAGGCCAGAAGTCCAACATGAATGGGTCAGCAGGGTCACACTCCCTTGAAAGGCTCTAGGGGGGAATCCATTCCCTGCCTCTTCCAGCTTTGGTAGCTCCAGGTGTTCCTTGGCTTGTGGCCACATCACTCCAGTCACTCTCTGTATTGTCACATGGTCTGCTCCTCTTCTGTGCCTTTTTTCTGTATGTCTCCTATAAGGACACTTGTCATTAGATATAGAGCCCCCCCTGCCGCAGATAAATCCAGGGCGATGTCCTCCTCTTAAACTCTGTCAGTTAATTACATCTGCAAAGATCCTTTTTTCTAAATAAGGTATTCATAGGTGCTTGGAATTAGAGCAAGGACATATCTTTTGTTGGAGCAACTGTTTAGCTCACTACCAACATCATAACATCCCTGATTTTTAAGTACTAGTATTACTTCAATTCATAGAAGAAAGAACTACATTTAAGAGATATTTAAGTACTTCTCCCATGATCACATGAACAATTAGTAGTAGGAATGGGGGGGGCTACATACACACTTCTGACTCCCAGCCTGTGCCCTGAACCCCTTGCTGCACATTGTTCTGGCACATCTTAGCAAGTCCTAGAGCTCTTGGGAAATCTTATCTTGGAGGACACATTTATTAGTAAAAGAAGAAACTTTTACTCTTTTTTCCTTATAGGATCTTAATGTGACTTTTTGAAACTGTCAGAATCATTTTTTCTAGTGAAAATTAACCTGAGTGTGGGAGTGAAAGTTGAATTGCTTTAAATTTGAAGATGTCAAAGTGAAGGTCATGTAGATGCCTATCTTGTTCTTTAATTAGATCTGAGTTCTGTACTAAGATTTTAAAAGCAGGGTGAATCACTTCACCTTTGTGCTGTGATCTTTGATGCTTTGTTGCTGACCCTTGTCACCACAAATTACAGTGATCAGAGACAATTTGGAAAAGAAAGTAAGTTCGGGAGTTTTGAAGAATCCCATTGTCTCTCCCATTTCCCATCATTCCATTTTTGTCTCACCTTTCCAACTAACCTGGACTTCTTCTGCCTATGTATGATTGATTGTTCATTATGATAAGTGGTTAATATGTCTCAGTTTATACATATATGGCTTTTAAATGAGAACAAATTTCTTTCCCTACAGGACTCTTATCAGTTCATACAAAAAGAGTCTCTCCAGTCTCAGCAACTAGAAATCACTTTTACATATTTACACTTTATATGTATATTTTATAATGACAATATAATTAAATGTATAAGAAGTCACACACTCTAATGGAAAAGTCTTAGGCTAGGATCTATGAAAATCTGTGTTCTAGTTTCAGTTCTGCACTAATTAATTGTGTGACCTCAACTGAAAGCCAAGATGAGCTTTGTGCATTTTCCTTATTTGCAAAACAGATAACTTCTTGACTCAGAGTATTGCTGTAAGTAAAAGAACTTATAAAATAAATGTTGAAAAGCTCAAGAAACAAAAAAAGTGTGTTCTAATCTTAAACATAGAGGATAAAAGAATAAGAAGCAATTGAAATACAAATTTAAAATCTATAAAAATATTTGGAGGTTTTTATCAGTCGTTTTTCTACAGTTATCACAGTTTATTTTAAATCTTGGCATTCTCTGCTAATGACATTGGGATAGATGATCAAGATTTCAGGAGGCCTGTAATGTTGTAAATGACATATAAATTTGATTCCACTAAAATACTTCATTCTGTAACGGCAATTCTGCAAATTCCAAGAAGTGGAATGACCCGTTCATGTTGGACTTCTGGCCTCCAGAACTGAGAGAATAAATTTCTGTTTTAAGCCAACTTGCAAATTTATTCTAGCATCTGTTTACCCTTAGCCCTTAATTTCTAGATGTGTTACAATACTTACTCTAAGTGAAAGCTCATCAGCCAGCTCTAGGGATCTTTAATTCTCAGGCATTTACTTCAATGGTTAAATAGTAACCAAGTGTGTAGGCCTTTCCAAGAGATGGTAAAGAGTTTTGTAGGAGAAGGCAAGGTGATTGAAATGTATTTAAGCTCAAAAGATTAGGAGAGTTGTCCAGGGACCAAAGGGACTTGTGTCGAGTGGAGGGGAAAAAGATTGACCTGCTGTTTTCCACAGATAGTTTGCATTTAAAACATAAAGTAATTAAGTGTTTTAATTTTGATCCCCGTGGTGCCTCTCCTTTCAGAGCTCAGTAGGGAGGGTGAACGTAATTGGTATCATTTGGAAGGTTGAGTGCCTAAGGTTGTAGCAAGCCTTTGTTAGTAGTTGGAAATTGACATTTTGGTTTAATATGTTGCTATGCTTATCCATTCCATTCCTATTCAAATTTATTAAGCAGAAAGACTGTGCCTACACCCACGTTCAAAACGTAGCCCGAAGTCTTCAAAAGTTAGGGTAAAATGTGTCTGTCATCTGAAAGGTTAACAGTGTGTTCACCTGGGCAGATGCCAAAGCTGAACATGTTTGTGTGTGTGTGTGTGTTTTTTGTTTCTGATGTGATTTTGTATTCAGACAATATTATACATTATTTGTACAGTTTTACTTTACCCTAGAACATTTTAATGTGTACATCCTATATGGTCCCTTTGATTTCCTAGTTAACTAAGCCTTAGAGTTAGGCTTATATACCAGGAATAGTTGAATAACAGAATAGATTGTTTTTCAGTTGATATAATAAAGGTAGAGAAATATAAAAGAACATTATCTTTAAAAACAAAGTTAGACTTGTTTACCACTGAGACATCATCCCAAAACAGTGCCTGATATGCCATAATATGCTCCTATAGTTGACTATTCAGTAACTGAATGAATCTATGCATTTTAATTTCCTGTCATGTGATACAATATGGCAGCTCTGATCCTGTCCTTGGCTGAATACCTTGAGGATACGATGATGTCCATGGAATGGGTTAGATTTATTGTTTAGGTGAGGATATTTATATCGGGTCTACCAATGCCTAACTATTTTTCTATTTGTGTTGCAGTTAGAGGTGTGTTGGACTAGGCAACTAAAGATGTAGATTTGAATATATGACTCATTTGTCTCAGATGCAAAATGGACGTCTCAGTGTCTTTCCCATCTATTTTAAAGAATAGTCATATAAACCAAAAGAAAGAATGTACATAGTCTAGTTGAAACTCCAAAGATCCTATGTTATCCAAGCGTGAGAGATTATTTTTCAGGGTAGATGAGAAGCACATCACCTGCATGAACATTTCTGGTTACGAGGGAAAAAAATATGTGTGAATTGATAAACAAAGAAGTGTTGAAATCTTTTTCTTTCATGTGGGATTGAATAGGAGAAACAAGCCTTTAAGCAGTATGTTGAAATGTTGACACAGAGTGTTTGTTAATACAAAACTGAATATACAGTCAATTCACTTGTTATATTGTTTTCTAAACAATAAGATCAGGACTACATTATTTAAAGCAAAGTGTTAAATGCTGAATAAATAGGGGGTTTTACCACATTCATTAATATTTTAGCCAGGGACTATTCTTCCATCAGTTCATTATCCTGCAGAATTATTCTTATATCATTTATTTATTTATGAAATACTGTGCAATCCTGTGACCCAGGTATGAATGAATACTAAATAAACACAATAAAATTTTCTGCTAGTTTTCTTGTTCCAAAAGTAAACAATCTTTAGAGATATTTTAAAATTGGGAAGTAAAAAAATGGTGACAGAACAATTAACATGCTAAAGTGAGAAAGAAATTAAATGCAAAATATATAATTTTATAAGTAAAAGAAACTAGGAGTGCATAAAATCTGAAGATTGTTGCAGGTAGAAATGTTCAAAATCAAAGTGGCTTAAGGAAAAACAAAGTGTGGAGGGGGCATTATTGCATGGCAAAACTAAAATGTCAAGGGATACTTCTAAGTTAAAGCATAGCACAGCTGGATCAAGAGGCTCAAACAATATTGCCAGAAAATTTTCACTCTCTATATCTTGGCCCTGCTTTAATATGTGTAGGCTTCATTCTCAGGGAGACAATTTCCTCAGTGCCAAAATGGTCATGGCAGGCCAAGGCTTACTTCCAAAATCTAGCAAACTCAGCCACAGTTTGGCTTTTCTACAAATAGTTCAAGCAAAAGCCTCCAGGTCAATGCCCATTAACTTTGATTGATCAAGCCTGGTTTACATGTCTACTTCTGAATCAATCACTGTGGGGAGGGCAGTGTGGGAATCTCATGGGCAAGCTGTAGACGATGGGCCTGAATCTAAACGGGGAGCAGAGTAAGGCTCATCCAAACTACATGATCAGAGAGTCAAAGAAATGAGCAGTTACACAGAGAAGAAGTAATCAATGCTGGGAACGCAAAATCAACAAATGTCCACTGCAGAAAGCAGTACAGCAGTGATTATAAAATAATAACCACAATATTAATACAGAAAACAATCCTCCATAAAAGCCCACATTATCTCTGCTTAATACTTTTTCTTAATGCTTTTTTCTTAAAATCATGGGGAATTACTTTACACAGTTAAATTACAAAGTTATAGAAAGAAAAATTGAGAAATGTAAACAGGGAAAAGCTAAAAAATATTTTGGGAAGAAATGGAGGTGTAAAGTTGAAGAAGAAAAATTGGAGAAGAGCAAAAAAATTCAATGATAAGATAAAGGAGGGTATACAAATGGAATAAAATAACTCATTAGCTAGCTATAAAATATGATTCATTCATTTTTTTTCACTAGTCAAAGTAATCTTTAAAAGTCCAATATGTGTAGTCAACACAGAAAATACCTGGAAAGAAGAACATACACCACAGTGTAATGGTGGTTATGAGTGCAAGTCAACTCAAACAACCCATCAACAAGCTCACCAAGGGATAATCCTGTAGCTGCCAGCAAAATGGTTTGAATTTTGTGCCAGAAGACCAGATGCTGCTCTGTTAAAATCAAGTCAAAATTAAAATTAAAGTCCTGTGAAAGAATCTGTAGCCTATAGTGTCTACTTTCACAGGTAGAATAAAGGAATATCCATAGTGAGAAACAGAGACCTGTTTGTGAAAGAAGAAAGTTTACCAGAAAAATTTGTTTAAAGATAATTAAGGTTGTGTACTCTGTGTGTGTGTGTGTGTGTGTGTGTGTGTGTGTAAAGCCTATTGCCAAATAACAATACCTCATAATTGTACAGTTCTTTATCATTTTCACTAGAAATTTCAATTTAATACTCTAAAACAAGTTAGCATTATTATTATTATTCTGCTTTCATTTTTTTAAAAGCTGAAGGTCAGAAAAGATAAGTAATCAGTGACCCCTAACCTTAACAGTCTTAGAACCAATGAGGTGGCAAACTGAAAGTTAGAAGATTCTAATTTTGGAGCTTCAGGGATATGATCCCCACTGGAAGCTTTCTTGAACTCTGTTCAGAATTTGGTAAAAGCCAAAGTTTTGTTAGAAAATGGCTCTTTCTTGCCTCATTTCTTATACCCAAGTCTAGCATTACTCAAGTAGTTAAAAGATCTTATTGTTGACCACTTTTATTTCATGAATATGAAATATTATGATTTATTTTAAAGAGCAGTATTTTTAGATTTTGGTAATAATTCCATGATACCATTTTACCATGGCTACATAGATTAAAATAGCAATAAGAAAATACTTAAAACCAAGTTTATGAATTTCCCAAATATATTTTTATAGGAAAAGGTATTTACAATTTCTTTTAATCCCTTTAAATAACTAAAAGCAATCCACAATTAATAAACTTATATCATGTTTTTATTTTCTTGGGGAATGTAACAGAAAAAAATGGAAGTTGGATTGGAGAGCATTTTAAATACCATAGAAGTGGCAATCTCTCTCAAAGCAAAGTTTAAAACATGTCAGGAATTATGGTGGTTGAATCATCCCAATTCAACTTCCTTATCCAAGAAAATAGATAAAGAAAGCAGATGAATTTTAGAAACCAGTTTCATGGCTGTGAACAGAAGCCAACAGTCACAAAACTGATTGAGCAGAAGCAGATTTAGAGAATGGCTGTGGTTACAGGTGTGAGGCCTTTAAGAGTTAGACCCCAGTAGGAGTGAACAAATTTGTGTGCAGGATCTGGATGACGGGCCAGGGATGCCTAATTGGACCACATTTGTTGAATCAGTTGCTGACAGTGAGATATCACAGATGAGGAAAAGGCTGAATCAATCCCCCCATTTCACCAAATAATGCATCTTCCATCATTCCCAATAGAATCTACAAAACGTAACCCTAAAGTCAACATAAGTGTAAGAAATTTGGTGTCCCTGGTACTTAGCACTGATGTAGAGTCAGAAAATTCACTTCCAGTAGCTGCCCAAAATTTTCAACGAATAAACAAGTAATTAAGTTGAGGTGTAATTCTTCCTTACTACCTGTCCGTTCCCCATGTGGATACTGGGCCCTCGTACTGCTACCAGTAATCACGTTTGTTTATTCATTCGTCCATGTATCCATTAATTAATGAATACAACAAATAATTACAGAATGCATATTAAATGTCATTGTGGGCTCATTGATGGTCAAAGTAGAAGTCCTTCCATCATGGAGATTATAGTCTGAAAACATAATGATTAGTCCTCCTCATAAAGAGCTCTTACTTGTCATTCCATTTCCCTTTTGCCCTCCTTAATCGCATATACATTGCCCTCTCTTCTGTAGGTTAAGATCTGTGCTCACACAACAACAGTTGATTATTGCTTTACGTCTAAACTTATCCTGGGGATAATATAGTTGCATGTTAACTAGAAGCTTATAGAGATAATTAAATTAACCAGGGATCTGAGATATAGTAGTATCCTGGTGCAGGACAATTGCATCTCTCGTAAACCAGGTTGCTGTATGTTTGCCTCCCTCATTTGACTCTTGACCCTATTGAGGCTGCAATTTCATATTTTTGCTTGTACATTGTAGAACAGTGCCTGGCAATGTTCATTAAAACAAATTGAACTGAAATTAAATGCTAAAACAACTACTTACCTAGTACAGGTTCTACCCAAATCATAAACCACTTAGAAATATATTAAGAATTAGTTTTTTTTTAATTTATTTTCTGGTTTGGGTACTTTATAAACAAAATCTTAGAATAAGAACAGTGGTTTACATATATATAATAATAGGCATTGCTTTTGGTTTGATTTCCTGAATCATTTTAAGTGTCTTTAATGATAGATAATTTTGACTCTGGAATGTTAGACATTTTGTAGAACATCATTCACTCAGGCAAAATGAACAGACACACTAAAAAATACAGTTTTTGAATTATTTGATTGCAGTAAATTATAATTTTCCTTCATCAACAATTCTTTGTCAAAAGCTTATTGGTATCTAAAAGAAAAGGCACTTATATTCATATAATAGGCATTGTAAAAAAAATTGCCAGGATGGCTACCTGTAACCAAAGCACCTTGCATAAAAACAGAAAAATAATATTTAAAAACTTACCTTTATTTTGTAACTCTTTTGTTCTTATGACCACTGTTACTCCTCATCTTCCTATATGTTACCTGAAATCTATCAGTGAAATAATGCCATGAAAACAAGAGTACAAGAATTCTCTTGGGGAAACTGGAACTTCCAGGTACAAAAATGGTTTGCAGAAGAAAAAAAAAAAAAGCTCTAATTCCACTTGACTCTCCAGTTTTTTAATAATTTTCAAAATTAATTTTCATAAGAAAACTGAAATAATTGCTCTATAGTTTAATCGATGGGGGCGTGAAACAAAAGAGATTTATTCATTCATTTACTTATTTGTTAAACATTTTTTAATACTTATTTCTGTCAGGGACTATAGTGGGTTCTGTAGTCAGCAGACAAATGAAAAACATGATGTTTGTGTTCACAGCACATATATTTTGGAAGAGGAGGGGTTAGTTAAATAATTAATAAAAATGTCACCTTTTTCAACTGGTGTGAAGTTCTAAGAAGTGCCTATAACAGGAGGACTTCAGTTGAGATGTTGAACTTAAATGACAAATATGAATGAATTACACAAAAAAGAGGTAGAGTATTCCATTTCTCTTTTTAGAAATAGCATGATTATAGCAGATTTACAAATGTTTCCACTAACATCTCTGTATGCAAAGGAGAATTAATTTATACCTCAGGGGCCTGGGAACACAGCAAAAAGCTTTTCTCCAAAAAGAAGTTCTCAATGCCTTAACCTACGGTAGACTAGGGCAACCTCACATTTCAGTTTGACGTGGGTCATCCTAGTTTATGCCTGTTGTCGTGGCCTACATTTTTAATAACTCACCAGTTTACTCTCAGGAGTGTGCTTATTAGGACAATAAATTATACTGTCAACACTTCTGTACACTCATATTTCATCCTAAATATTCACAGAAACTTTTCATGTGTGCCAGAATAAGCCTGTGTTATTTTATATACTAGTAGGCAACGAGAAGGATAATGCTCAAGGGGAAATTATTAGTCTTAGAGCACCTGCATTTGAATAAAAGCAATTTCAATAGACTACTTAAAGACATAATTTAAAATTGGTATAAATAATGACGAATAACATAGCCTCATCCTTGATGGCTCTAAGAGACTAAAATAGATACAAACAATTGACCGTAATTACAAGAATTCTAGAAATAGAAAACAAAGAGGACGAGGTAACTACACAGTAATCAGTGACAAGGCAATGTGAGTTGTTGTCATGGATTTTTAAGAATAGCATCTTTGTGTATTTTTATTAACTTCCCACGTCATTTCAAAATCATTAATTTATTCTAATTATTCATTCAGCAAATGTATTCTGAGTGACCACTGTATGCATCAGGTCCTGTTCTGTTGAAGGTGTTGGTGATACGGTGAGGAATAACAGAAAAAAAATCTGTCTTCATAGAGCTTGTTAGTATTTAAGTACTTTTATATTCAAGAATAAATTATAAAAATAGCTAAAATTAACTGGTAGTGTACCATGTATGTGAAGATAGAACCAACATAAAGGAAAGTGTAGAGTCAATTCAGGGAAAAAAGAGGTCAAATTGGCAGTACATAAAAAGACTTACTATGATTAAGGCTTCAACTTGCCTCTGGGCTTCCTAAAGACAAAAGGAAAAACAGAGATTCCATTAGTAATCAGTTTTTTTCTGTTGGTGAAAAGAATTCTTGGAAGATCCTTGGATCTTCTAGCAACAATTTCCAAATACACACACACACACACACACACGCACACACACGCATACACACATACACAGGGAACTGAAATAAAAACACTAAGAGAAACTGTTCAATGGTTCCAAAGCTCAGGTCCACAGAGCTACTACACATGAGAACAAGCCAGAAAACTTGTAAAAACATAAATTCTCATGTACTCCCCCTAGTATAATGCTTCTCAGGTAGCTTCTCATATACTCTGGTATGAGAATCCCTGAGATACTGGACACCATTTTTTCAATAAAAATGGAGCAGGTTTTATATGGTACAAATATTTGACTGCAGAAATTACTTTTTTATAAACTAGAAAAGAATAAGCATATAATAAATATATATAATTATATATAACATATAATACATTATAAAAACCAATTTATTACATATAATTACCCTAAATTCTGATACCAAAACATGATAAGAAAAGCCCTAAAAGGGACAGAGACGTGTTACTATAAGAATACAGATTTTAAAGTTCTTAAAGCAAATACTACAAACTTAGTCTAAAAATATGCTAACTTATAATTCTCAAAAAACATGTAAAGTGTATTTCTGGAATGTAATAATGATAATATTAAAAAACAATTGTTAAGGACTTCCCTGGTGGCGCAGTGGTTAAGAATCCGCCTGCCAATGCAGGGGACATGGGTTCAAGCCCTGGTCCGAAAAGATCCCACATACCGCGGAGCAACTAAGCCCATGAGCTACAACTACTGAGCCTGTGCTCTAGAGCCTGTGAGCCACAACTACTGAGCCCACGTGCTGCAACTACTGAAGGCTGCGCGCTTAGAACCTGTGCTCCACAACAAGAGAAGCCACTGCAGTGAGAAGCCCGCGCACTGCAATGAAGAATAGCCCCCGCTCACCGCAACTAGAGAAAGCCTGCATGCGGTAATGAAGACCTAACACAGCCAAAAATAAATAAAAAAACTTTTAAAACCCCAAAACAAAAAAAAAACAATTGTTAATATATTTAATTACATTGGTAGGACAAAGAGAAATACCATATTTTTTCAATATTAAAGAATTGATATAATGCAAATTAATTCCAGATTAAAAACAAAAACGCACAAACTCACATACATTCCCTTCACTTACAACCCCTAAAACTAGAAGGCCTACTACATGAACACAAGAATTTTAAAAAGTTATATAAATTATCCCCATTGTCATAAAAAAATGACATCAGGAAATGAGTGCTTAAGTGTGTAAGGCACAAGGCAAGTGCTTTACATTCATAATTTAGTTTTAAAACTAGATGCAAAAATTTCAAAGTCCACTGTTTTGCTATTTCAAATTTTTTTTTTTTTTTTTTTTTTTTTTTTTTGCGGTATGCGGGCCTCTCACTGTTGTGGCCTCTCCCGTTGCGGAGCACAGGCTCCGGACGCGCAGGCTCAGCGGCCATGGCTCACGGGCCCAGCCGCTCCACGGCATGTGGGATCCTCCCAGACCGGGGCACGAACCCATGTCCCCTGCATCGGCAGGAGGACTCTCAACCACTGTGCCACCAGGGAAGCCCCTATTTCCAATTTTTAATAACAAAATCAGAATGGTAGAGACAGCATTTAAACTTAGTTCTCATCGTCTTCAAAGCAAGAATTCATTATCAATATACGATATTGAGTTAAATCTATAAGAAATTGGAATTAGATAATGAAGGTGAATACTTCTGTAACTAAAATATGACAGCGAAAAGATGATTGATAAAAAATGGCATAGAAAGTAAGAACATAGGGCTTCCCTGGTGGCGCAGTGGTTGAGAGGCCGCCTGCCAATGCAGGGGACATGGGTTCGTGCCCCGGTCCGTGAGGATCCCACATACCGCGGAGCGGCTAGGCCCGTGAGCCATGGCCGCTGAGCGTGCGCGTCCGGAGCCTGTGCTCCGCAACGGGAGAGGCCACAACAGTGAGAGGCCCACGTACCGCAAAAAAAAAAAAAAAATTAAGAACATAAACAATTCTTTAAAGGGCAGATAAACCACACTGAGGAAAATATTTTTGTTTACTTATTAAAGTCATTGTCTTTAACGTTTAAAAGTTCTCACATATTAATATATGAGAGATACATATTACATTAGAAGCATTTTAAAAATTAGGAGATAAACTGGGCAATACTGCTGCAGACATATTTAGCTTCACTAGAAGTTATATGACATGCAAATTAAAACAAAAGGAAATATTATTTTTGCCTGTATAATAGTCTGTGGAAGAGTGAGGTGAAATGAGTGAAATATCTCTTCATACATCACTCTTAAAAGTATAAATTGGTTGTCTTTCTGGGGGTAAGTTAGGTAACACATATCAAATGTCTGAAATCGTTTCGCCATTGTTTACCTAGGGATTCCACTTTAACTAATTTGTCCTAATGAAATAATCTGAATGTACCCAGACTGTATACAACTACAATGACTCCAGTGGTATTTATGATGATATAAAAATAAAGATAAAGTGCCCCCCCAAATGCAGAAAGTTAAAGCTTTGTTGCATACCTATAGGCTAGAATTCTCTGTAATCTTTATAAACCTGCGAGCAAGGTTATGTAATAAATTAGGAACACACTTTTCTTTATTAGGTGAAAATAGAAATAATTCAAAAGTTGTACAAAATTGTTATTTGAGGAAAAAAATACAAAATGGTTTGTACGGGGCAGCCATAATTTTGAGGAGGGAAAAAACCCATACACTCACATTTACTGACTCAATAGTGGAAGTAACTGTAACAATTCTAATAGTGGTTGTTTCTAATAGTACGTTTGTGAGTAATTTTACATTCCTCTTTATACTTTTCTGTATTTCTCATATGTTATACTGAACATGAAGTAATTTTATAATCAGAGAATTTCTGAAATAGTCTTAATAGAACGTCATATCTGTAAAATGATTAATCTAGTAAGAACACCATGTCTGTGTCATTTAGCTACACAAACTTTTTATTTCAATAATATATGCAGACATAAATGACACAGAAGTACTCATAGGACTGGTTTTTAAGTTACTTGAAGAATTTTACATCATCTTTATATGGGACTGTTACCACTGGTTTGTCATCAGATAAAAAGAGGCACCAATGATTTGGCTGTCAAAAATCTTTGTATTTCTTTTCCAGAAACATTTCAAAAACAGCATTGCTCACTAAGATTAGAAACATCATCAAATTCATTACTTCTTGTCAGTGAGATGTACATAGCAAAATAATTGTTTTCCTCTTGTCCTACAACTTGGCTGAATTTAAAGAAAAATGAAAATTGCCATAAGCAGAGATAAACACTGTGTATGAGAATCTTACAAAAACATATCCTTCCAGAATTCAGCTCTCAATAAAGTTCTAGTGCCGCTCTCTCAATTGAGTGCAGGATGTGTTTTATTAAATGGCCACATGAGGTGTAAGAACACTTGAGAGCAAACCTTTACAATGTTTCCACAGCTAGCTGATTTACAGACCGCTGAAGGAGGAAGGAAATTGGGTAGCAGTTTGTGTTCTTAAAAGCCATCAGCTCTGAATAGATATTATTCTCACGAAAAGGAAATAGCATCTGAGTAGCTTACACTGAACCCAATTTTGTTTTTCATTGTGTAGTTGGCCTTTCTTAAACGGAGAGAACAGAGAAATCTTCTCTATGCTCCTTGCGTTGTCTACAAAAAAAAAAAAAAAAAAAAACCCACATGTTTAATACGGTAAGAGAAAAACTGGCACAGAACTAATTTTCTAAATGACAAATCTGCATTTTCAGTGTAGTCACATTTAGTCAACAGTTTATGTGAAAGCACATCCCAAAAGCATATTAGAAATGTGTCAATACATAAGAACATTCATAAGTATGCAGAGAAAGGCTTACTGTTTGCCAGACACTATGATAAACCCTATGGAGACTACAAAAGACATATAAGGCATGCCTCTTGCCTTCTGTGAGATTACAGTTCATCTGAGATGATACAAATTTATTGAATGCTTTCTCTCTTCCTGGAGCTGAACTAAGCACTTTGCAAGATTACCTCACTGAATCCTCAATAATATCTTGAAATTCATATTATTATCCCTATTTTACAAATGAAACTGTCAAATTCCAAGAGGTTAAGTGTTTTGCCTAGGATGGTATACTCATTAAGTGGCAGATCTGGCATTTGGAACTCTGTCAGATTTCAAAATCAGTGATTTTAACGCTCTGCTAACCTACCTCATCCAGACGATTTGAACAGGATTCCACCGTGTCTTACTGCCGGTCTTTACCAGTACTACTGCTTTGCTAAAATATAAGACATTTTTAAGAATGTATATTTTATTAAATGTTCTTTGAGGCAGTTCTCTTCCTTCTGGTTAGTGATATGGGCTTATTGAATCTCAAATCATTTATATTTATATATATTACATATCAAACTTTATATGAAATTAGTGAACTCCATATATGTGTACATTGAGTTTTTGTTGTATACTCTGACCTGGCATCCAACTGTTCTTTAAGTTGTGTAGGCTATTCTTTGCTATAAATCAAGGCTTCAACCAAAATTGATTCAACATCCATCTTTCCCCTCATATGTCACTGCCACCACTAAGGTCAGCTAATGCGTTACCTGTTGAGTCTCAAATTTATCCACAAAAAACCCATAATCTGTGTACTTTAAGTGAATTATTATGTATGGAATTATTAATGTGCCCTTAGTCAGATATCTATTGTGAATTTTAAATGATTGAATTTCTTTTTTTTTTCCTAACTTTTTTTCCTGATAAGCTACATAGTTAGGATTTAATGGCATTTCACTGCTATTTAATATGTTATCATTTGCAACCCTTTGTTAAAGTAATTCCTGGAAATGACTTTTTTTAAATTATGGAAATGTAGATTATACAGAAGTTTGGGTAAGTCACAATAGAAAATTTCATTGCACCCATTTCAATATTCTAGCAGTACTTATGGGTATCTTGACTATGTTTGGTATTTATTCACCAAGGATAATGTTTAGTACTTGAAACGGCATAGTCTGTAGGGCAAAACAGTTACTTTATGGTAAAATATCAAACTTTTACTAAACCCTTCAAAATTCATTGTGGTAATCCAATTAAGAGGACTACACTGGTTTCAGATCTTTAGAATTTACATTCCCCATTCCTCTCCAAAATGGGTAATGTAAATAGTTCTCAATTGTACTCAAAAGGAGAGCCATAAGTATTAATGCCAGCTTATGTAGAACTAAAAATCAAACTTACAGGTTAACTGAGAGAGAAACGTGACTTCCACAAAAATATTGACTGATTTGACTGAGTCAACAGATTATAAGCTACAAAATGTCCTGGAAGTCATTTAGAAGTTTCCCAGTATGGTTGTTTGGAGGGAGTTAGAGAGTCCAATGCTATCAGTCATTTTACACTAATATCCCAATCAACCAAAATATATTTGATGCATTCAACAGTGATGGAAAGTCTGTCATGAAAATATAACCACACCTCTTTTTAAGAAAACAAACAAACCAAAAACACCTCTGTATGGAAACATGAGATAGTATTCATTTTGGTAATGGAGAGGGCTCTTTTCATTTACTTAAATAGGCTTTGAAACAATTTTATTTAAAATTCATATCTGGCAAGTATAGTAATTTCCAGCCAGCATAGTCAGTTGTTCAATACAGGTGCTACATAAGTCTGCTCAACAATGTAAACACGCTGATTCAGAGCGATCTCACGAATTAAATAGCTTGTTTCCCGGAGACAGGAAAGTATAGAACAAAATTAATAGTATAGCTACTGTATCTCAGTGGTGAACTACCCTCAAGCCTGAATCATTGCAGAAGAAGAGATGTTAACAGAGCTGATCTTAGTGAGTATGAGAGTGAAAATGCCTGTGAACTCAAGAGAGAAGAGTAGGAGGGTTGATTTGGAAGCATGCTGTTAATTAGCTAACTTAAATGAAAGTCATGTAAAAGGCTAATTAAGTGAAATTGATGCGCATGGTCTTGGTCTTTATTTTGAATACAGCTGAATCAATCTCTGAGCCAGAGAATCCAGTTCCAGAAACATGTTTCCGTGGGATGGATGCTGATAAAAGAGGTTGATTTCAGCTGTTTTTTTTTTTTTTTTTTTTTTTTTTTTGCGGTACGCGGGCCTCTCACTGTTGTGGCCTCTCCCGTTGCGGAGCACAGGCTCCGGACGCGCAGGCTCAGCGGCCATGGCTCACGGGCCTAACCGCTCCGCGGCATGTGGGATCCTCCCGGACCAGGGCACGAACCCGTGTCCCCTGCATCGGCAGGCGGACTCTCAACCACTGCACCACCAGGGAATCCCTCAGCTGTTCTTAAAGGTGTGTTTTTCATGTGCTGGTGGTTTGCCAAGCCCAGCCATCCATATCAATTCTGTCTTAGGAGACACCTGATTTATGTAAGATTGTCAGACACATTAAAAGTATGAAAAGTTTAATACTGACCTCATTTTATTATCTGTCTAATTATAAATCCCCATGGCCTTAGCTGCATTGCTGACTAGGAAAGTGCTATGAGCTACCATTCCACCCAGAGCTGAAAAATGCAGAGTAAGGTATAGGACTTTTGTTGTACACTTTTAAAAATTATGTCTTCTTCATATTTATTCTCCTTGATTTGAGGCTGCACTTTGCTTCATTTTGCACATATGAAAGGCATATTTGAGAATCTACATGTAAGACATCCTTCTAAGAAAAACTTGAAAATATTCCATATTGTTTTGCTATGACCAAATCAACTTCCAGCAAGTTTAATTCCATGTAAATCAGAGAAATGAAGAAAAGAAGAATGGATAATGCTTAATATCTTTAGAGATTTATACATCTCAATTTTTACAGGTAATAGAGTAAAACCCAATGGAAGCTCCAAGGAAGTTGGGAAGAACTATTTGAACAAATTTTTAAAATAAAAACAGTGATCATTAATTGAGTACTTTCTGTATGCTAGTGACTATGCTAAGCACACAAAGACATTATCCTACTAAATCTTGATTTTAAAAAAGCCTCTGTGAAATTATAACTCCCATTTTAGAGCAAATTCAACTGAGAGTAGGAGAATTTAATTAATTATGTATGATTACAGAGTCAGTAAGAAAAATAAAAAGGCTACAAACTCAAGTCTTTCTCCAGAGCCCATGCTTTCAACCCTAAACACCTAGACTGTAAAATATAAGGGCATTTTCCTAAAAGACTCATTTGGGGAATTTCTTAATCCCATCCCTTTAGCAAAGTCCAAGCTACTGACATATTTGTACCCTGGTAGAAAGTATTTGATATTTCAGCCCCTGCTCTTTCTTTTTTATGAAATTTAACTAGTGGGTATTATTATTACTATTATTACTATTACATATTTACATCCTAAAGATAGGTGACTAGAAGTAGTAGAAAGGCCAAAAATTCTTTTGTACCTTTTTCATTATTAAGAGCTTGAAAATTTAGTCCATATTTTATTAGCTTTAACTGTTTATACACTTTATTGTCAAGCTGAATAATTGACAAAAGGATTTCTTGTAAGATCAGAATTTGTACACTTTTTCAATGGAGTCTAAGCTATGTTTAACCATGGCATGACTGGGCACGTCTGGCAGACTGATTGACAGGGATCAGCCAGAAGTATTTTTTGCATAAGGTACAAAGAACCCTTCAGAGAGAACTTACCTTAAGAGAGACAACCCATAATTCTGCACAATAAGAAAGCCTCTTCTAAGCTGTGAGAGGGAAGGGCAATTCAAAGCACAGTGTGATATCTGTCACTCAAATTTGTCTTCCGACCCATCTGTAATGGGGCTAGGACTGAATCTCAGAAATCGTAGGGCTGAAGTATAAAGCCTGGAAAAAAATTCTCCTAAAAGCTCCATAAGATATTGAGGATACAAGACATTATACACAATGAAAAGAGTGTACGTACTATGCTCACAAACATAGTTCCAGTGTGCTGACTGCTGTGAATTATGTCCAGGTTTAGTGCTGCTTTGATATACTGAGGGGCACACGTGTGGAGGCAGTAACAGGACACAGGCCCAGGTGGGAGCACAGACACCTCACTCGATGAAAGGAACCTCAAGAGTAATGGTGTCTGGTGCCTGTAATTTGGTAGCAGCTGGAAATAATGTCAGTGGTGACAGGTGGTACCAAATATGGAATCTCACAGGACCCCCTGGCACAGAAAGCAAATCCCTGACAGAGGACACTCAACTGTGGCACTGGTGAGAAAGCTTCTCAATATATATAGTGAGTTTTATTAAATGGGGTCAGAGCAGAAGAGCAGGGAGAGGAAAAGGGTATGCACTGATATGGATGATAAAGAAAACTCTTCTTTTTTTAAAAAAAAAAATTACTGAAGTATAGTTGATTTACAATTTATAGTTAACAGCATTGTGATTCAGTTATACATATATATACATTCTTTTTAATATTATTTTCCATTATGGTTTATTACAGGATATTGATATAGTTTCCTGTGCTATGTAGTAGGACCTGTTGTTTATCCATTCTTTTTATAATAGTTTGCACCTGCTAACCCTAAACTCCCACTCCATCCCTCTCCCAACCCCCCTTCCCCTTGGCAACCATAAGTCTGTTCTCTGTGTCTGTGAGTCTGTTTCTGTTTCACAGATGAGTTCATTTGCATCATACTTTAGATTCCACATATTAGTGATATCATCCAGTATTTGTCTTTCTGTAAGAGAGCTGTTCTTGAATCACGCAGTAACCCTACCCCTGACCAGAGGCTCCTCCAGACAAGAGACGTTGGGCTAAAGTTCTGATAAAATTTGGTAGTTGTAAGAACAGAAAATAATGTTTGCTTTTGTTATTCAGATCATGAAAATTATAAGATCCTTCTTATGAAAGTTACAAGAGCCTTGCTAGGATACTAAAAATATCTATTGATTTTCACTTTTGCAAGTGAAAGATGATGGGTCTGGAGTTGAGCTGATATCCATTTGATATTTATGGAATGAACATGGCATAGTTTGTAAGTAGAAACAGTGTTGTCTCTTTTTATATTCATGTGCCTTATTTATAGTCATCTTATTAATTATATGTCTTCAATTCTGTTGTCTAGAATATCTCCATGAGACCTAGGCTGTGAATTTTAAAGGGTCACTCACTCAGAGGATTGTGCAAATCTTAACTTTGTCTTTACTGGCCTCACCCGACTCTGGGCCATGGAAGACCCCCTTGTCATGCTCCTAATTTGATTGGAATGCTTTTGAAATTTTACCATTAAATATGATGTTTGCATAATTTTACCATTAAGTATGATACAGATTTTTGAAAGGCACTCGTTATTCAATTGAGAAGGGCATCTTGCATTTTTAGTTTGCTATTAGTTTTTTAAATTAATATTGAACTTGGACAGTTGCTTTTTCTTTATTATTTGATATTCTTGTTTTTTTAATCCATTATTCAGTCAGTATAGTATGTTAAATTAATAGATGTCTATGATGTTCATTTATTGTTACATTCCTGAGCTAACCTCCTTTTCTGTAAAGCCCAATTCAAATACCACTCTTGATCTGTCACACAAAAGTAATGTCTTCCTCCCTCCCCTAAATTGCTACCACTCTGTATTTACTTTTTCTATATATTTTAGTATGTTCTACTTTGTAATGTATTTAGATATGTTCATGTTGTTTCGCCTACTCCTTTCTTCCTCATAATGCAAAGAATAATGCATTAGAAGCCAGGGAAGTTGAAATGAACTCAAGGTCTTCCACTTAAAAAAAAATTCCTAAGGCTCAATTTCCTTTTATGTAAAACAAAGACCATGATGCATGCCTTCCTGGCCTTATAAACATTTTATTCTTCTTTGTTTTTAATTTTAACATCTTTATTGGAGTATAATTGCTTTACAATGGTGTGTTAGTTTCTGCTTTATAACAAAGTGAATCAGTTATACATATACATATGTTCCCATATCTCTTCCCTCTTGCATATCCCTCCCTCCCACCCTCCCTATCCCACCCATCCAGGCAGTCAAAAAGCACCGAGCTGATCTCCCTGTGCTATGCAGCTGCTTCCCACTAGCTATCTAACTTACCTTTGGTAGTGTATATATGTCCATGCCACTCTCTCGCTTTGTCAAAGGTTACCCTTCCCCCTCCCCATATCCTCAAGTCCATTCTCTAGTAGGTCTGTGTCTTTATTCCTGTCTTACCCCTAGGTTCTTCAAGACATTTCTTTTTCTTAAATTCCCTATATATGTGTTAGCATACGGTATTTGTCTTTCTCTTT